>NW_027040536.1:3565000-4010000 GCF_037179485.1 Ochlerotatus camptorhynchus
ACTGGATGTAATATTTAATTAAAAATGAAAGTGTCCGAAATTTGAATCGTCCGAAATTTGAATCGGAACGGTAGATACTTGTTCACTAAAATGGATCCATGTAATTTTTTTGCTCAAGTCATTTAATTTCGTTACAAATTTAGCTAATAAATTAATCTGCACATGTTCGTCACTGACAGCATTGTCATTGACAATTGACATGGTTTGCCTTGACTATGACTGTTAGCTCCAATGAGTGACCAAAGCAGAATTGTCAATATCACCGTGTACTGTCGAGATTTTGCAGCACTGGAGGGGTTAGTGGATTTTCGAGGGGTGAATCGATTAGCTTGGGACCGAAGAGAGTACTAGAGCTGAGCCAAAAAGTTGAGCACGTTTCTTCGGGACCTTCTAGTCTTAGAGTTACCTCTATGGTATTACTCCATCACTATTGATGAATGATGAAGTATTCGATTTTTTTACAGTTGTCATTCTCGCATTTATCGCAAGGATCCGACTTTAATTGAAAGGTTCCGCTATTTATACCCTTCAGAGTGTAGAAACACCCTCCAAAGGCGCGCCCCTTTGTCAATCAAAATTGGATTCCTTAGCAACAAAATTAAAGAATGACACCGATAATGACCATGCATCAGAACCCTAGTCTTAACCACTTCAAACTATGGAACAACGAATCGAAGATTAGGAATCACATAGATGAAGACGAACTAACTCATTTTTTTCCTTGTTTCATCCTCGGTGGACAAATCCGAGTCTTGTCACTATCAACAAGGCTTAAAAAGTAAAAGGACTAAGATGTGTTCCTTGGATTACTGAAAAATCCTGTTCCCCTAGTTTGGAGTTACTCCATCTAGGAATCGGTGGTAGATCTTACATCCCGTAACGTACCACGAAAAGATGATCTACTCACGTTACGGGGAAAGTGCTCATGTTACCTTCAGCTCTGTAATTCACTTACGCTGTAAATGCCAACTCATATGCTGTATGTTTCTTCCTGATCTCCTCAGTTTTTCTGCGTTGAACTCTCTTACTGTTGCGGCGCTAAGCAATTTCTCTTTCCGGCTCTTCTTTTTTGTCAGTTTCCTCTTCTTCGATGTGAAAAAAAAATGTGAATCAATCCTTTCTACTGTGGATTTTTGTACATCAATTTTGCTTCGACACTTTTCAAAAATGAGCATTTGAATAGCTTCCTTCCGTGCTGTTGCTCCACGTAAAAGTTTACGGCGTTCAAGATGAAAGTTCTTTTTAATTTTATGGTTAAAGATTAACATGTGTAAAAAGTGCTTCTAAAACTTCCTTACCACGGCGTTTTCCATACATTAAAAAGAGGTTTAGAGCAAGCAAATTGAAAATCACAACAAAACAAAGGATTTTTCTTAAACGTTAACGGAGCTCAAGTACTAAGAGGAAGAGGAGACAATACGGGAGCGAAAACGAACCACTTTTCTGTCAAACGTGAACCAGCTCGTGATTGACCGATTTGAAGTGCGTAAGATAGAGATAGAGATAAATATAGATTGAGATAGACATAGAGATAAAAGAGTAAGAAGCCAGTTGTCTCCTCTTCCTCTTAGCTCAAGTACAACAAGATTGATTTGTATTCATGTCCAACTGTGTTTTATCATTGTTATTGTCATCTCTATGGATACGGCTGTCACTCAACCGCTAATTCGGCTGAAATGTGTTGAAGAAATGAGCGACTTATGATTAACCAAGCGTCTACTTCCAAGAGGTCTAATAAAAATAATCAAATTTAACATTGAAGCGCAAACATGCACAAAATGAGGATAAGATATTTAGAAAGATCTTGAACAATCCTTTCAAATAGTTCATACCTAATTTACGCGCAATTGGTCGCCAAGCAAACAATTCAGTTTTGTCGGATCGTGTTGAAACTTTGCATCCAAAGTTAAAATATATCTGTGAATCCAACAAAATTATTGAAAAATTAATAACTCATAAACAAAATTGCTTTACGACCGGTTTCACCCCACTGTGCACTGTGCACTGGGGTGATAAAGCAGTCATGATTGCCACTCAACCTCCGGCGCCGTTAATTTCATTCAATTTTCGTTCCGAAGTCATTGATGTGTCAATCCTTACATTGTAAAGCATCACTGTAAAAACAACAGATCAAACATCGTTCATCCATTGTAATGCAACGAAACTTTCTCATATGATAAGCAAGCAAAACAATAAGCCAAAAGTCATATCATGTTCAATTAAAGTTTCACGTAAAACATGCACATCGAATCAAAACGCCCACAGCATGTTCGTGGAAAAATCCTCGGGAACAAGTGCATTCATGCCGCAGAAGGTCATGTCGCAATTTGGTAGGCTCACGCAAGCGAAGAAAAACTACTTGTAGCGGACGAGGGAGTCAACGGAGCAAAAAAAAAGGAAAAATGGCTGTCGGCTTGCATCCCCTCACATATTTTTACTTTCTTAGGCAGAACCAGTCCAACAAAATAAAAATAAAAAAAAACCAAGAGAGAGTGAAGCTATGTGTGGCAAAAAATAACAACACGTACACGCAGTTCTTTCCCTTTCTCTTGAGGCATGTTTCTTTGCTAACTATACTTCCTCATTTTAACAACATCCCCTGCTTTTTTATTACTTCTGCTAAACTCGACGAAGGTGCACCACGATATAAGAAACGAGCCGCCATCATTCTCACATACCACCATTTCTTTTTTTTTCGAATTTGTGTTTTTTTTTTCATGCAGGTTACAAAGGGCGTAAAATACACACATGTGTGAACCAACGAAAATGAAGCGAAAGCAACCGAAGGAGAATGGATGCAATTGCACATGGCTAGGGAGCAACCCCTTTCCATGGGTGGGTTCTTGTGCTATGTTCTACATTCTCCCTCGTCGTATCGCATTATTTTCTATGTTCCTCTACATCTTTCACGATGAGCATACACGCCATCCCATTTTTCACACATGGCCACCACGTACGCGTCCACCCTCTGTTCCACTATATCTCTTCCGTCTTGAGCTCATCAGCAACCCCTTTCACGAACCTAACATGCGTAAGTGTGTGGATGTGGGTGTGTTCGCCGTATGTGAAGTGCATATGCATATTTGACGTCCTTAATGGGCTTTCTTTGAAAAAAAATCCATTCACTCGCTTCCTTATCACCTCATCCTGCCACACTGGATTCAAGCTTAAGTTAAGGAGCAAAAGAAAAGTATACGTGGTAAGCGGAGCATGCTGAATGAAGCCGACGAACCAACCAACCTCTCTCTATACGCACACACATGAGAGATGGTTTGTCCCCCCCGTAAACTGCAACTGTGGGTCTACTGACTGAAGTAGACAACGGACATCATTGAAAAAATAAAATCAATGATTAAATTACGCACGCTACAGAGCATCGAAAAGTTGCAAAAATCGGACAATCAGTAATAGCATAACGTTCAAACAAATATGAAATGTAATATTTGGCTACAGCTTCTGGAGGCAAGGCATCTTGAAAATACTACACCCAACCACATATTAACTCGTCTATTCGGTTCTATAACATTCCCCAGAAAGCCATTCCCCAGAATGAACCATTCCCCAGAAAATTATGACATATATAAGATTTACTATTTTTGTTTATAGTCACTCCTGGAATCTTCTTTCGTGTATATTAAAAGAAGAAAAAAAAACTTCTTAATGGGTCAAGGGGTTTTGGGAGACCTAAATGGATCAAGGGGTTTTCCCTTCTTTGAAAATATAAAGGAAATAATTAATTCTTTGATTATGCGATAAAGAAGGGCATATTCCCTTCTTTGAATATATAAAAGATAAAATAATTAATTCTTTGGATGTATGATAAAGAAGGGAATATTCCCATCTTTTAATATATAAGGAAAATATATAATCAATAGCTTTTCGCAAGGGATTCGGGGTCATGACCATTTGGGATAATAACGAGTGGAATAATGTTATAAATTTGTAATCGGTAGTTCAACGTTCCATGCACCGATTTTTTAATCCATCGCGAGAAATTTTTCAACTCAGGTCGAACAATTTTTCGATAAGGCTTAATAGTTTCCGACTGGTTGAATTGGATTGCATAATAGACCCTTTGACGTATTAAATGATGAACGAAGTGTTCGAAAACTTGAAGGTTGTCATTTTATAAAGAGCTAATAAATGGTTTGGAAATGATAAATACATAGGTCCATAAAAGTAAACATAGTGTATTATCAATAGTAAAAAAAAAAGAAAAGTAAAAATTACTAATTTCATCATCTTTTCTGGGGAATGTTACATTCTGGGGAATGCTTTTCTGGGGAATGGTGCATTCTGGGGAATGGAATTCTGAGGAATGGATTTCTGGGGAATGGTTTTCTGGGGAATGTTATAGAATCGTCTGTTCTCCATGTAAGAGGCGGCTCAAAACGGTGTCTGTTATCCATGTTAGGAGCAGCTGATCGCCGTCCTAGTGCCAGCTTGGGACAGATGGTCCTCCGGCGAGACAGGGGATTGGTGCAGGCCCTACAACCCAACCGTAAAATTCAAAAAGTACTGGAAGCAAACAATGTAAATACGGACCGGAACAATCGGCACATACCCAGACAACGAATACGGACTAGCGATTGGAAACTCGGAACATGGAACTGTAAGTCTCTCAATTTTTTGGGTAGTAACCGCATTCCTTCCGACTTGTTGAGGGACCGCAAGTTTGACATTGTACACTCAAAAAAATGTGCACGTCAGATTCATGTGTTTTAACACTTGTCTGTTCAATTGATCAATCTCAATGATTGTTTGTGTTTTCCACATTGATTAAAACTCACAACACACACTTATTTCGTATGTTTCTAACTATGGAATGATGAAAGATCCCACATAATAAATTCAAGTGCATTGTACGCTACATACAATTAAAATATTCATGAATCTGCGCTACATTGAAAACATACAAACTCAAAGTGTTTTGCATTTCAAGAGGATGCTTGCTTAGCAAAAGTAAACAATAATATTTTTGGTTTTCAACCTATCAACCTATCAAGAGAGCAAGATAAAAACCCTGGTTTGGATCTGAATCCAAATGTCTACAACTATTGGTAAATGTTAAATTTTGAACCCGTGGCCGGACGTTTGCAGCCAATATATCCAGAAGTGTTGTAAGGTATGGGTTTTTAGTGGAAAAAGTATGTTTATTGATTTATTTTCAGTTTGTTGGTGGAGTAGTCGATTGATGTACGGAGAAATCGGTTTCGGAGAATATTCTGAGAGCTATGATTTTCGTGACATATTACAGGAAATGCTTAAAAGGAATTGTTATTTGATTTTGTTTACACTCATTTCTTTATTCATCAGGATTTATTTGCCGATCAATTCTATCGGAATCGACTTTATGTCGGATGGAAAATTAATATATTTCTAACATACTTCCCCCAATATCATTAAACCCCGATCTATCTACTATGATTATCTACTTTCACAATAAGCAAATAAACATTGGAAAATAAAACTTCGTTTCAAAATAAACTACATTTAATACCAAAATGTAAGGCACTCAAATTAGTTATGATTTACAGTATAATTTCAAGAATAGATCATTTTACGGTAGTGAGTGAGACTGTTAATATCAATAAGTGAGGTACATAACATCTAAATGTGTCACAAGTAGCTTTTTAGTGCTCAAAAATCAATTCATATCATAAGATTCACACATGAAATGCATGTGTTTGACATATTGCGCAAAATTAAGTGTGAACCACATAATAGTGACGTGTACATTTTTTTAAGTGTAGCGCTGCAGGAGGTTTGCTGGAAGGGATCGTCGGTACATATGGTTAACTACCCCATTTCCGGCCTATTAGGCACACCCGCATTTAGTCTTTCTTAATCTAGCTCAGTTTAGCACCAAACGGAATGTTATTATTACTGATGGCATCCAAATTTATTTAACTTTTCGTTAGTACCGTAAGATTTGATAAAGAGAAACCAATCGTTGAGATATTGTCAAAAGTCTTCTACTGCTTCTTGATGCCAAACTCGGCCTACGGATTCTAAACTCGGCCTAATGCATTGAAACGCCATTGAAACGCCAATGAATGCGCTTCGGCCTATCGGATGAAGATAAAAAATCATTCGGTCGGAGCGCTTCTTTTGTTTTTAGGAATAATGGGTGCAAACCTTCATATCACCCGTTCTCATTGACTTCGTTCGGTAGCTTATTAACTAAAGTATGGTACCAAACGCATAATTGACTTGTTAACTCTGAAATCATGGATTTATTTGAAGTTTTCTGCTCGATAGGCCCAAAATGGGTGATTAGGCTGAAGTAGTTCTCTACCCTACCATCTACCAGAGCTGCGACAACACGCATGAACTGGGTACAGCTTTTATCGTGATGGGTGAAATGCAAAAGCGCGTGATTGGGTGGTGGCCAATCGACAACAGAATGTGCAAGTTGAGGATCAAAGGCCGTTTCTTCAATGTTAGCATAATAAACGTGCATAGCCCTCACCTAGGAAGTGATAATGATGATAAAGACGCTTTTTGGGCACAGCTGCCCAAACATTGACGTCAAAATCTTTATTGGAGATCTAAACGCTCAGGTTGGCCAAGAGGATAAATTTAGACCGGTTATCGGAAAGTTCAACGCTCACCAGTTTACGAACGACAAAGGCCTCAGACTCATAGATCGGTAAACCTGGAGATCACCACTACAGACAGAATCACAAATTGACCACATTTTGATTGATGGGAGACGCAAACATCGATTCGGACCACTACCTTGTAATGGTAAAAGTGCGCCAAAGACTTTCCGTTGTCAACAACATTCGGTACCGACGCGACGCCCGCCACGGAATAAATCTGGAACGACTCAAGTTACCCGAAGTCGCAACTGACTACGCGCAAAACCATGAAGACTGCTGGGATAGTGTAATAGCAGCCATTAACAGCGCAGCAGAATGTGCCATTGGGTTTTTGGAACGGAATCGACGAAACGATTGGTTAGACGAGAAGAATGCAACGCGGTAGATGATGCTGCAGCAAGGTATCCGCCAACATATGAAGCGATATAAACAGAAGCGTAGACAGCAAACTCAGCAAACTTTTCCGGGATAAGAAGCGTCGCCTGGAAGAGACAGAGTGCGAAGAAATGGAACACCTGTATCGTTTACAACAGACCCGCAAGTTCTTCAAGAAACTCAACGTATCCCGTAAAGGCTTTGTGCCGCGAGCCGATATGTGTCGCGATAAAGTTGGAGGTATCTTGACGGACGAACGTGAGATGATCGAAAGGTGGAAGCAGCACTACGATGAACAACTTAATGGCACAGAGGCGAAGATCCAAGACAGCAGGAGGAATGGCTTCATCGGTGCGGCGGATGAAGTACAAGTATAAACTCCCACGATAAGTGAACTTAAGGATATACCCTACGAAAATGTCATGTAAATTTATGTTCCCTGAGACCGACACATGTAAGCGGCCCTTTTTACATAAGAAACAGTTGAAAGAAACGGAAAATCAATTCAATCAAACAAAGTCTTCGTGGAGTTGCTTATGTTTCGGTGTGAGACCATTCAATTTTACATGAAATGTTTGTTTACGTTCCATGGTTTACGTCCAATATGTATTCATTCTCGCGTAAAAGTAGTTATTTCAAAGTGTGTGCTATCCAAACAGCTAAAGAACAACAAGGCAGCTGGGAACGATGGTATCAGAGTGGAACTTATCAAAATGGGCCCAGAAAAGTTGGCAACTTGTCTGTACCGACTGATAGTCAGGATCTGGGATACAGAACAGCTACCGGAGGGGTGGAAAGAGGGAATGTTGGGCATATAATATCAGACCCCCTTCACTCTTTAAAATTTACAGAGGCAGCCAAACGGTTTGTGACGAGACAACTGCAGCGTTGGAAGAAAACACATGAATGAATGTGCAAACCCACACCACACGCTATGTCTGAAGGCACTTTTTTGCAACAATCATGTACCTCAGATTTTAATTCACAGGATGTAAGTATTGATCCTAACAATCAAATCTGTGATGGTTTTAAAATATTTCGTCTTGGGTTTTTTGAGAACAAGTGTTTTGAAGTTTACAAAGCCGATTATGAATGCGTATATGGACTATTGACCATACAACTATTACGAATTGAACAAATGCAGTCAAATAAGGTTCAAAAGTTGATTGCATTAATCCAAATGGCATTAAAGAAGTTTTCTTTGACTCCAAGTAAGATCCATATTGGTTTCGTCGACTTTGTGATAAATCAATTAATATTTGTGTGTAGCACAATATCTTGCTTAATTTCGCTTCCCTCATTATAGTAAAAGAGAAAAAAAAACGAGCAGGACAGTCCGAGACAGCCACGTAATCATAGTAGGCATTGGTTTTCGTCCTATTTCGAGTGTTTTTTTTATGGATGTATCGTGTAGAAAATCTGAAAAAATTAAAAAAATCTCATGAAGAAAATAGGGAGCTCACTTGTCGTGCTTCGAAAAGCGACTCTGTAAAAAAAATGAAGCCACTTTAGTGCGACGATCGTTGAAAGATTTTTACCGGAGATCAATAAAGGAGATAGTAGGTATCCGAAAGTTTTGTGTCTTGTACTCAGCAGCTGGTGAAGGTGGTATTTACCACTAAATCATCCTGATGGGCGGAAAATTTGCTTGGATTTTTAAAAATAAATAGATATGTTTGACTCAACGGTGAGATCGAAAATAAATTCTGGCAACCATGACGATATTTTTTGAAAATCGTTTAACCGATAATGTCGATAATACAGGAATGAAACTCTCATGAGGTTAGTTACTCTTACCCAGTGAGTTTAGGTAGCCCTCACCGTGAATTACTACAGAGTTGCTAGAGCTTCATTGCAGTTCCCATGGAAATTTTCAGGAAGGTTCAGCGACCTTCTAGGAAATTCTGCGAACTATTTGGAACTGTAGTGAATTTTAGGAAAGAACTGCAAACTTTAAATAATTTCATCCAATAAAGCAGAGAGATTCAACAACTTTCAGATAAGTCCATTGAACTCCAGGGAAGTTCTACAAACTTCAGGAAATTTATTAAAACTTTAAAGATGTGCTTCGATCTTCAGAGAAGCTCTATAAACTTCAGGAAAATTCTGCCGACTTCAGAGACGTTTTGTGAGCTTCTGGGGAGTTCAATGTCGTTCTGGTAAGTTCTACGAACTTCAAGAGAGTTCTGTGAACTATAGCAACATTATATGAATTTCAATGATGCTCTGCAAAAGTTCTTTAAACGTGAAGAAATTTTGGCAAACTTTAGGATGGTATGTGAACTACAGGGAAAATTTAATAACATTAGGAAAGTACTGTGAACTTTAAGAAATAACTGAGAATTTCAGGATAAAAAACTCAGAGACGGTCAAAGAACATCAAGAAAGTTCGAAGAATTTCATCGAAGCTCAATGCAATCAAGGAAAAACAGGGCTTTTAATTTGAATGTAACTTCTATTAGCTGTTTCATCGGGTCTTTGGTTGAACAACTCCCACTCTATGTCTTAGAAAACAGGTATAGTAGAAATAATTTCTTCTAATATCTCTTTCTCTTTTACGCTTCCTTTATGAAATGTGATCGAGGGCATCTGCAGGGTAAAAATGAGTGTTCGCCACCTAAAAAAAAAAGAAATTCATAAAAATTTGCAAATTATGTCTGACACAGCTTTCTCCTAGAAAACTTCTGAACGTATGAGATATACCGGTTGTCAAACAATCCAGCCTTGCCTCAAATCAGCTATGAGGAAACGCAATTGGGTGGCTGCCGACTCGGCATACGCAATTTGGATTCGCTGGTCGCCATTGTAGGTGCTTGATAAATGCCATTGCCTGATAAACGCGCAGTTTTTCAAGGATGAAATTTTGATCATCAGCTAACGAAAAACAACACATCGTTGATTTTTTGATATGTTGTGTAAAAAAGCCTAATCTTTTAAGGAAAAAAATAAAAACATATTGAAACCTCTATCTACAAACCATGAAAACTATAATAAACGAATACAATTTAAAACCGAAATATATTACCTATAAGCCCATCATAATGCGAGCTTGGATGTGTCATTGTTTTCACAAGAGTTTGTGTTGCGTATAAAGTGGTGATGATTGAAATTCGGAGCAATCACATAAACGTGAGAATCTTGCTATCGTATTATAATGATGATGCCATCGAGAATGATATCGTCCTCTTCCCTCGGCTGATCATCAACGTCCCCGCTGGCATCTGTCATACTGGAATCTGCTAGGGCACCTGTCATTTATTGAGCCCTGGTGGTAAAGCTAGCGGGGGACTTCCAACAGTTTCAATGTGCACTCACCAGATAGCACTGCGACCACATAAAGGTGGAGTCTCCATTGCCTTGTTCAAGGAATTGATTATTGGGATATATTGTTAATTAGATATCTTTGCCAATATACAAGCAGGGTGACAAGTTAGAATGTGAGAACTACCGAGCAATCACCATTCTCAACGCAGCCTACAAACTGCTTCCCAGATCATCTTCCGACGTCTATCGCCGCTAGCAAGCAGATTTGTGGGAAGTTATCAAGCCGGTGGCAGATCCTCCAAAATGTCGCGAATATCAAGGTCCTACACACCACCTTTTCATCGATTTTAAAGCCGCTTACGATACAATTGACCGTGAACAGCTACGGAATATTATGGACGGCAAAGGGTTTCCCGGGAAACTGACGAGACTGATTAAGGCTACGATGGATGGTGTACAGTGTTACGTGAAGATATCGGGTGCTCTATCCGACCCGTTTAAAAAACACGCAAAGGACTTCGACAAGGTGATGGACTTTCCTGTCTCCTATTTAACATTGCGCTAGAAGGTGTTATGTTACATTGGAGGCGAACCAGCCTAAGGCTGAAAGCCTCCTAAATAAAGCTAAATAATAATAATAATGTTATGTTACATGCGGGCTTTAACATGCAGGGCACGATCTTCAATAAGTCCAACCAGTTCATCTGCTTCGCTGACGACGTGGACATTGTCGGAAGAACGTTTCAGGCGGTGGCGGACCAGTATGCCAGGCTGAAACGTGAAGCTGAAAAGGTTGAATTGAAGGTGAATACGTCGAAGACAAAGTACCTGTTAGCTGCACAGATAAAAATTCTGAATTTTAATTGTGATGTAAACATACATTAACGTAGGCTTGTATTTCATTTCACGCAACCGAGCAACTTGCAAACAATGTTGTTTACAAAGATGTGCTTTTGTATACAATATTTGCTACATTGCATGAAATGTGTCAGAACTTTACATGATATATAATGTAAACGTATGTGATATGTGACGCTCCATTTATGTGCATCATATTGAACAGAAATTTACACTACTTTTTCGAACTGTGTGGAGGAACCGAGCGCGATAGGGCTCGCAGTGGCAGAAGTGTGACCATTGACGGAGATGAGTTCGAGGTGGTGGATGAATTTGTATACTTAGGATCATTAGTGACGTCAAATAACAACTGCAGTAGAGAAAATCTGAGACGCATTATTGCCGGAAGATGTGCCTACTACGGGCTCCACAAGACCCTTACGTCGGGTAAACTTCATCTCCGCACTAAGTGTACCATGTACAAGATGCTGACAAGACCGGTAGGACTCTACAGGCATGAGACATGGACGATGCTCGAGGAGGACCTGCAAGCACTGGGAGTTTTCGGACGACGCGTGCTTAGGACCATCTTTGGTGGGGTATATGAAAACGGTGTTTGGAGGAGAAGAATGTACCACGAACTGGCGCAACTCTATGGTACAATGGGCGGGACACATTGTAAGAATGCCGGAGAATAATCCCGCAAAAATGGTGTTTACCACAAATCTAGCCGGAACAAGACGCAGAGGAGCACAGCGTACTAGGTGGTTGGATCAAGTGGAGCAAGATCTAGAAAGTGTGGGACGCTCGAGGAATTGGACACAAGCAGCCAGGGATCGAGTAAGTGCGCAACATTGTTATGCAGGTCAAATCTTGAGGAACGTCGGACTACACACCAAAAAAATAACTTTGATATCACATCAAAGTGCATGCACTGCAATCGTGTCAAAAATATGGTCTAATATTAATTGCCAAAAAGGACAAAATTATCATTAATACAGTGCATGGACTGACATTATACTGTTTTTACTGCATTTGTTTATTTTTGTGGCCTTAAAATTATATGATATTTTCGACATGATTTACGTGCATCCTCTTGGATGTAATATTAAAATTTATTTATTGCTGTGTAGGAAAAGTAAATTAAGTACATATTAACTCATCCGTAAAATGTCCAAAGTCGTTAATGATCATTTCCCGAACAAACTGAAAAAGGAATACTAAAATTAATGCTAACCTGACAATTGATCCATAGAAGATAATGAGGCATTGGCTGTATTTTTAATAAATCAAACAAGCGATTGGATTAGAGATGATCGACTTAGCACAAACCTGTAAAGAAAAAAGGAAAGCAGATTGGTTAAAATTCTTACGTTTTTCTAATCAATTGCTCATATTCAGGGGAAATTGCTCTAATATTGACCTATGGATCTAAGATTGGGCTCATCTCTAAAAATCTGCTATTTATAAATTTTATCTAGATGAACGCGTCATAGGGACGGTACTTTTGGATATGTTTGGTCGCTATTGAGAATTTAGTCGATTACTGAAATTATGTATGAGCCCAAATTAGGGGCATTTAGGCCGACAATACATCCATTTCCCCTATATAGGTAAGAGTCTAGGATTGCGATAAGATGGAGTAAACAGGTGGAAGGAAGCCTACGGAGCATTTCATAATAATTTGTTGGTAAACGCAGTCCACATCGTGCTCTCTTGCCGTACGGATCTATATGTTTTTTTTTGCTGAAGGAAGTGTTACTGCTACCTAAAGCTACAACTAATTTAAACAGTACTTTTCAGTGCTCAAAATTACCAACCGGTGAACACACGTGTTTATTTCAGTTACCGTTGGGACGTTATTTGTGATTAGCCCCGGTCCCTTTCAAATTGTATCATTATTTATGTACGGTTCTTATGTTTGAAATGACGTTTTACATTTATCTAGTGATGGCCGATTTTCATTCGAATAATCGATTAATCGATTAACGAACCGAAAAGTAAAATATTTGTAATCGGTTATATCATGCCGATATAAGTATTAACTTCTCCAGAGGATCATCACCGATCGTTTCAATAATGTGCTGCTCTCTCATTGGTGGAAAAAAATGACAGCACAGCGAACAAAAAATAATCGACTAGTTGTTAATCGAGTAATTAAAAAATGGGAAGTCTCTGATTTTGGTGTGATTGTTTTGATAAAAAAGTGCGTCAAATTTCATCTCTTCCGAGGGGTCAGCAAAACCACAAAATTACCTTGCATACGAAGGGTATTCATTGGATGAAAGGGACCGTGAAAGAGGACACTAAAATAGAAAGTTTTTCTTCCAACAGTTTCATCTAAGTAGGGTAGAGAACTACTTCGGCCTATGCGCCGATTTTGGGCCTATCTAGCAGACAACATCAAATAAATCCATGATTTCGGCGTTAACAGGACAATTATGCGTTTAGTACGATACTTTAGATCAAATGCTACCGAACGAAGTTAATAAGAACGCGTGATATGAATTTTTGCACCCAATATTCTCAAAAACAAATGAAGCGCTCCGACCGAATCAATCTTTATCTTCATCCGATAGGCCGAAGTGAATTCATTGGCGTTTCAAAACGGTAGGCCGAGTTTGGCGTCAAGAAGCAGTGTTAGACTTTGAACAATATCTCAACAATTTGTTTTTCTTTATCAAATCTTATGGTACGTACGGAAAGGTAAATAAATTTGGAAGCCATCAGTGATAATAACATTCCGTTTGGTGCTAAACTACGCTAGATTAAGAAAGACTAAGTGCGGGTTGTGCTTCTTAGGCCGGAAATGGTAAAGTTAACCCTATTCATCTTTGATATTACCTGCAGAATTTCTACCTTGTGTGGTTCTTATTCCTTGCTTAGGAAAATTCCTCTTCGATCCTTCGGATTCTTATGGTAATCTGCTTGAAAATTGATTTGGAGAAAAAGTATAAATCTCCATTAAAACAACCCTCTTCGATCCTTCCCGAAGTAATCCTTCCTGCTTGGATATCGATTTGGAAAATTCCTGTTCAATCCTTCAGATTATTAAAGTAATCTGATTGGAAGTCGATTTGGAGAAACTTTATTTGCAGTCATGATTCCTAAACGCAAAAGAAAAGGGCAACCCCTTCATCCCCCTTCTAATGAAATGAATTTGAGCAATCAATTTGGTATGCTTACAAATGATGAGAATGGTCCATCATCCAGGCAAAATTCCATTAAACATTCCCGACTTAATGCCAAAAAGGAAAAAAAAATCATGCTCTTCGCACGGAACTTTTGAAATTCGTTAAATTCGAGTTTTCACTTCAGTTGGCCGTCGGAGTGAATGCCGAGTATTTGCTGAAACGTTTTCTCAAGTATCTTACTGAGAAGCAAAACAAATGTTTCACTTACGACACCAAAACTGAACGTCTGTCCAAGGTTGTCTTGAAATCAGATCGAAGAAGAATTAACTACATTACTTGGAGTTGAGCCAGTCCAGGTAACCAAATGAAAATGATCCCGTCTTGGTGATTCGCGCAACGGGATTTCTAATGATTTTTATTTACTTCACTTCAAGTCTAGTGAAATAAACAACCTCAAGGCATTAGAAAAGGTTAGCCTTATGCTCATGTGCGAACAATTCAGGAAGACTGGAGGAAATTTAGTAAACCTCACCAAGTGCCGTAAGTGCCAGGGATGGGGTCGCGGAACAAAAATTGCTACATGCCAGCCAAATTCATGAATTTTGGAAATTCATCTTACACAAAGGACGACTGTCCTGTGAAGGAAGATCCTAAGATTTTTTTTTTACTTTTGGTTTGTTCGTCGATCTTGTTTTCTGTGCTGAGCACCAATGCTACCGACGCCAGGAAGGCAGCTCCCACACCTGGACCCTACCTATCGACCCATCAACTCATGAACCGGGGACCAACGGCTTTTACTTCCCTTCCGAAGGAAGGCGTGATCAGAGATTTTATGCCTCAGAACATCCCGGCGGCGCCGACTGGGATTGTACCCAGGCCTGCTGTTGTGAGAGGTAATCACGCTTACCACTACACCACCGGCGCCGCTCCTAAGAAATTTAAATGTTTGTGAAAACCACAAATTCAAACTTTGGGAACGTATGACTCGCAAAGCAATCCTTCAATCTCGTTCTAAGCGACAGATAAGAAACACTATACGTCCCCAACCAGGTACTAATTCCTCTCCGGTTAGCAACGGTCAGCGAGGAACAAATGCTACATTCGTACCCATAGGTACAAACATTTCCCTTGCTTCAAATTCTTCATCTATAACTGCTTCTAACAATGTTCAACAAGTAAATTAAGCTACCTATGCTGCTATTGCAGCTGGTAGAAATCGAAATCAAAATTCTAGCCAACATAATTCTAGCTACTCCTGAAATGGAATTTTAACAGAAATCATTAATCGACATGTTTACTGATATGCTAAAAACTAACTCCATAACATGTTTGATGCTAGCCAAACTGGAGTAAAGTTGGCTAATATCATAGTCAATAGATATGATCGACTTGATGGTGGCAAATTCTATCTTTATTTGAAACCAATGTTTAGGAAACTTTGAGAGTTTCTGTGGAAACATAATTTGGACAACTTACGTTTATAGGTGCCTATTTGCCATTCAAATGCGTAGGCCAGTAAAAGATTATTCGCAAAGGTGATACCCGTCACAGGTCTAAATTCTTCATTATTGGTAATATTTGATGATTGTTTGGCAGGTTAATTTTCCGCTCAATATTATGAAACTAGTGCAACATTATATAACTGACAGAACGCTGCAGGTAAATTATCAAAATTTCTAATCTGAACGACTACCTGTTAGAGCCGCAGTTCCTCAGGGTAGCATTCTTGGGCCTATATAGTACAACATTTTCATTTCGGGAGGTGTGATTTGCCACAAATCTTTGTTCGCTGATGACACAGGCATTTCAGCTAAAGAAAAAAGTCTTCGTATTATTTTCAGCAGATTGCTAGAGGCTAGCGATTCCTTTTTGAAACCTAGTTTATAGTAGTCAAATAGTCACTATGAACGCAGTACCAATTTCTTGGTCAAGTCAAATGAAATATCTTGGATTAGAACTTGACCAAAAATTAACTTTCAAAGATCTTATTGAGGGTATTCAAGCCAAATTTAACCAATATATAAAATGTTTGTATCATCTTATAAACGATGGACGATGAAACTTACGTAAAAATGAACTTTGGACAAATCTCGGGCCAAAAATTTTACTTTGCTAAACGTAACGGGGATGCTTCGGATAAATTCAAATTTGTCTTTGCAGATAAATTCGCTCGCAAGTTGATGATTTGGCAAGGCATCTGCAGTTACGGAAAGAAAACAAAGGTTTTGATCACTGGAACGACTATGAGCACAACGTTACAAGGAGAAGTGTCTCCAGAACATAATTTTGCCGTTCATTCAATCACACGAAGATCCCGTAAAGTTCTGGCCTGACTTAGCCAGCTGCCATTACAGCCGCGTTGCCATTGAATGGTATAAGCAGAATAATGTTGATTTTATTGAGAAAAGTATCAATCCACCAAATTGTCCAGATTTTTATCCCATTGAAAAATTTTGGGCAATAATTATCAATTGCAAATTGAAGAAATGGGACAAAACAATCAAAACACCATCTGATTTGGAGAAGTGGTGGAAAAGGATGGTAGATGAGGTTTACAGTACTACTGTGGAAGACATGATAAGAGGTATTCCGCGAAAAGCTCAAAAATTCATCAGAAAAACTGATGATTAATTTTTGTTGTATTTTTTCTCTTAAAGTTAAATAAAAATCCTATAAAATACCTTTAGCGTTTTTGTACTTAATTTCCCCTTGGAGAAATTACCTATTTTGTGCGGCCAAATTCTAAATGGAACAGACTTTACCACGAAAAAAAACCCTTCAAAGCGTTCAGCACAAAATTCTGAAGATGATTTTGAAGTGACCTTCCTGGTACAGTACTTCGGAGGTACATAGAATTTAGAATGTCCAACAAAATAATTAATAATTTCAGGTAAAAATCGTTGCCATCCTCGATTGCAACGATTAATTCCTTTTATATTTAGGTAAAATTTAGTTTAAGTTTTTATAAAACAGCAAAAAAGGGTATCTTCCATTTAATTCCACCTAATTCATTTAGGTATCCATGACAGATACGTATTTCGACTACAATGTGCAGTCTTCATCAGTGTCATTCCCACTAAAGAGCTTATCAAAATCTAACCCCCTTAAGTACTCATCCCTAGTTAAAAAAAAGTCAAGATCACAGGTATAAAAATGAAACTACAATGTGTTGAATCTGAACCTAAGAAAAATCTATTCAAATTTCTAATAAGTCAAAAATCCCAATGGCTTGGTAGCCATCATAATGAACATTTAACATACGGCGGTTCTTTATCCAGGATTCGCTCCTCAAGCCGCCGCCATAAAAAAAAAACTATCTAAGTTAGACACCTGTGTAGAACCCTTATGAGCGGGGTTGCAGCGCGCTTATGAGCGGCGCGCTTCGACCGTCACCAAATGAGAATTTAACATAAGGGCGACAATAATGAACGACAGAGATACGCAATAATTCATATAGTTTCTGAGGATGATACTTAATTTGAAATATACGTTGTGTTTTGATGTGATGTGTATTACTGAGCATTATGGATCGGAGCCGATTTATTGCAAGATGGGTCACCATACCACTCCTCGAACCGCACGCAGAATTGGAGCAAGAAGCCGAAATATAGGGGAATTTACGTATTCTTGGCAACCTAAGCAGCGACCTTCTTTATAAAGCCTTTTTTCTCTATGGAACGCACACATATGCAGTATTGGTTTGTTTACAATCTTTTGCTGCCAGCTGCTCTAACAATTTCAGTCGAAAGAATTGTCAAAAACTGTTTTGAAACGCTTTTACAAAGCTCCAATCTTCTCTAGTGAGAGCGAGTATTGTCGGCAACCAGTTTTTCTTCGGCAACCGTTCCATTTGAACTGCATGTAAATCTGCTGTTCTATTATCGGCAGCTCGAAATCAGCTACAATTTGTAGTGCGTGTGTTTCATTTCAAGAAAACCCTGCTAGATTGCTTTTTTTCAGTGGTAAAAATATAGTCAAATTGAAGCTGAAAGCATAAAGAATCGTTTGCATGCATTCAGCGAAGTGTTTTCGTAAGAAAATCCAGTGAAAATAGTGTTTCAATTTGGGTTGCCGAAAATAGTCTGTCATGCCGAAGCCGTCATTTCCCCTATGTGGCCGCCATCCAGCCCCGATCTTAATCCCTTGAAGGCCCTCATGAAACATTGAGCTGCGCCTGGAGAGAAATGGATCCGGACTATATTATCAGAAACTGGCAAGCATTTTTGAACCGTGTTGAGGCCTTAATTGCGGCAAATGGAAATTATATCGATGATCAACATAGTTTTAAATTCTTAAAAACTTATCCCTTTTAAATGAATGATTTATTTTCACGCCGAAAATTTTCAGATTTTGTTTTTTGTTTTCACAATGTTTGATGATGCAAACATTATTACGCATACGGTAATATCAAGGCCCATACAAACCGAAACATGTTCTGGCCATATCTCCGGAGCTAGTGACCGATTCCAAAAATATTCAAAGTTGTTCTATGAGATACCTCCCTTTTAGCGGTTGTTGCGTCCAATTTTGTTCATTCGGTGTTTGCCGAGAAACACACCTTCATTGAACTTGATAACACCCTGCTTTCACTGATTTGTACCCTCTAGATACTAATTCATTTTCCTGCCGAATTTGCAAAGAAGCATATGATTAGGACCGTCTTTACAGTAGGAAATGTGTTGTATATAAAGAGAATTTTTGTTAAAACTAGTGTTATGGAAAACTTTTTGCTTGCAGACGTTTTAGCAAATCTTAGACTAAGACACAGTCAAAATACTAAGCAGCTTTACTCATGAACCACTTATAATAAATATGTTCACGCAATGGTCAGATTCTCAAAACCCTCCATTCATCATAACATCTCCCAACCGACTCGAAACCATACAAAAACGCAGCCCATAGTGACCCCATACGCACATGACCACCCTCAAACATATCGCACATCCGGTAGTATACTGCATCCTCCTCCCTACCAACCAAGCCACGAAGCCTCCAACCAAGGGTTCAAGGATGTAGTTGACTACCGAGCAAATCCGCACCAGCTCCTGCACACATGAATGAAAATGCTTTGAGATATATTTTTTTCTTCGTCGTATGCCCACAGCTTAACGGAAGAAAGTGCTTCAAAGCAGATTGCAAAGAACGCACTACTCCCCCGCACACGCGGTTTTTCCACGTGGTCCTCCCCAACAACTTCCTCCGTCTAGCAGCATGGTGCAAGATGCACCCGTTCAGCTGCCTTCATGAACATCACTGCTGTGCTGCTGCATTTTGTTCCGTGGCTTGCCTGCTACGGTGAATGTGAGAGTGCAACGTTAATGGTAAAGTTAGTACCTACAAGTTACGCAAGGAACAACGTAAATTATGTGAGCTCCTAAGGCTTCTTTTGAAAATTCGCTAAAGTGAAATGATATTTGATATCCCGAGCAGTACCGGTACCGTTGTATGCACACACATGCACCAATACTGCTTCGGCAATGTTAACATGCAAGAAGAATGTGCGTAGATCGGCTTACCAGATTTGCTCAAGAATAATGTGCAAAACGTGGACAAAATTTACTTTCAAATCTGGTAACCTTAACCGTAGGTGCCTCAATTCCTCACGGCGTACAACTTCCTAGGTCATGTCATTAGTTGGGAAAGATGTTTTGTGTTTGTGCAAGCAAAGCTGCGTACCGCTGTATGTGTTGTTAACTCCTTCTTACTCACTCTCTCTCTCTCTCTCTCTCTCTTGCTGGGCATTTTCTGCAGCACTATTTAGTGCATCAGACTTCTGCGTGTTGTATGTACCGCGTTCGTTGCATTCTCGGTTGCAAATCGAAAGGATGAAGCTTATCCATGTAGAAGAACATTGATATGGCAGGAGGGCTGCTAAAAAAATGAGCGGTAGCAGTGCCACACTAATGCGTGCTGTGCAAACGAGAAAACAAGGTGTTCTAATGAGTATCGCTGATCCAGTTAGGACATGCAGAGCGTGAGGATCGTGGGGTGGGAAGATGAAAAAATGGTGCAGCACAGTCGTGTGCATATCTTGGGAGGGCTTCCTGAGGGAAGACTGCAGGAGGTGTTAAATATGTGTGAAACCTCTAGCGTCCTATGTGTACACATCGGTCGTATGAAAGACGCACCGCGAGAAGGCTTTTTTTTAAATAATAGCTCGGAGAATGAGGGGGTTTATCACACTGCAGAGTTTTTTTTTTTTTCATTTCACACAAAAATAATGAAAACCAAACGAAAAAAATATTCGCCGACGGGAAAGTATGCTCGCAGGAAGCGTTATGTGTTTGCCCATTCAATAGACAATTGATTCCGTATAAACACTTGAGTATGTTAATTAATGCATTAGGTGCACATCGGGAAATACACTCTCATGGTTGATTAGTAGTACGGGTTGATGATGGTACCGTTAGGAAATGTAACCGTGAATGGGCTGATTAATGATGCTTGATGTATCAAACTAATAAATAAGAATAATAAAACAAAATCAGGATAATCTGAACGCTCTCTGAACTGATAAATCTGTGAGTTATAATTTTTTTTTTATTTATGGTACGTCAATAAACTTTCTAAGTTCAAATTTTCCTAAGGTCAAGTATTTTGAAAACATTCAAGACAACTTTTTGAAGTGACAGGAGTAAAGATCTACAATACTGTCAAAAATACTGTAAACATTATTAAATTATTTTCAAATTTAATTATATCTCACCTAAACTATTTTATTTTATATTGGTTTATTAGGAGGGAATGCTTAATATACAGTGTATCTGAGCGTACAGATGTCATTAACTATTAGAAAAACAGCTGTAAAAGCCCAATTTAAAGAGATACGTTTCTGAATTTTTGGCTGCTGAATCATCATACATTTATCAATTATTGGTACAGTATTGAGCTTATTTGGTTGCGTTTATTAAAAGTAAGAGCTGTTTTAGAAAAACGCTTTTTTCTTGAAATACCCTAATATCATGAATTACGATGAACTATACTTCTTGAAGTTGTGCTCATTTTTCGTCATAATAAAGATCATTAATATTCCACTAAATCACAGAACAGAAGGGGAAGTGCAAACAAATCGGTGAATCAAAAATGGTTCGTTTTTCTGCTCAACAAGCTATGTGTTGTGGTAGCGTTCCACACGGGCTTTCTATGTGCACTCACACTATCATAGCATGCTGCCTATCTTAACTGTAGGCAGAAGATGCCTTCTACCGCTAGGTTCGCTAGTGTTCGCAAATGACAAGTGGAGCCACTTTCTGATCCGAAGTTCCACTCCTGTGACTAAATTTTCTAAAATTCTTCCACTAGATAAAAAGTTGAAAATCGAGCGTTTTAATAAAATAAATCTAACTTCATAACTTTTCGTGGTACGTTACGGGATGTAAGATCTACCACCGATTCCTAGTCCTGACTACTTCAAACTAGAGGAACAGGATTTTTCAGTAATCAAAGGAACACATCTTAGTCCTTATTACTTTTTATGCCTTGTTGATAGTGACAAGACTCGGCTTTGCCCACCGAGGATGATCTTGAAACAAGGAAAAAATGAGTTAGTTACTCTTCATCTATGTGATTCCTAATCTTCGATTCGTTGTTCCATAGTTTGAAGTGGTTAAGACTTGGGTTCTGATGCATGGTCATTATCGGTATCATACCTTAATTTTGTTGCTAAGGAATCCAATTTTGACTGACAAAGGGGTGCGCCTTTGGAGGGTGTTTCAACACTCCGAAGGGTATAAATAGCGGAACCTTTCAGATAGAGTCGGAACCTTGCGATAAATGCAAGAATGACAACTGTAAAAAAAATCGAATGCTTCATCATTTCTCAATAGTGATGGGGTAATAGGACACGGGATATACTACAACAGATCAAATTACTGGTCGCAGTGGTGTTAGGTCCCGAAAAGAGGAAAAAAAACCCATCTCTTTTTGGAAGAACGTATGCTCAGATGAACGTAAATTCGAGCTATTTGGAGCCAAACAACGGTCCAGAGTTTGGGTGAAACCAGACGAGGAACTTCTGAAGAAGAATGTACTGTAATGTAAACTGTACACTAAAACTGTGAAATTCTGATGGCAGCATCATAGAGCGGAGATGTTTTGCATGGTCAGTAGTGGGAGAACTGGTGCCGACGGAATTATGACATTGGAATTCTCTCTGAAAATCTGGAAGCATCCTTGTTGAGCTTGGGCTTGAAAATAACTTCCTCTCTCAACAAGACAACGATCCAAAGCAAACATTTTTTCCGCGGATCATGCATCAAATTGCTAGAGTGGCCTCGCCAGTCCCCGTACTTGAATCCAATCGAAAATGTATGGCTTTTTTCCTTTCGAAGGAGGGGGGGGGGAATGTTCTAGCCGCCGAATACGTTGCACTGCCTGCATTGATCGCACAGCTCTCCCATTTGTTCGAATCGAACATCTTCGAAAAAGCTGAAACATCAGTTGCGTCTAAATCCCTACCAATAGCCAACAGATCCTTGAGCTTGGTTACCCTTTTACCTACCAAAGCCTTACGGACATCGTAATGTAAGTTGGTTTTGAGGACCTCGACCTTTTCGGCCTCCGCCATGGGATAGCTCATGGCTTGGAAGAGTCGGTTAATTTGGAGATAATATTGTTGGAAAGTCTCTGCTCTTTGTTGACGGGTTTGGTAGATCTTGGTTCGAAGTACCGAGTCAAGATCTGGATGTCTGAATTCCTTTTTCTCTCAGCGAGTATTTGCTTCTTCTCTTGGTGTACCAGCCCAAAGCGGGACCGTCAAAGAGATGGATTGCCGAATCGAATAAATCAGAGTCGGTGGTCAGTTGCTGAACACGGGACAAAAAATCATTGAGCCCCAACCAGTGATGGAAAAGTTCGCGAAAACTCACTATGACTCACGAACTTTTCCCTTGGTGAACTTCATGAAATATCGCGAACTTTTCCAACACTGGCCCCAACCCCTGATCCGTGCCGGAGTACTTTCTAATTTTCCATTGCGACACTAGCGTCACTTTATACGGTGGTACGGTAGGTGGTAATAACGAAACAACAGGTTGTTGATGTGGAACATTGGGATAATTATTGTTGGGATTCGGCAATCGGTTGTCATCCACTGAACTAATGATACTCAACGTTAATCGGTCCACCAAATTGTGAAATGGATCATACTCACCCGCTCCGTGTGAAACCGGGGCTGGATATGGCACGCTTCCCGTAACGGTCTCGGTGATTACTGTTGACGTACCTATTGATCTCAAATATGGTAATCCCATACGAGGTTGTTGGAATACTCGGAGGTGGAGCATTATCCTCGTCAATCAAAAAGGGTTAGTCCTGTTGAAACTGGGTCTTGGAGGTGAAGAAACTGTGGGTGGTTTTTTCTAATCTCCTGCCTTAACGCATTGACCTGAGTAGCTAGTGATTTGATGAGACTACCGATGTCAGTCATCGCTTTGCTGAAATCAGCTGTCGTCACAAATTGAGAGAGATTTTGTTGTTTAGGAATAGCTTCTGTTAAAGTCAGCTAGGCGGACGACGTGGCTACTGGAATACCTCCTGCCGCTTCATCTAATAATCCACCCGATTCAGAATCACTTTCCCCAGCTGTGGAAAAGAAGTTATCCTCTGCCCAAAAATATTCCGAAAATAACTGTAAGGTTTTAGAAAATTCTTCGTTGCTCTGTGTTTTTTAGCTCACCAGCTGCGCGCTTTGCAAAATTCTGTTTGACCTCGAGGTGTGGACCTAAGAATTTGCCGGAGTTCTGTGAAAATCATTCTGTACATACCTAAATCGATTTCTGGGTCGTCTTTCAGGATCTGTTTCAACCTGTGTCGACGTTTACAGCGTGATTTATCGTCTCCGATTACTATGTTACGGAGGAGCAGCTCATAATCGAGCCCTCCAGGGTCAAGATGGTCAACAAGCATGCCGCGGTAGAGTGCATCGAAATCTGGGCCAGATGTGGACCTTCGTGACATTGAAAACACAAATGTAACTTTCTACCTCTGATACCGAAAGAATCACTAACGTCTATTCAAACACCGATCACATCCAGAACTGTTTCCTGTTAACTGCAACAATCCTTGAGCGATCAAAGGTGACTTTGAGAATGGATCACTCGTGTCACAGAACAATGAGCAATCGGCTTCACCACGTGGCTTAGCTTTCCTAACCACCGCGAATCTAACCAAAAAACCACTGATTTCTTATAAAAAAAAACGACCAGAGTGGATAATATTTGAGAAGAAATTACTATTTCTCGAAAACTCCACCAACGCACAGAAGGGAAAAATATCCGGAGTTATTTGTTCCCTCCTGAGAACCTTTCTAAGGAAATTTACGTTGGGCGCCAAATATAAGACATCTTTTAGACCCCGGAACCGCTAGGACCTGGAGGAGGACCTGCCAAAGCCCCAAGCTGCCGGTCTAAGCCTACGACAGCTCCCGGGGTGGGCACTCACGACCTCTGATAGTTCCGGGTCTCAAGGCGTACGGGCGTGGGAGAGTATTCGGACAATGGATCCTATCAAACGCTACGGTCAACGGTTAAACGATTTATTGATTGATGGCCAACAAACCTGGCTGGGCTTTGGTGGTGTCAGGTAGAGATTGTGTGATTATCGGGTGGCCGTAGGATGACGTCCGGTAGGCGACCAGGTGGTGTCTGGTAGCGCCCGGATGGTCACCGGTAGCAGCCGGATGGCGCTTGTACGGCGGCCGGGTATACTGCCGGATGAAGGCGAGTTCGGTCGGAGGGGGCGGCTAAGTGCGGCCGGATGAAGACCGAGCTACGGCCGGGTGGCCGGTTACTTAGAACAGCTGGAAGGCATCCGGGCGGTGGCCGGGTGGCGGCTGAGTTGCAGCCCGTCGGTGGACGGATTATGACCGGAGCTCGATCGGAGGGTAGGTGCGGTGATCTCGCAATGCACGTGGTCACTGATAGCTGAGTGATCGTCACTATCGCACAATTCGCGATTTCTAACAAGCACTAGCAGTGACTGACCGCGGGACGAGACACGATCACACGTCTTGCTACTTCGGTGGTTCTACTGACTTCCCCAGCCTCCGTTATCTGCTTACTCTCCTCCATCATGGTCTCAGTCACTCTCTCCAGGGAGAGTTTCCGCCCACACCCTCTTCAGTGGATATCGCCACCACCATCCTGCACTCACCGTTTAGCTGTTGGATCGTCTGACCACTTATGCCACCCGCCCACGAATTCAAATTGACCGTTTCCGATTGAACTATCTTCCTAATATAAACACATATCCCGTGAAGTAAACAACATATGAAAACAATGTTACCCGCGGGTAACAATAAACCGGACGAGAAAATCCACTCCGGTTTTCGAGAATAGACGAGAGACCATGATTCTTGATGCCAGCAACTCTCCCATAAACTGCTGCATCAGCTTAGCTTTTGACCTGAAGCACTTCAGGCAATGCTGCACAACTTGCTTGGCAACGTTTCTTCCTCCTAACGGCCAGTAACGTTGGAGGATTGATCTCAATAACAATTGCAAACCAGTATGTAACATGCGAAGACGGTACTGCTTGATACAATCATCCTCGTACCACGGTGACGTGCTGGCAAAATCATTGGATGCTTGCTGTCGTCAGATTCTTCCGAATACTTCAAGAGTCCGTCTTTGCATATAAATGGACTATACCAGCATAATGGTGACCTCCTAGGAACCAAATCATTTCATTTTCCCTGACCGCTCTCAGTTCATCAGGAAAGGCTTCTTCATGGACCCTTCTTACTAGAGTGAATTCTGCTAGACGTAGTTCTTCTGACGTGAGGAATCCACTCGAACGCTCTTCCCTGCGAATCCGCTGTAGACGAATTAGGCGATGCCATATTGCTATGCGTCGGATCAGTACCGTGTAGGAACTGGATTTGGAGACAATTCAGACCAATTCCCACCCAAAGCGTTATTCGAACTCGGAGCGCGCCACATAACTCAAATTTTAAAGGAGCAACCTTAGATTTGGAGGTTAAAAGTTACACCTTGACGTTTCCATCCTTGTCCTGGTAAAGACATCCGCCGTATGACTTCTGCGACGCATCCAAAAAGCAATGTATGCGCCGCTATACTGTTTCCCATCCCAAGGTCGAAAGCGTCATGCCAAGGTTGGGCGAGTCTATGAAGATTGCATTCCGACGTTTTCAAGGTATACTTTTATGCAAAACAGTATGAATGTCAATATGGTTTAGTACATGCTATTAGATTCTACTCTTGAACGTCTTCACTTCGCCCAAAATAACTGTTACAGTATCTGTAAAAAATATACTTTTTTGTTCGCCAGCTCGGCAATTTTTTGCCAAGATTTGCACAGCCGAGCTCTCGGCAATCAGTTTTACTGAGATCTCAGTAAACATATATTTGTTTGCTGAGATTCAGCAAAACATTTTCCAAGACTCAGCAACCAAACGGATTGCCGAGCACACGGCTGTGCAAATCTCAGCAAAAATAATGTGTATTCGAGATATGTTTCAACAAACCCTTACACGAAAACGTCATTTACAATAGAAATGACGTCTGAGAAAAAAGTTAAGCAAAAAATCATTTTTTCTAATCAGGAAAAATTCAAATGGTTGAAAAAAGCAATTATTTCAAGTTAAAAATCCAAGAAGTTTTGATTTTTTTTTTTTCTTTATTAAGTTTTAAAAAATTTACCCCCTTAAATATTTTTTTTTAATATTTTTAGTTTAACATCTTTTGGAAAATTCTACCAGTTGTGAAAATTTTAAGATGGATACTTAAAAATTAACAAAATTCTTTAAAGTACAGCTATTGAACAAAAGAATGCACTTTTTTACTTTGTTTGAGAAATTGCGCACAGGAAACCATGTTTTAGACTTTAAAATCGTTTTCGGTCCAATATTTCACAAACAGGTCAATCATTTGTTCAAAAGCAGTTGATTGAAGATTTTTTTAATTCTTAAGTATCCATCTTAAAAGTTTCACACCAGGTAGCATTTTTCAAAAGATCTTAAATGAAAAATGTTCAAAATATATCAAAGGGGTTATTTTGTTTTTTTTTTTCTTAAATTTCAGCATTTTTTTGGATCTCTATCCCAAAATAATAGATATTTTTTACCGTGTGAGTTTTTCCTGAATAGGAATTATTTTTCCTCAAAACTTTTTGAGGAATTGACCATAACAAACTATTATTAGTAGAATAAGAAGTTTCATTAGAATCGGATAAGGTAGAGTTTGAAATTCTCCCTCCCCTTGGCTAGTTTTTGCACCTTGCTGTTGGTGGGCGGGCTTAATTTCATGCTTTATAGTGGAGTGTTGGAGACGGTAGGTTTATGGTCGGCGTTGCTGCCTCATGCCGCGATAGAATGGCGTCATGGGCAGGCAATGGGGATTACTAAGCTTCCCCTCTCTGATAAACCACTGCATGAGAGAACCAAAGATCTAGTCTAGCAGTGATAGTATCACACTTGTTACTCCTTTAATTGAGAGCCGCGTCGTAGTACGCTTACGTATAGGCACTGACGTTGGGTGTGATACTGGCGGGTTTTGCTGCAAATCACTCTTATTTTATTTATTTTAACGCAGATAGATTTATTTGGGTTTGCAAGGGATTATACTATTGAAATATTTCAGAAAGTGCCCAACGGTGCTCCTTCTATTTGCGTGACAAGCTTTCATTGTTGTTTTCATTGAAGTATTACTCAGGAAACAATGTTAAACATCATTTTTGTACATGGTATTGTAACTAGACGCATTTCGCGCCAAATCGTATTCGGAGCTGGCAGCACCCTCTCAGATTTCAATAAAAAAATTTCTGGATGTGTGGACCTTGACTAAATATGCCACTAATCGCGCAGCTACAAAGCAAGACCATGCTGGAGGTGGCTGGGTTCAATTCCCGGTCCGGTCTAGGAATTTTTCGGGTTGGAAAATTTCTCGACTTCCCTGGGCATAGAAGTATGATTGGACTTGCCACACAATCATATCAATGCAAGAATGGTACAGGCATCGAAAGCTCTCAGTTAATAACTGTGGAAATGCATCTAGAACACTAAGTTGAGAGCACGCAATAAGCTCATATGCGATATGCAATAAGCTTGGAATGCGAAGAAGAAGAAGAAGAAGAAGTAGAACATTTGAGAAGGGCCAAACTTTTTCTGCCGATTTTTTTCAAAAAAATATTATGGAAAAATGACAACTCCTACAAAAATGTATTGTATCGATGACTTTTAGAAAATTGTCCAAGTTATCGAAAAAAATACTGGAAAAAATTTCATTTGGGACCTACACTGAAAAAAAATTGATTTTTAAAATTTAAAGTTGATTTAAAAAAAATGGATGAAACTTTGCCTCAAGACAGGTAATTATGTTTACTATCAACCGTCCATACATTGCAAGATGGGCACTTTTAAGGAAAAAAGTTTTTCTTACAAAAACTTTTTCATGTCTGAACTGATTTTTTTAACGTACCATTTTTACACAAAACTAAACCATTGAAGCTCAAAATCATCTCAGAACCCAAATAAGCTCAATTTGCGATTCAATTTTGTCTAATCAGCACTTAAGTTCACTTTGATTAATCGAGAATTTCATATGAAAAGGGCTCATGATGCATTTCTCGACAAATCTTTTTTTTTTTGAATTGGCAGCACCCTCTCAGAGTTCAATAAAACTATTTAGACATGTAGACCTTGTCAAAAAAAATATCATTCCCTTATTCTGTTGTCTACTACTGATGCAAAATTTGATAATATGTGAGAGAATAAAGACAAAAAATTTCATACATCATTTATTTATATATTTTCAATGTTTTAAACCTATTTTCATACAAGCTATTTTTTCCTTTTTCCAATCAAGTTAAATATTTTTGGTTCATCTTCTGAATTAAAATACCTTTTTGCCGCTACTTTGTCACCAGTTATAGGCACAAAACTGTGGAATTTCTGTGTGCCAGATATTGTCTTTGTGCTGTTATATAGTTCTTCGAGTTCTTCTGACATTAGTTTTGTGATATTTTTATCTGTTTGTTCAACTGCCCAGTTATATAATTCTCGTGGAGTTGTTATGGTGTTTCCATAATCTCGAGCAAGACTAGCTCTCTTTGCCATTCGCTTGAGAGTGCCACCAATGGCATCACAGTGACCTTTTCCATGAGACGTTGCAAAAAAATGCCATTCTGCTTTTAATCCATGCTTTGACTGAAATCTACGCAGACTAGCAAAGTTTTTTTTTTTATTTTTGTATTGTGATGCTGCACCATCTGACATAAAAGTAATTTTAGAAAAATCTATCGATTGTTTAATAAAATCTGTCATTTTTGAGATGAACAACTGAACTGCAACTGTATCGTGAGTCATTACTTCTGATATGATAATGAAGCTAACATTTTCAAGTTTATTGTCTTTCTTATAATAAACTTCAAATGGATGTATTGTTGCTTGAGAATTATTCCAGTGATATCCTTGAGCAGCGTTTTCATAATGAATGAATAATTTTCAGAAAAATTACAAATTGCTAGAATTTCGCCTTCTTTTAATGATTTTTTTTTTCTTAGAAAAAATGACTGTTGTTTGTAAATAAAGTCATGAGTTATAAGTTTGTTAATTTTATCAATGAGATACGGAACAAATTCATCAACAGGCTTGATAATCGTTTCCAAATTACAACGATCAGTATTCAGTCACTGTTGAAACACAACATCTTGTTTGTTATTTGATTCTAATAGCAAAGTAAGTTCCTCTTCAATATGTTCATTGGAAGCACACTTTTTGCAAGTACGGAAAAAGCAATCAGTTGTTCGAGTAGAAATATTACAAAGCATTTTTTCTATTACTGCATCTTGTGACATAATTCTTAAACTGTTGATCATTAATTTTACATTTTCATGAATTGTATAAATACATACATTATGTATACTAGTAGCTAAGAATTCTAAGTTGCTATAGGAGTATCGGATTTTGCCTAGGTAGTAGACAATATAATCAATAATATTATTTTCTAATGATATAAGCCCTTTTCATATGGAATTCTCGATTAATCCAAGTGATTAGTTGCTGATTAGACAAAATTAAATCACAAATGGAGCTTCATTGGGTTCTGAGATGATTTTGAGCTTCACTGGTTTAGTTTTGTGTAAAAATGGTACGTTAAAAAAAATCAGTTCAGACATGAAAAAGTTTTTGTAAGAAAAACTTTTTTTCCTTAAAAGTGCCCATCTCGCGATGTATCGACGGATGGTAGTAAACATAATTACCTATCTTGAGGCAAAGTTTCATCCAAATCAAACATGGCCATTTTTTTAATCGACTTTAAATTTTAAAAATCGATTTTTTTCAGTGTAGGTCTCAAATGAAATTTTTTCAATATTTTTTTTTTTTCGATAATTTGGTCAAATTCCTAAAAGTCATCCATTTAACATATTTTTATTGGAGTTGTCATTTTTCCCTTTGGCCCTTCTCAAATGTTAGTCTAGATAAATTTTGGAAAAACTGAGTATGCAAAAGTGCTTATTTAGTCAAAGTCTACACATCCAGAAAATTTTATTGAAATCTGAGAGGGTGCTACCAGCTTCGATTCGATTTGGCGCGAAATGCGTATAATCTTATATGTGCTTCATTTTGATTTGGGATAAGTGTTTGAACTATGGCTCGAGATTTCCACTGTGGTGTGCTTCTATTGTGACATACCCATCTGTATTTTTGTGGTGCGACATAGTGGAAACGTGAGAGCGTAATTGGAGCATATACCCTATATAATTTAAAAATCAGCTAGGAAACTAACTTCAAAATGAAGCATTTTTAGTCACATGAAGGTGTTACCTGGGTCGAATAATAAATAGGTATAGGTCAAAATCAAAAGTACTTGAAACACGTTTAATTTTAGATTACAAGCACAAGTACAGGAACTTAATAAAGCATGGGTTATGCTTGATTAGGTGAATTAGAGCTTTTAATAATTTATTAAATATCATAATCATCAAATGAACTTAAATAAGAAACTTCAGAAAGTCTAATGACATTAAGTAGATTAACAAAAGAATTAGGATGCGGGGGGTCCGCTTATGGAGGCAACTAACCTTTAAAGTTGTAGAATAAATCTTCTTATTTAGTCTTGAACTTTAAAAAGAAAACGCAGGCAGATCAATAGCATTTAGCAGATTAACAAGGAGAGGAATAGTTTAGGAAATAAGTAAAAGTAGAGGTATGTGACAAGTAATAGCTTTTAAACTTTTGGAGGTATTGTATTCCCCTGAGTATGTTGTACTCGATTACTATATTATTCTCTCAATACGCGAAATCTCTTACATTCGAAATATGAAAGAGAAAACAGTCGTTTTAAAACGCAATAGAGTTCGGTCGAGATAGCTTAAAAGATGTGCAATATGTGTACGCTGGTAAAATCGGCAAGCGTGAAGAAAGGGGTACGGTAACCCAAAATGTGAAAGTTTTATGGATTCTGTTCCCGTCTTACGTAAAGACCAAATCGAAACAACGAAAGTCACTTAAAAGTAGAATTTAATGAAGGCATAAGCGCTTTTTCGTAACTTTTTCATCGGTAGTAGAGGCTTACACAAGGAAAGGGCACCACCGTGGAGTTTGAGTTTGAATAAATCACAGGTCCTATTATATTATTATTATATATTCAATGATAAATATTTAAAACAGAATCACAACTGGAAGATGCAACGTAACATCATTTGATTTTTTTTTCTAGTGTATGTTTAACGTTTATATGACGAACACATGGCTTGGTACGTGGTACATCTTTACTACGATGGAATTGATTCGTATATATTTTTTTTCTTTTCCGGTTTTGGTTCAAATAGCTATACTGAATACTTTCAACCCATCGATAGTGGAATAGCGTAGGATCCACATTGTAAAGATTCCCTATTTTCAGCTTTTCTACAGACTGGAGCTGTTGTTTGAACCATTTAATTTATCAATTTAATTTATCTGTATAACAATTATTCACAAGCATTCTTCCATGTTAATTCAAGAATAGTATGATGATGATAAATCTTCCTAATATCTACATTCCAGTTATGACCCGATCCTGTCAGCCTCTCCGCGCATCAGACTGTTATTTTTCATTAACTCCACATAATTGTGATTTCATATCTTCCTCCTTCAAGATGGATGTTTAAGATACAAATACTTTGCTAGCTGACAAAATGGGGTAATTGCTGTGTAATAATTCTCTTTTTTTCAGATTCATCAGTCAGACTGGATCTATTGATTTAAATTATTTAACTTTTCTTCCAGTTCTTCGATAACAAAACATCATTAGATTTATACTTTCACCCTGGGTTTGTCTGCTGATTTGATTTGTTTGAATTGGTTTTCAGCTCTTTGGTGTTGGCAGTCGCGGGCGGTCAATTTTGCTCATGCTTATGCTCTAAGTTTATTTTCAGCTTTTCGATGATGGAACGTCTTCAGATTTATATTATAATGATCCACCATTTTGTTTAGGCTTCAGAAAAATCCAAGTATAATGCATGATAACACTGATTCATTTAAAACCATGATCGCATCACTTATCAAGGTGAATTCTGATCCAACGAACCCAACTTACTAACAAAATCTCCTTTCCTGTGTCTTTCGTTGGGGTGCAGAGGTAAACACGGCCCACAAACAACAAAGGTCGCTCTAATATTCCTTCTCTACTCCCACCTGATTGCAAGGACGTGGCCGGCGCCGTTATTGATCTACAAAATATGGAGTCACTGAAACTTGTACAATGAGAATGGATGGTCACTCCCAGCCCCATTCAGTTGATTCATTGCACAATTTCACTGATTCTGATCAATCACGGAGTACCAACCATTGATATGTGCAGTCAGTCTAAGCTAAGCTAAGCTAACCGGATAAGGTAGAGTTTGAAATTCTTTTTTTTTTGCTATTTGCCCTGGAATCGCTCTATCGTGAGTGGTATTTGCAATTTTCGGACCTTACCTTCAAAATGTTCTATCACCTCACCTCTTACTGGTCCAAACCTTCAATTATCTTCCTTCCATTAAAAATTGATATAAAACGCTATGCACACTCAACAACCTTTAAACTCAATATTGTTCATCAATCCCTTAAACCACAAATCGAATTCATTTCCCCTTCCAAGTCGACCGTTTCGCCGTGTATTAACTCAATTATGTCTGCATCCGACACATTCAATTAAAAAATCAATCAAACTCTTCACACATCACGGCCCGGTTAGCATCTGCAAAGCTTATTAGAAGTCGTAATCATCTGGTAATAACCGCTTAATCTCATTATTTGCGGTTAGCAAGAGGAAAAAGCGCACCATCAACAGCACTACTTGCCACATAACTTCATCAGAGGTACTTCTAATACACTTATCCAGCAGAAGGGGCGCAAAAATTCAAGCCAACCAATCGATCCGTCCCAACCACGAACAACACCTTTTTGCGATCCATTGCCCCTCATTGCACTTCTCTTCCGAGCCTGATAATCCATTCAGTTTTTCACGTATTTATTAAAAGTACGTAAAACACCAAAACAGAAGCACAAAAACAACCAACCTAACCAAAGGTTTATTATTATATTTTGCTCTGAAGGAAAAAAAACGTGACAAGAAGCTTTGCACCCATGCCCACTTCCACAAGGTGTTCGGATTATGTGCTACTCTTTCTCTATCTGAGAAACGACCGAAGACGGTAGCAGAAGCCCAAAACCTCAAACGTGGTTCCCACATCCTTCACTGTATCACCTCACTCCTCCCATTGATTGCTCCGTGCTTGACTTGGCTTTGCATCATAACACACCGAAAAGAAAACCAATCTCCTTCCTGTTATTGTTCTTCGGTGGCACCTATTCCGAAGCTATTGAGTGACCCCCCCTACCACCCTTAGGATCCCAATGTTAATAAGTCCCACACACTAAGAGCCAAGTGTACAAAAAGAAACAACGATACGTTTTGACATTCTCGCAACAAAGGTACACTAACAAGCCATCTCATAAGCCAACCGAAATCACGGAGAGAGCAGATCCCGCGAGCCATACCCAAAATGTCCCACTTCGTTGTCGTCGTCGTCGTTGTCCCTCTATATCTTGCTAATCCTGCACGGGAAACGTAGCTACACGATATGGCGACAAGCTAAGCTGTTTGTATGAACAACATTCCGTTCCGAGACTTTTACCGAGAAACCGTCGCGCGATCTCCCGAACGTAGCAAGAGTCTCTCATAATTTCACAAATTGTTCTGCATGTGACCCGCGATGACAGTGCAGTGTTGCCAGAAAATGTATCTACAACTTCCGACGCTGCATCAAATAAAGCACTATTAATCAAAACGTACTCAGTTTATTCACAGGAAATATCTAATCGACTAATGACATTTGAAACTAGTTTGGATCAATTTCTATTTGAAAAATATCGATGACAAAAATATCTGACATCATGCAAAGCCAAATTCGAATACAGAAAAGCATCCTTGAGTCAGCTCGACACGAATGGCAGAAACCGCAACTCGTGCAGCTTACCACCGACGACCATGGACCTGAAATGCACTCGCGGGGGGCATGAAGTGCCGTATTGTCTTAGGTTTCATTTGATATTATATTTTTTTGTGGTTTTTCGGCTTATGCAATCCCATTATGGTACTTGCTACTGTGTATGCAATCCGGATTCAAGGGATCCCACTACAACGGACGACAACCGGAGGCCCAGAGCTCTCGAGGCGAGGCATTGGTGGATAGTTTTTCATAAAATATAATGGTTTCAATTTTTAATGAAGTTATATGCCGTGTGCCAGCCAACCGAGAGCTGAACCAACCCGAACGAATGAGCGGGCCTTAATAGAGTGACACTAATGGGCTTACGAGAATTTGTGATAGCCATATTTTTCCATGCCTTCCATTACCCTGTGCCGCAGTTGCCTGCGCGTTCTGCTAGCCCAATTCTACTGCAGCGGGAAGCTGAGTTTCGTCTCCTCATTACACCTTCTCGCATACACGCTTACACGTTCGCCGGCAAAAGTGGTAGGTAGATAGGTACTAAGCATGATTGAGCAATATATCCCGTCCCCGCAGATGAGATTCCAGCGAAATCGATACTGTATTAGTGACGTCATTTATCTCCCGATTGAATGGGATGGTCCATCGATTGGGATGATTTCGAAAAATTAGGAGGATGCCTCACAAAACAAAGCTCTTCTTCCATCTACTCACGAGGGAAACGGTTGTTTTGCGTTTGTTAAAGTCATTACGAATCCCAAAAAAAAATAAAGGGCAGCAACATAAATTGTAAAAGAATGGTTTCTGGGATCCGTGAGTGCATATTGAAGCAAATGTCACGTTCCATCCTTCCATCCAATGATGCTCCAAATGTTTTCAAATAAAAAAAAGAGCCTCCATTTTTAATTTCAGCAGCAAATCGATCAGCTGCTGGCTAGTAGATCTTTAAACCATTTGCCATGCAAACGAAAATTGCAAATTTCAATTTATACACCTCCCATCAAATTATCATAATTAAGATCTTAAATGAAGCGGCGCCGGTGGTGTAGTGGTAAGCGTGATTACCTCTCACCCCAGCAGGGCTGTATTCAATCCCAGTCGGCGCCGCCGGGATGTTCTGAGGCATAGCATATCTGATCACGCCTTCCTTCGGGAGGGAAGTAAAGCCGTTGGTCCCCGGTTCATGAGTTGATGGGTCGATAGGTAGGGTCCTGGCGTCGGTAGCATTGGTGCTCAGCACGGAAAACAAGATCGACGGGAAAACAAACCAAAGGAGAAAAAAGTTCTTAAATGGAGTCCGTGCATTTATAATCTCAGCTAGATCTAGTGGTGGAATGGTTAAAAAAAATTATCATGTGGAATCCATCGTTTCATCGTCCCCAAATACAATCCCAAAACTAGAGCCTAACCACAATCAATCCATTTTACCAAGGTTTCCCAATCGTCTCTTATGTGTAAAACATATATAAATCGCAAAATTCTCTCAACAATCATAATGGACCGTAATAAGCTAAAATCATTTATTCAACCATTATTACCGTACAGATACAGATGCAATCGCTTCAGTTTCTTCATGCTATGAATGGAAGCTAGCGCCGAGTTGGATATGTCCGTGCCAAACACATTCAGCTGACTCAAACTGGTTGAGGCTCGGAAGATTATATCGTACACTTGACTGAACATATTAGCCGCATCTCTTATCTCCAGTTTGTCCAGCTTAGCCAAATTCATCCTATGGGTGGCATTGAAATCAGTCGGGTGTAACATTTCGTAATCCTCTTGTCCACTCAATACCGTCAGAAACGTAGCCTCTCGGAACGAATCGAACGACTCAATTTCAATCACGCGTAAAAATGTCCTTTTATCGTAGAACCGCATCGATAGTGAGTGAATTTGTCGAGATGCCATCCTAATCAACTCGACGGCCGAATTGGTGAAGACATCGATTTTCAACACACGCAGCTGCGGTGCATGAGCATTGATTCTGGCAAGCACATCATCATGATTTAACAGCCTCGAACCAGGCGAGTACGACAGCTCCTTCAGTTTCGGAAAGGTAACTGCTACCTGCTGACCGAAAATCCCGTTCAATGACGGATGGCTCATCACTAACCGCAGCTCTTGCACGCTGGATCGAACCACTCGGGATGATATCAACTTTCGCACTCTGGTAAGAAAACGTTTACGCTCCGATTCCTGCAGGCCGAGATCCTCTTCGATGTTCATCTTCCGGAAGGGACGTTGCAGTCGCTGTAACGCCCACTGAGAGCACAGAGTCCTGCCAGTCACAATGGCAGTCATGCGTTTTAGGTACCGATCAGACCACAGCACTTGACGCCAACGGTGGCAAACTAACGAAGCGGATTTCCGATCCACTGCACTGAGGAGGTCAAAAATTAGCTGCAGCAGCTCCACTGGAAGCACGTCTACCATTTTGAGGATAGGAAAATAGAAATGTGTTCACTGATTATCGCACGGCAGCTGTGGCAAGACTGCCTGATGATTAAGACATTTACGCACGAGCTGGAATGAATGGTAGCATCGGTCACAGGTAGATGCAGCGTTGCCAAAATTGATAATGAATAGGTAAACAAAATTTGCCATTTAAAACTACACAGCAACTCTAGTTGGCTTGTTGTGATTGAATACACTGATTCGATTGTATCTCACAAAAAATATGTAATCCGGGGGCAAATTGATCATTATGGGTTCCGCTTTCAGTTGTCACGTTGTCACATTTCATTATGAAACTAAAATGATTGCTTTGACGAGATTCTCATAACAAAAAATTAGATTTTACTGTTTAAATTTCAATTTTATTCAACTGACGTTTAATAGCATTCAATATGAGCATTCTAATAAACGGTCATACACACCAAAAAATTCTGAATTTTACTGGCGATGTAAACATCCATGCATGCAAACATTCATGCATGTAAACTTCCTTTTCACGTTAACAAGCAGCTTGGAAGAAATGTTGCAAACAAAAGTGGACAGTTGCATACAATATATGGAATATTACATGGCGTCTCATAAATTTACACGATCTATAATCTTAACTTGTATGATATATGATGCTCCATTTATGTGCATCATAGTAACGGAAATTTACACTACTTTTTATATAGTTTATATTATAATTTTATTCAAATTGGAGGTTACACTCTCCAGGGTGTGCTCATTGACCGCAAACTATCGTTCGTTCCTCACTTCCACGAGGTCAAACGGAACTGCCGTAGCCGAATCAACTTACTTAAAACAATTTCCAAGCCCCACCGATCCAACAATCGAGCGGTCCGCTTCCGGGTTGTGCAAGCCATCGTCGACAGCCGCCTGCTCTACGGAACCAAGCTAACGTGCCTCGCATCCGGAAAACAAAACGAAATCCTTGGTCCGACATACAACAACAGCATCCGAATTATCTCCGGTCTCCTACCCTCTACTCCCGCCGATTCGGCCTGCCTAGAAGCGGGGATCCTGCCATTCCGGTACCGTGTTATGAACGCAACCATCATCAAAGCCGCATCATTTGTCGCTAAAACAGCTGGAAATGGCAGGATCTTCCTCCTCGACGAAGGGAACAGATGCCTGCGCACGATCGCCAACGTCGACCTCCCCCCGGTGGCTAGGACCCACTGGCACGGAGAGAGGAGTTGGCTCTCTTCCGACACCAACATAGACCATAGGATTAAGAGCCGGTTCAAGGCAGGTGACAACTCCCAGGCCTTGCATCGGTCTGTAGCCGAACTCCTTAGTTCACGATATGCCGATTTTTCACACCGGTACACTGACGGTTCCCGATCCAGCTCAGGCGTTGGCATCGGAGTATCCGGAAGTGGTTTACTTGCCAGTAACAACCTACCGCCACAATGCTCCGTATTCTCTGCTGAAGCCGCTGCAATCTTCCATGCAGCCACAGTACCTGCTATCCTCATCCTGACGGATTTCCACAGCGCCATACAGGAACTCCGTTCGGCAGCTCCGTCACATCCGTGGATCCAGGCCACCTTGAAGTTCGCCCGGGCAGCAATGTATATACTTTATACGATGCTGGCGTGTTACAAAACTACATCACACAACAGCACCGTGGTTTATCGTGGTAGAACTTGTTTCATACGAAAGTGAATAGTCGCGACGGACGTTCAAGACTTAGACTTAGTGTTATCTACTGGATGGACCGTAGATCACTAGCCAATGGCTTTCTTCAGTTTGCGGTCTTCCCAAAGGGAATCGCATTGAAGTCAGAGTCGTGCTTGAACAAGACTAACCTTATTTCATAAGATTTACAGAGTTTATATAGCCGAAAACGGCTTCAATATTTTCTACGGTTACAATTGACTTTTCCTTAAATCTAAGAGATAGAAAGAGATAGAAAGAGACGCCTGGGAAGGTGTTGACAAACATTGAACAATTTTGGCTGATTTGGTTTTACGCGCTCATCGATATAAGTGTTGTGATATTGGACATTTTTTATTGCCCTTTCTGGTTCTACTAGTTCGAAACCTTTTGGTGCGCCGAGTCTAGAAAAAGGAAACTCAGCAAAACACATGTTCGGTTCGTTCGCTATGTGCAATCGCACCATGCATGCATTACTGACCGTCCTTATTCTATCGCGGTACTATGCGGATATGAATGAAGTAAAATGTGAGTTAACGGTAACGTTTGTAAATTGAATTGTGGATACGCTTTACTCTACTAATTGATTGATCAGGAAGATGCATAGTACAACTTGGATACCTGGACACTGTGGGATACCAGGCAACGAGGCAGCGGATAACCTTGCTGGATCTGGACCATCTGGTCCCAGGTTCACTGACAAGGTGCCGTTGCAGGACATCAAGCGATGGGTAAAATTCACAACTCGAAAGGCATGGAACGATCCGTGGTTCGGCACCAGGGGACCTTTTATCCGGAAGATTAAAGGAAGCCCGGAGGCATGGACGGACCTCCGGAATTAACCGGATCTAAAAGTGTTGACCAGGCTCCGAACCGGACACACAATTTCGGCGGAGGACCCTTCAAGAAAAGCTGCGTGATTTGCGGAGTTCCAGCGACCGTCGAGCACATCCTCTGCGTCTGCCCTGAGTTCCACAACCTCAGGGAGGCCTACGGGATTACCTCGAGCATCCGGAACCTCCTCGGAGACAACGCGCCCGCTGCTGACGCCCTCTTGGTTTTCCTTCGGGAAGCCAAGCTATACGATCATTTGAATTTTAACCGAGTTTTTCCGTATTTCAAAAACCCAGTAAAAAAAATACTGGCTTCTGGAAAAAATCTAAGTGTGTATGGAAAAACATAAAATAATATGTTATGTTTAATCTGTTTTAATTTGAGAGCCAGAAAAATGCACACTAAGGCCTTAAAAGCCTGCACGCAATTTGAAAACTGTTTAAAATTGGGTAGAATCTACTCAGTTCGGTTCAGTTGGGTCAAAATGGGTAAACATGCATTTACCCAGATCTGGGTAGACATATTTTTGAATAAAACTGGGTAAAGTTTACTCAGATGTTGATGTTTTCTTCATTATTCCTTTATTTAACGTCGGTCTCTGTTCCGCAATCTAGTGCCAATCACCGACAGACATCGATTGCCATCCATTGATGGCGATCGAATGTGCAGGAAAGCAGCTTCCACACCTGCGTAGAATATCACACCCATTCAACACACATGGGCCAGGACCAACGGCTTTACTTCCCGTCCGAAGGAATACGTGACCAGAGAGATTTTTATGCCTCAGAAAAATCATACCAACCTCGGCTGGAATTGAACCCAGACCCATTGAGGTGAGACAGTAGTCACGCTTACCACTACACCACCGGTGCCGACGTGTTTATGGTTTCTATCCGGGTAAACTTTACCTATGTTGATAGACATGATCAGCCGAGTCCCGCTGCAGAAGCTCTATATCAAACATAACCTCATCCGACTGGCTCCTCCAGGCTCTATCAAGGTGATTAATCATGAGTTTTCGAAATGGATTTCAACATTGCAATTCCCAAGCAGGGATATCGTATCGCATGCCTAACCATATAGATGCGCCTTTGAATGAGTTTTGTAAATTGGTTCACAACCAACAATAGACTTCGGACATAAATGCGCTACTACATAAGCTACTACGAAAAGTTAAGAATTTAAAAATCAGTCCGCATCGTGCTCTCTTGCCGTGCGGATCTATTTGCTTTTTGCTTAAGGAAGTGTTACTACTACCTAAAGCTACAACAATTTTAAACAGCACTTTTCAGTGCTCAACCTGTAAAATTTTTCTACCTTGTTCAACTCTTATTCCTCTTCGATCCTTGTTTGGACCCTACCCGAGGTAATCCTTCTTGGATATCGATTTAGAAAATTCCTCTTCGATCCTTCAGATTCTTATAGTAATCTGCTTGGAAGTCGATTTGGATAAAAATTTACTGCCGCCATGGCGCCTAAACGTAAAAGAAAGGGTCAAACTCTTGATCCCCCTTCTGATGAAATTAATTTGAGTAATCAATTTGATTTGCTCACGGATGATGAGAATGATCCATCATCCAAGAAAAATTCTAGTAAACTTTCCCGGCTTAATGCCAAGAAGGAAAAGATTCCTCCTATTGTGATAACCACTTCCGATTTCCATGCTCTTCGCATGGAACTTTTGAATTTCGTGAATGTTAAGTTTTCACTACAAATTGGACGTCGGGGTGAATGCCGTGTATTGGCTGAAACCTTGGACGGATTTAAATGTCTTCTCAAGTATCTTACTGAGAAGAAGCACAAATTTTTTACTTACGACACCAAAACTGAACGTGTGTTCAAGGTTGTCATGAAAGGACTGCCCAGTGGTGAATCCCTGGATCAGATCAAAGATGAACTGGCAAAATTACTTGGAGTTGTGCCACTCCAAGTAATCAAAATGAAAATGAAATCCCGTCCTGGCGATTCGCGCAACGGGATTTCTAATGATTTTTATTTAGTTCACTTCAAGTCTAGTGAACTAAACAACCTTAAGGCCTTAGAAAAAGCTAGCCTTATGCTCCATGTCCGAGTGAAGTGGGAACACTTCAGGAAGACTGGAGGAAATTTCCAAAACCTCACTCAGTGCCGTAAGTGCCAGGGATGGGGTCACGGAACTAAAAATTGCTACATGCCAGCTAAATGCATGAATTGTGGTGATTCCTCTCACGCAAAGGACGACTGTCCTGTGAAGGAAGATCCTAAGAAATTTAAATGTTCAAATTGTGGTGAAAACCACAAATCCAATTTTTGGGAATGTAAGACTCGCAAAGCGATCCTACAATCTCGTTCTAACCGACAGGTAAGAAACGCTCCACGTTTCCGACCAGGTACAAATTCCTCTGCTGTTAACAACGGTCAGCGAGGAACAAATTCTACATTCGTACCCGTAGGTACAAATATCACCCCTGCTTCAAATGTTTCATCTGTACCTACTCCCCTTGCTGCTAACAATGTTCAGCGAGTTAATGGAGCTACCTATGCTGCTATTGCAGCGGGTAGAAATCAAAATACTAACCAACGTTCTAACGGAAATTTTGACAATTTTGACTTAGGAAGCATTACTGCTCCTAAAATGGAATTTTTACAGAATTCATTAATTGACATGATTTCTGATATGCTTAAATCTAACTCCATGTTTGATGCTATTCAAACTGGAGTAAAATTTGCTAATAATATTGTCATGACTTTAAAATTCAGTAATGGATTTTAAAGCATTAAATATTGTAAATTGGAATGCTCGATCTCTTAAAGATAATGAAGACGAGCTATTTAACTTTTTGCGAGTTCTTAACGTGCATATTGCCGTTATAACTGAAACGTTCCTTAAACCTGACCATAAGGTTAAGAAGGACGCAAATTACTTGATTTATAGAAATGATCGTCTTGATGGACCCTGTGGTGGCGTTGCCATCATTATTAATAGACGAATCAAACATAAAATTCTTTCTTCATTTGAAACCAAAGTTTTTGAAACTTTGGGAGTTTCTGTTGAAACAAAATTTGGACAACTTACGTTTATAGCTGCCTATTTGCCATTCCAATGCGTAGGCCAGAAAAAGAATTTTCTAAAGGGTGACCTCCAGAAACTTACCCGTCATAGGTCTAAATTCTTCATTATTGGTGATTTTAATGCAAAACACCGCTCATGGAATAATGCTCAAAGCAATTCCAATGGTAATATTCTGTTTGATGATTGTTCTGCAGGTTATTACACTATTCAATATCCAAACAGCCCAACATGCTTTTCTTCTGCAAGAAATCCCTCAACTATTGATTTGGTCTTAACTGATACATGTCAACTTTGTAGCCAATTGGTTACCCATGCTGACTTCGGTTCTGATCACCTTCCAGTAACTTTTGAAATATCCCAAGAAATAATTTCTAATCCCAACAGCTCTACTTTCAATTACCATAGAGCTGATTGGGAGCAGTATCGAACATTTATGGAATATAACTTCGATCCAAACATTCCTTTGCAAACCAAAGATGAAATTAATTATGCTCTTGAATCTCTGACTACTTCTATAGTTGAAGCAAGAGCTGCCTCAGTACCAAAATGCGAGATTAAATTCGATTCAATTATAATAGACGACGATCTTCAGCTCTTGATCCGTCTTAAAAATGTCCGTAGGAGACAATATCAAAGAACACGCGATCCTGCCATGAAGGTTATCTGGCGGGATTTGCAAAAACAAATTAAAAAGCGATTCTCTGCCCTGAGGAACAAAACTTTTGAAAATAATATTTCTAAATTAGACCCGAGTTCCAAACCCTTTTGGAAACTCACAAAAATTTTGAAAAAACCTCAAAAGCCTATTCCAGCGCTTAAAGAAGGTGGTAAAATTTTGATCACAAATTTGGAAAAAGCTCAGAAACTTGCTAAGCAATTCGAGAGTTCCCATAATTTCAGTTTGGGTCTTACTAGTCCTATTGAGAATCAGGTTGCTCGGGATTATCTGAATATTTTCTCTCGGGAAAATATTTTTGATGATTCCTGGGGGACTGATTTGGACGAAGTAAGGTCTATAACTAAAAAGTTTCAAAATATGAAAGCTCCAGGTGATGACGGAATTTTCTATATCCTCATCAAAAAACTCCCAGAGAGTACCTTGTCTTTCTTGGTAAAATTATTTAACAGATGTTTCCATTTGGCATACTTTCCTGATAAATGGAAAAATGCAAAAGTTGTTCCAATTTTGAAGCCGGATAAAAATCCAGCTGAAGCTTCTAGCTACCGTCCAATAAGTTTGCTTTCTTCAATAAGTAAACTTTTTGAAAAGATAATTTTGAATAGAATGATGCTTCACATCAATACGAACTCAATTTTTGCAGATGAGCAGTTTGGATTTCGCCATGGGCATTCAACTACTCATCAACTCTTAAGAGTTACCAATTTAATTCGTTCAAACAAATCGGAAGGCCACTCAACTGGAGTTGCGCTTCTAGACATAGAAAAAGCATTCGACAGTGTTTGGCATGAAGGTTTGATTGCTAAATTGAAAAAGTTTAATTTTCCACTTTATCTTATGAAATTAGTTCAAAATTATTTAACTGACAGAACTCTGCAGGTAAATTATCAAAATTCCAAATCTAATCGACTACCTGTTAGAGCAGGAGTTCCTCAGGGTAGCATTCTTGGGCCTATATTGTATAACATTTTCACTTCGGACCTCCCTGATTTGCCTCAGGGTTGCCACAAATCTTTGTTCGCTGATGACACAGGCATTTCCGCTAAAGGAAGAAGTCTTCGTGTTATTTGCAGCAGACTGCAGAAAAGTTTAGATATTTTCTCTTCTTATTTACAAAAATGGAAGATTTCTCCCAACGCTTCCAAAACTCAACTTATAATATTTCCACACAAGCCTAGAGCTTCGTTTTTGAAACCTAGTAGTAGTCACATAGTCACTATGAACGGAGTTCCAATTTCCTGGTCAAACCAAGTGAAATATCTTGGATTAATACTTGACCAAAAATTAACTTTTAAAGATCACATTGAGGGCATTCAAGCCAAATGTAACAAATATATTAAATGTTTGTATCCTCTTATAAACAGGAAATCCAAACTTTGCCTGACAAATAAACTTCTAATATTTAAACAAGTTTTTAGACCGGCCATGCTTTACGCTGTGCCAATATGGTCTAGTTGTTGCACTACCAGGAAAAAAGCACTTCAAAGGTTCAGAACAAAGTTCTGAAAATGATTTTGAAGTTGCCTCCCTGGTACAGTACTACCGAGGTACATAGAATTTCGAATGTTGAGACTTTAGAACAAATGTCCAACAAAATAATGAATAATTTCAGGCAAAAATCGTTGCAATCCTCAATTGCAATGATTAATTCCCTTTACACTTAGATAAGATTTAGTTTTAGGTTTTAGTTTTAAGATATCAATTGTTATACTGACATGCAGGTTAAAAAACCTGTTTAAAATACTTAATTGCCAAGACATGAACAATGTAAAACACTTAGATATATATCATAACAATTAAGGCTGGTACGTTACTGCAGTAACTGGAGCACCTAGGTTAAAAATGAAATGTAATTTATTTTGAATTTGGAACAAATAAAGAGTTAAAAAAAAAAAAAAAGAGTTTAAAAGATTTTCAAAGTTCAGAAACTTCGTCATTCTAACAGTTACGTAGATGTTAGATTATAACCTGTACCGTGGACCCCCGATAATCTGACCGTTCTGACAATGTTTAAGTTCTAACCCCGCTAATCTGCACATTATTTCCTGTCATTTGCCAATGTGGCATGTAAAAAAGGATGGCAGATGTAATCTACACACTTAGAAATAACTAATTTTACACGTGACGGAATCAGTCTTTGACATAAAAGATGAGACGTAAACAAACATGTCATGTAATATTAAGTGCTCCGAGACTGAAAAGTTCGTTGCTCGACGAAAAGTACGTTTGATTGAGCTATATTTCGCGTCTGTTATGACTCAAATTTATGTCAAAAATGACGCTCGTATATGTCACTCTCAGAGCACCTAAATTTACACGATTTTTTCTAAGTGTGTACCTTTTATTTTATTTGTTTGGTTCACCTTTAAGCTAATAGATAACTCTCCCAAAATTTAAGCTTATTGGGATACGATCCCATACTGCTAACTGCTAACTCTTTGAATTTTATATGGGAATTCCTATGGGAAAGCTCAGCAAAATTTTTACTGTGCCGCAGCTTCTTTGGGCTAACGCTATAATAGTAGCCACTTCTTTACCGACCATTTGTAGATCAACAAAACAAACAAAAACCAACCATTTTCTAATGCGACCTTGCACAAGAGGGTTTTACATGTGCACAAATTATGAAAACTGTCAACATTTAGCTTAAAAACTACCCATTTTTCCGCCACACCCTGTACATCAAACATAGAAAAATGCTTAGTACCAGTTTTGATTTTATTTTTTAATATGATAGGTCACATTTCTCACACTTTATTTACCTTACACTAAAATAGTAGCAATCGCAATCACAACCAAATTTCGTGTAGTTGTAAAGGTTATTCCGTTGAATAGCTCGCTTGCACGACTTGTAGTCCTGCAGAATCCGCTTTCCAAACTTCTCCAACCGTTGTAGGAATCCAAACTCAAACTGCGCCAAACAACCGCCGTCGTGCATTCTCATGAATTCGGAAATATCGTGATCACTTTTGATGTCCCTAACTGTAGGCGTTCTGATGGTAAGATCATCGATTTCTCCACGGTGCTGACAACGCAGCTTATCAAAATCTATCGACTTTCGTACGTGCAGAGTGCCGATATCGAAGCCATCCTTGTCCTCCAGTAATATCTTGCACGACCGTGGAAAGTGCATCACGACATGCAGGTTGTTGGAACTGTAGTAAATTCCACGAATGTGCAGCTTTCGCAGTGTTGGAACGGTGGTGAAAGATTGTAGAGCTCCAGGTCCGGCATATCGGTGCCATCTTACGTTCTCATCGGTATGGTTAATGACTGCCAAGGTTCTCAATCGCGGGAGATGTCCAGCACAAGCCATCAGCTCCGGTGCGAGATGCAGGGTTTTAAGCTTCGGGTGGGTGAATCGGACCAACGGAATCCAGTTTCTGTTCCGGGAACGAGCAAGTAGTTGGAGGAACTCCAGGTTAACTAGCTGGTTGACTACGATCAGTACGTTTGGAAACATTTCCACTCCGGTTATTTTTAGGTGGGTCAAGTTGAGCATCTCACCAAGAATGAAATGGTATGTGAAGACGAAGATGTTGGCTGCATCATTGATTTCCAGTCGTTGCAGGCGACGTAAAAGTGCCAGATGCTGGGTGTCGAAGTCATCGTTCGATAGGAATTCTGAATCGGAACGGCTGTGTACAAATGTCCCAATGGCCAGCTCTGTCAGGTTCTCCATGTTTCGGATCGCTAGGATCGCTAGTAGCTGCCTTCTGTAAGCAACTCGGATCACCAATTTGGTGATTTGCTTCGCAAATAGCCGAATCAGTCTGGTGCTTCCACGGCTGAAGGAATCAAGCTTCAGAACGGTGAGCTTTGGAAATGAAGCATTGATGTTGACTATTCCACTGCACAAGTTTTCCACTCTGGTTAAAAAAGAAAACTCCTCGAGCTGACTGTAGGTGGCAATTTTGGGCTGGTCGTAAAACAAATAGTTGAGAACTTTGACATTGGCATCGATTTTGATAACCTTCGCGTTCTGGGTGATTACTGGTGATGTGATGAGATCTTTCACTCGGTTGTAGTAGACGGTCTTCCAGCCATCGGATGCGATAGTTCCGGATGTTATGTGAATTTCTTGAAAAGGACGTTTCATTTGTTGCAGCGTCCTATCGTCGATCAAGGTTTCAGGGTTAACGAGAAGCACTCTGTTTCTGATATATTTATCGGACCACAGCACTCTGCTCCAGTACCGACAGGCCAGCGCAGCCGATTGACGGGTGGCGGGATCCAGATGGTCGAACACCAGCTCCAATATCTCGATAGGGAAGTTTCCTGCGATAGTGTTGACAGACATTGTTGATTTCTAATAGATTTAAAATTAACTGCTTTCCGAAGATGGGCGATGTTAGATTTATTTGTGGATTAGGTATAAATGCAAATTTACGAATCCTATGAACCGGTGATTATTGATACCTGTTGGTATCCTTGCTTCGCTTACTTCCAGTTGAGCTACCTCAACGAAATGCATTCGTTTGTTTCAGTTGAAATTCGAAGACAGGTAGTTCCTAGATGTTTTCTAAATACGTTTTGGTATAGATCTACCCCAACTCCAGCAGCGCCTAATAAATTTTAATTAATTGTTCTTTACTTAGGAGAAGTGATTATCCTCCTTGACAAATTTTCTTGAGCTTCTACGAAATCTTTCATCATAAAAAATGAAGGAAGACCCACCCGCTATTAACGACATTTGATGGCACAGTACGATGAAAAACAGACGGCTGGCCATTTCAAGTGAAAGCATATCTCTCACTCCTCCCTCCTCTGGAAATGGCTAGGCTGCCGATTTTCTCTTTCTGCGCCGTCGACACGGGGGATAATAATCGTAATGACGATAATCGACGGACATTCGTCAAGGGACAAAATGGGGTTTCGTCCCTCGATTTTTGTATCTTTTTCGCTAGTCGCCAGAATTGGGAGGCAACGGCAACCGTCCGTCGTCGACGTCGACGACGTCGTCGTGCATTCAATTCCCGACGATTTGTGAAAATGATTACTTAAATGATGGTCTGGAAGTATCCCCATTCGAGTACGAGTGCGGACGCTAGGCTGCGTTTTCTTTACTTTTGCTCTTGTTATGACTGGTCGTTCCTTTTCTCTGAGGAGGACTCGGTTACGATGATATCCCTCCCTCGTTTGGCAGCAGCGACGAGGATGGGCGCGAGCACGCTCGGAAATAAATGGTTAGTGATTAATTTTCTTATTCAATCTAAATTATTAACTGGGCTTAAGCCAGAAGCCGGATGAAAGTATATAGCTCTTCAGTTTTAATAGCCAGGATTTTCTTTCGCGAGGCTTCGGTGAGAAATCCATCACACACAGGCAGCAACAACAACAAAAAACACCACAGATCGGCAAGTTTCACAGGCCCTCCAAAGATGGTACGGAAAGTTCCTCGCAAATGATGAGGAAAAATGACCATGTGCTATCTTTCTCTTGCTTTGTTGCTGCTTTTGAGCAGTTTATAATGCAGTTTGGGTGAGAAGTTGGTAATCATAAGCTATTGAACCGGTTGCGAAAAAGGTTGTAATTTTAAACCTTTCCGACTGACCGATGGATGTGATGCGGTGGGCTTGCCTGCCTGCCTGCCCCGGGAAGGAGCGACCATTCACGAGATTACGGTTGGGTGATAACGCGTCAGCTTTCAGGAAAGGTAACAACAAAAGAAGCGAATTCGGGGGGATCTTTCCACTCACTGCAAGTATTACTGCTGGATTGTGGGTATACTGTGCCTTGGTTACCCGAAAACAGAAGAATGGCCACAAACAAATTGAAGGGTGAGAGGATGCGCTGACGTACTCGAATGGTAAATCAGGCCCACCTGTGGATCGCAGTGGGCTGAGGAGTTTTCAGTTGAATTACATTTTCAACTTTTGAGACCATGTTGTTTGAGTTTTAGGATGTTAAGCGTCAATCATCATTTTCAGTCATCTTTATATGAAAGTCAAAGTCAAAAATCAATTTTCTGAAAAATAGCAATGGCAGAAGGTGCTAAATTTCATGGTATTGATTTATAGCCATTGAAGACGGATCTATGCCAAAAGGTCGAAAGGACAAAAGGTCGAAAGGACAAAAGGTCGAAGGGGACAAAAGGTCGAAGGGGACAAATGGTCGAAATTCAAAAACAAAATCATGTTTTTTAAGAGTGAGTGCTTTTTAAAGAAGAGTGAATTGCATTGATTTTTTTTTTTTTTCATTAGAGCACTGCTCACTTACAAAAGAAGGAAAACCTCTGAAAAATATGAGATTCCAATTAATCATCTTAGTATCTCGAAATTTATCGAAAGAGCTGATCCTGTATAAAAAAAGGAAAAAAATAGTTTATTTTGATTTTTCATCAATTGCTCAAATTCTTGAACTCACAAGTTTTCCAAAGTTTGAAATGCTCATTTTAAAATCTCAAAGATTTGAATGCGAATTTCAATCACAGTATTTAAACTAATTCCCATGGTTAATGCAAGAAAAAATACCCAATAAATGAATGTTTTCCCTTCCATTAAACTTGAGCTGATCATTCAGATAGTTTGGTATAATAGTATAAAAATTAAAGAACTGTTCATGTTGTAAAGGAGGGAACATAATCATTTTATTTGATGATTTTTTTTAAACATGAGCTATTTTGTCATTCGGGCAAGTGTTGCCTAATTCCGCAGTTCACAGGTCGATTTCGAGAACGATTCTCACCAGATTATTAACCGGCATTCTTATCCATTTGTAAGAATCATAGTCTCTATAAGAAGGGTGTACCTATCGAATAAATAGCAATTTTTATTAAATCATTTTTAAAAAATAAATAAAAGGAAAACAAAATATATTTTAAAACAATGCTACAGATTAGTGCCTAAATAGTAGTGTTTTGATGAATAATCAATATTTCGAAGATTGACTTGCACACTGAAACCTCCGTCTTTTTTATGCTGTATTTCATTTACGTCCCTCTTTTTACGAAGTAAATCCCGAATAACGAGTTTCTTTGAGATTTTGGGAAATACTGTGTAATACCCCACAATATGGGTATTTTTGGAATCGGAGTGACGTATAGGAACCAGAAACCCATGTCTGAGGCAATTTTGAAATCCAAGATGGTGGCTTTCGGTTACAAGAAAACTTAGAAATTCTGTGAAATGCTCCCATTATGAGTATTTTTGGAATCGGATTGACGTGTAGGGAATTCATGTCGATCACTATTTTGATATCCAAGATGGCGGCATCCGGTTACAGAAAAACTTGTAAAATTCTGTCGAATACCCCACAATATGCGTAGTTTTGGAATCGGCGTGACGTGTGGGGACCAGAAACTGATGTCTGAAGCTATTTTGAAATGAAAGATGGTGGTTTCCGGGTACAGAAAACTTGGAAATTCCACACAATACGGGTATTTTTGGAATCGAAGTGACTTGTAGGGACCGAAAATCAATTTCTGACGCCATTTTGAAATCCAACATGGCCACTTCCGATTAGAGAAAAACATGGAAATTCTGCCCCACAATATAGGTATATTTAGAATGTTTTTTTGCTGCCGGATACCACCATCTTAGATTAAAAATGGCGTCAGACATGGATTTTCAGATCCTAAATGTCACCCTGATTCCAAAAATACGCATATTGTGGGGTATTTGACATTATTTTCAAAACCTCTTCTTACGAAGTAAATCCCAAATAACGACGTTATTTTTACGCACTAATTCGATTTACGAACCCCCGGTTTGTTTCATAACTGGTGGTTCCAGTGTATTGAACCCAAGGTACTGACAAAGGGTTAAAGAATCTTCGGATTTATCAAATCTTTAGAATCTCGAATTTACTATATCTTCACAGTGATTCCTTGTAGCGTCCTTTTTCGCATTACATTTCGCAATTTCGCATCTCAAAAAAGTTTAGGTGATTAGCTGATTGTAACTTAAAACACTACAAGGGACAGCCCTATGGGGTTGTACGCAATGGTGACGTAGGACTACGTGGTGTTATGTAATAAATCTTGTTTTTAACTGCAGCAGGAGCTTTTGTTTTGTGTAGGAATAGATATTTGAGCTAGGTTCTCTCTTTTTTCTACTCTTTAGTATGACGCGCTTGACACAGATGGCCCACAGTGACTCACGAAGAGCTACTGATTCCGATCAATAGCGGTGCAGCTTCTTCCTCCTTATATGGATGCTCATGTGGGCTGCAGCTCGCTGCTTGCAGACAGCCTTTCGTTGTGTACTGGAGAACACCACTGCGGTGATTGAATAAACACCGTTTGGTGAGACCGGATGGAATTCAACTTTGAAATCTGTGTTAGGGAAATCGCTTTTCGCAGGCAATCGGTGAGAATTTTAATTATCATAGCAACAGGTGTACATTCGTGCAATTTTCAATAGTGACATTTTTAAAATAGTAAAATCTTAAATTTGGCAGATGCGTATGAATATTTCGGATCGATTGGTGATAAAATTATTGAAATTGGTCCAGGGGCAGCTGAGTTATTAACGTTCAAAATCTTTCATAATTTTGTTACATGTTCCATTTTCGGTTTTCACAAATTGTACCCCCATATAGAAATCACAGACGTAGTCCTACGTCAAAATATCAATAAATTAACTATGATTTTTCAAGTATTTACATAGGAATTGCACTTCGTATAAATTTGACTGCCATTTTCTCAATGCCTACATTTTCTGTATGGGACTGATATACGTTATAGGCAATATACAAGTACTTTGACTATATGTTTAGTATTACTTCTGCGTGAAGTCAACGATTTACATAGTTGAGAGAGATGATAAAACCGATTTGTACCTTCCTCAAAGTTGTCCTAGCTCGCTGTCTACTCTCTATATGCAATTTTCACACTGCCTACTCTAAACGGAACTATCAATGCTATACTTTCATCTCCTCCTCATCTATCGTATAAAAATTACCATTTTAGTCTGTTATTTGAAATTAGCATCTTCAACTAAATATACAAGTTTTATTTTGGAAATGGAGTATTTTTTTAATCTGGTTGCTGCTACGGTGAAAATTACAATGAAATTAAATGTTATTTATTAAATGTCTATTGTAAAGCCCTTGAGTTTCCTACTAACGTAGTAATAATTAAATTTTATTAAAATAATATGTACGCAAAATAAATGCATTTATAAGATTGCACTTGTTTACCTTACCGTGCAAAATATTGAAATCATCATCACTTTCATAGTTCTTCTATTCTCCACGGAGACCAACTTTGATTTTCCAATAGAAACTGAGCGATTGATTCAGCCTCTAGTGGTGAACAGAAGAACCTAGAGCTGAGCTTGTCATCCACATTAATCGTAAAATGCATTGTTATTGCACGGATGCTGCTGTTTTTGATCAATAACTTATGAATAATAGTTGATTGTCCAACTATTTCCGAAGCTCTTAATTCTAACTTATTTCTTATAGATGACAACCTCTTCTGTTTCAGTTACATGGGTCTTGCACAAGGCTCATGTTTAAGTCCCCTCCTGTACAATTTCTATGTCAAAGACATTGATGAATGTCTGGCTGAAAATTGCACGCTAAGGCAGCTTGCAGATGACGGCGTGGTTTCCGTGGTGGGACCAACAGCACCGGACCTGCAAGGACCATTGCTAGATACCTTGGATAATTTGTCTACCTGGGCAATGAATCTGGGTATCGAATTCTCTCCGGAGAAAACAGAGATGGTTGTTTTTTCTAGGAAGCTTTATCCAGTTTCAGCTTCAACTTATGGGTAGAACAATCACTCACAGCATGTCGTTTAAGTATTTAGGTGTCTGGTTCGATTCCAAGTGCACTTGGGGAAAACACATAGCGTATCTGAGGCAGAGATGCCAACAGCGAATCAATTTCCTTCGTTCCATTACCGGCACTTCATGGGGACTCTACAAGACCACCATTCTCTCGATTTTGGAGTACGGTAGCTTTTGCTTTCAATCGGCGGCGGGGACGCACATATGTATTGAAGCTCCAAAGGATTCAATATCGTTGCATTCGAATCGCGCTAGGTTGTATGCAATCGACGCATACCATGAGTCTTGAAGTTCTTGCGAGCGTCCTCCCCTTAACAAATCGTTTTGCGGATTTATCGTTCCGGTTCCTCATCCGCTGTGAAGTCATGAACCCGCTGGTGATCGAAAACTTTGAGAAGCTGCTAGAGCGGAATCCTCATACACGATTCATGAGCTTGTACTACGAGTACATGACTCTGGACATCGGCCCCTCCTCGTTCAACCCCAATCGCGCTGTCTCCCATCATTTCAGTTGTTCTTCCGTGAGATTCGATCTCACAACGAGGCAGGAGATTCAAGGAATTCCAGAGCCTCACCGTTCCCTGATTGTCCCAACTACTTTTGCGAACAAGTACCGCCACGTCCCCACCAAGAAGAGATTTTTCACAGATGGGTCGGTGGTAAATGCTTCCACTGGTTTTGGAGTATTCCACGATCGTCATAGCGCCTCATACAAGCTTCAAAAGCCGTGTTCGGTATACGTTGCTGAACTAGCAGCTATATCGTACACGTTAGAGCGTATTGCCTCACTTCCACCTGACCATTATTTCATTTTTACGGATAGCCTAAGCTCCCTGGAGGCTATGCGTTCAATGAGGCCGATAAAGCACTCGGCGTATTTCCTCCAGGAAATACGATCGTCATTGAGTGCTTTATCAAACAGCTCGCATATCATCACCTTGGTATGGGTCCCTTCTCATTGCTTTATCCCGGGCAATGAGAAAGCGGACTCGCTGGCCAAGGTGGGCGCTATGGAAGGCGATATTTACGAGCGACAAATCGCCTACCACGAATTTTTCACGATTTCTCGTCAGCAAGTCCTCGCCAACTGGCAACAAATGTGGAATGATGGTGATCTGGGAAGATGGTTACATTCTATTGTCCCACAGGTGTCGATCAAACCCTGGTTCAAAGGGTTGGATATGAGTCGTGATTTTATTCGTGTAATGTCCAGGCTCATGTCCAATCACTGTTCGTTAAACGCCCACCTCTTCCGTATTACGCTTGCCAACAGCAACTTGTGCACCTGTGGAAACGGTTATCACGACATCGAGCATGTTGTTTGGTCCTGCTCCTTGCATCATGAGGCGAGATCCGTTCTGTGTCATTCCCTTAGGGTCCGAGGAAAACAACCCTTTAAGCAAATTAGAGACGTCTTGGCTTGCCGTGATATCGACTTTATGAAGCTTATTTACGACTTTCTTAAAGCTGTTGATGTATGTGTTTAATGTTTTGTGTTTTAGTCATCCTTTACGTTTAAGTTTTAAATTAGTTCAAAATGCTTTCCCTTGTCCTCCCTCCAAATAATCAATAAATGTAATCCCTAATCTCGAGTAAACCGCGAGTAATCGGCGCCCGTTCTACTAACATTAGTTGTAAGAAAATGATATTCACACACAATAATGTAAAAAATATTCGGCTCCGCAAAGCTAACGCATTTGAGCCTTGACAAATAAATGGATTATAAAAAAAAAAAACCTCTTCTGAGGCAGTTAAGCATTTTTTTTTTTTCGGTATGCGAAAAATCGTTATTTCATGAAATTCTCATCACTAAGAACTTATCTGCAAAACGGGTAGCTCAGTAGCTCAGCAGATGTGCAAAAAGTGTCCGTGTTTGTCAGTACTTAAATGATATGGATACAAAGCGCATACATTTCAAGGTAGGTAGGTATCTACATGTGACTACCAGCAGAATCGGCTTCCTTGAGCAGAATCGGAAGTCAATGGGTGCTGAATTTTTGCTTGAAGGTGCATCTTTCAGAGCATCGTTTAGCATAAAATTATCACTCTAAGACTTCATATACCCCCTGACGATAATAGGTAACGAAGTACCGAAGCCGTCAGTCCCCTATATTGATTTGATTGTTAATTCTTCAGCTTTAAAATTTTGCCAAAAAAATTATCAACCGCTACTTTGAACATATGATCACAAGCAACCAATATTCATCCTAAACTGTCCCGCCCGATCCCACTGTATCACGCTTCGCAAATTGGTAAATGTGTAGCGCGCGCAACTATACCTTCCGACCGGAGAAACAAGCCGAAAGCCTTACGTTAAGAATTGAACGGGAGACGACCGACGACAACGGCTCAACCGGCGAAGGGAAATAATCACCTTGTTTTATGGCTCAAGATCGAGATAAAGATTCGTAATAAATTCTTCGTTTTTAATTAAGTTGAAAAATCAAATGAGTGGTGACTTGGACTTGGCCCGTCCGTCCGTGGTTGGTCATCACTCGGTACAACTGATACGGCGACGACGACGACGACGACGCTTTGATCATTGAGGTAGATCTGCGCCACTTTCCAGCTGCTGTTGCTGGTGCTGGATGTGTTCAAAAAGCAGCAATTAAAAATCAAAGCTGAAACCATAAAAAATAGACCGGGGCGTTGGAAAAGCAATAAAATGATCCGGTATTTGCGCATAGCTGATGAACTGATGCTGAAATTTCTCTATTTCACCTCATCCATTTGAATTTGAATATTGTCATCAGGTAATTCTCGTGGATCATCGTTTGACGAAAACATCTCATTTGGTGTTGGTCATGTTCCAATTTTGACGCGCGTGCATTGCGGAGGAATGCATCCCCCATAATAAGGAACAGGCAGAGAGACACAGGTCGACTAATAAAAGAAAGTATTTTACGGCCCAAATTAGAGGATTAAAGGCCACCCGGTCGAAAGTGCCACGCGACGCGCTTCACTCGGCAGCACTGAGGAGCCCGAACAAGTTCCACCGAGTCGTAAAATAGTGCTTTGAAGTATTATTATCTGTCGCGGCCGGTGTGCGCTCCACTTTGCGATACCCAATTTGGTGCGAAACGACCAATAACGGACTCGTAATAAAGGAGTTTTATTGATTCTTTAGGTTCCTCGCGCTGGGTGGGAGGCTACGACAGCGGTCGTAAAAATTGACTACTAATCTATGTGTTCAGGTTTGCTGTTTGCTTTCCGACGGATACTGCTGATAGCAGAAGGCTGGTGCATGATTAATGCTGAGCAGAAACCAGTATGCAAAGTTGTGGCGCTTGTATGAATTAATCTGTGTGACAAATTGTTTTCTTTTTTTCAAGGACAACACAATTTAATCATATTTGACCGCATTGTCCCTTGAGTTAAAGTCTTGCAATATTAAAACCAGTGATGGACAAGTTCACACTAAATCACTATGACTCGCGAACTTTTCCCTTGGTGATGTTCATGAAATATCACGAACTTTTCCTACGCTGATTACAACGATCAAATGCTCCTTAAACGTTGGAAAAATGCTCTTATACTGCGTAGGTACTCAGATTTACTGTCCTGCCGTGGTTTTGTTAGTCAGAGGAGCGGAGCAAAGGGCAAGCGTCTAGAATAAGCCTCTAAAAGAAGCTGCTGAAGAAAAGGCTTCTAAATGAAGATTCCAGAAGAAACTTGAAGACATTTGGAATTCTGTTAAAAACAAATTTTTCTCACAGCCGTTTTGAAGAGATTTCACATTTTGTGAATATTTGACATTTGAAATTTAAGAAGACTTGAGAAGAATTTTTGAATTTCAAGCCTCCAAATCAAGATTATGATTGATTGTGAATACTTAGTGATTGTCCTATGCGAGACGTGGCTCGATTCACGAACGCGTTCCAGCCAGGTGTTCGGATCCGATTATGAGGTTTTTCGTTGCGATCGGAATCCAAACAACAGCCGAAAATCTACTGGTGGTGGCGTTCTTGTGGCTGTCCGTTCCGGATTGGAGGCGAGTGCAATCGAAAATGAATCTTGGAACAGTGTGGAACAGGTTGCGACAGCCATTAAACTGGGCGAACGCACATTATTTTTGGGCGCATTGTACATGCCTCCAGATCGAGTTCGTGATCTTGAACTCATCGAAACTCACTGTCAATCAGTCTTCACAGTAATGGAAAGAGCGACTCCAATTGATGAGCTATTCATTTTTGTGGACTTTAACCCAGCAGGCGTTTCGTGGAGACCATCCCATAGCGGCTTCCTCTATCCAGATCCAGAACGTTCTGTATTTCATGCAGGAGCTATCGGCCTTCTCGATAATTATAGCGTAGCAACGCTTTCTCAAATTAACCACGTAGTCAACGAGAGCAACCGTAGTTTGGACCTCTGCTTCGTGACCAAATCGTTTGTTTGCATCAACATATTTCATAGCAAATAATCGATGGAAGCCGATTCTGCTGGTAGTCACATGTAGATACCTACCTACCTTGAAATGTATGCGCTTGGTATCCATTTAAGTACTGACAAACACGGATACTTTTTGCACATCTGCTGAGCTACTGAGCTACCCGTTTTGCAGATAAGTTCTTAGTGATGAGAATTTCATGAAATAACGATTTTTTGCATATCGAAAAAAAAAATGCTTAACTGCCTCAGAAAAGGTTGAAATAAGTTAGAATTAAGAGCTTGGGTAATAGTTGGTTGTCTTTTTTTGTGATGCTCCAAACATTTGGATTAATTTTGCTGCACACACATGAATTCTATTTTTTTTTTTTTAGAATTCATGTGTGTGCAGCAAAATCAATTCAAAACTTTGATAGACAATCAACTATTATTCATAAGTTATTGATCAAAAACAGCAGCATCCATGGAATAACAATACATTTTACTATTAATGTGGATGACAAGCTCAGCTCTAGGTTCTTCTATTCACCACTAGAGGCTGAATAAATCGCTCAGTTTCTATTCGAAAATCAAAGTTGGTCTCCGTGTAGAATAGAAGAACTATGAAAGTGATGATGATTTCAATATTTTGCACGGTACACAGCAAAAAAATAATTTTGATATCACATCAAAGTGGATGCACTACAATCATGTCGAAAATTTCATGTAATTTTTATGACCACATAAATAAACAAATGCAGTAAAAGCAGCGTAATGTCAGTTCATGCATTGTATTAATGATAATTTTGTCCTTTTTAGCAAGTAATATTACATCATATTTTCGACATGATTGTAGTGCATCCACTTTGACGTGATATCAAAATTATTTTTTTGCTGTGTAAGGTAAACAAGTACAATCTTATAAATGCATTTATTTTGCGTACATATTATTTTGATAAAATCTAATTATTACTACGTTAGTAGAAAACTCAAGGGCTATACAATAGACATTTAATATCTAACATTTAATTTCATTTTAATTTCCACCGTAGCAGCAACCAGATTAAAAAAAAATACTCCATTTCCAAAATATAACTTGTATATTTAGTTGAAGATGCTAATTTCAAATAACAGACTAAAGTGGTATTTTTTATACGATAGACGAGGAGGGGATGAAAGTATAGAATTGATAGATTCGTTTAGAGCACGGCAGTGTGAAAATTGCATATAGAGAGTAGACAGCGAGCTAGGACAACTTTTAGGAAGGTACAAATCGGTTTTATTGAATGAATCGTGGAACAGTGTGGAACAGGTTTGGACAGCCATTAAACTGGGCGATCGCACATTATGCCTCCAGATCGAGTTCGTGATCTTGAACTCATCGAAACTCAATGTCAATCAGTCTTCACAGTAATGGAAAGAGCGACTCCAATTGATGAGCTATTCATTTTTGGGGACTTTAACCCAGCAGGCGTTTCGTGGAGACCATCCCATAGCGGCTTCCTCTATCCAGATCCAGAATGTTCTGTATTTCATGCATCAATTATCGGCATTCTCGATAACTATAGTGTAGCTACGCTTTCTCAAATTAACCACGTAGTCAACGAGAACAACCGTAGTTTGGACCTCTGCTTCGTGAGCACTCAGGACCATGCTCCGTTCATTTTCACAGCACCTTGTCCACTAGTTAAGCTTGTTCCGCACCACCCTCCTCTGATTGTCACTGTTGAGGACAATCTCGTTCGTGATCTCGATAGTCTTCCTGCTGCGGTTTCTTATGACTTTTGAAAGGCCGACCATCGAAGCATTGTAGATGTGTTGTCAAACATGTACTGGGAGAACATTCTCAATCATGACGACGTTGAGGCCGCTGCGCAAACTTTTTCTCATGTCTTGGCATATGTCATTGACAGACACGTCCCGAAAAGAATTCAACGCAAAGACTCTCACCCTCCCTGGCAGACGATTGAGCTGCGTAGGTTGAAGTCGATCAAGAGAGCAGCATTGAGAAGATTTACGAAGTATCGCACGCTTCCTCTGAAACATCACTACGTGAGGCTTAATCACGAGTATCAGCCAGCCAGCCGTCGATGCTTTCTGCGATTTCAACGAGGTATTCAGCGTAACCTTAAACTACACCCGAAATCATTCTGGAACTACGTGAACGAGCAACGCAGAGAATCTGGGCTCCCATCGTCAATGGAATTGAACAGTGAAGTCGCTTCCACTCCGCAGGATTTTGCCGCCTTTTTTCTGTCAATTTTGCCAGTGTGCTCACTGATGAGAGACTAAGTGACGACCATGTTTCCCTCGCAGCCAGGAACATCCCACTAAATGGTCAAACGCTGGGTGCAATTGATGTCAACGTTGAGATGATTTCTAACGCTGCAACGCAGCTCAAATCGTCCTTCAACCCTGGACTCGATGGAGTTCCGTCCGTGTTTTTGAAGAAACATATTGCTTGCTTGTTAACTCCACGTCACCTTCTATTCCGTATGTCCCTCTCTAGTTGTATATTTCCATCCTCCTGGAAATTTGCACACATGTTTCCTGTCCACAAAAAGGGAAGCAAACGAGCCGTGGATAACTATCGTGGAATTACATCACTGAGTGCTGTTTCGAAACTATTCGAGCTTGTTATTATGGAACCGTTGCTCTCTCACAGCAAGCAGTATCTGAGTGCTGATCAACACGGGTTTACTGGCGGTCGCTCTACAACCACCAATCTGCTATGCCTCACATCCTACATTACCGATAGTATGACTGAACGGGTACAGACGGACGTTATATATACCGATCTATCCGCGGCATTCGATAAGTTGAATCATGACATTGCGATTGCTAATCTCGACAGGGTTGGTGTGAGCGGTAATCTCTTGAGTTGGTTCCGTTCGTATCTTACTGGTCGCCAACTTATGGTTGCTATAGGAGATTGCAAATCAGCTAGCTTCTTTGCCACATCAGGTATACCGCAGGGAAGCCATCTGGGACCGTTGATTTTTCTACTGTACTTCAACGACGTGAATCTGGTTATCGAAGGACCTCGATTATCATATGCAGACGACCTCAAAATATTTTTACGAATTCGCTCGATCGCTGACTGCCACAATCTTCAACATCAGCTTAATGTCTTCGTCAGTTGGTGTACTTTAAATCGAATGGTAGTGAATTCAGCAAAGTGCTCTGCCATAACGTTCTCACGAAAAAAGCAACCGATTGTATTCAGCTATGACCTGCTTGGAACGACACTCGAACGCGTGAATCAGGTGAAAGACCTGGGTGTGGTGTTGGATTCACAGCTAACATTCAGGCAACACATTTCTTATGTCATCGATAAGTCGTCTAGGACTTTAGGATTCATCTTCAGGATAGCTAAGAATTTCACCGATGTATACTGCTTAAAATTTCTTTACTGCTCCCTCGTACGATCGACGCTTGAGTATTGTTCTGCGGTTTGGAATCCGAATTACAACAATGGTGCCGAGAGAATCGAATCGTCGCTTTCTTCGTTTTGCGCTTCGTAGACTGCCTTGGAGAGATCCGCTTCGGCTGCCCAGCTACGAGAGTCGCTGCCAACTGATAAACCTTGAACCGCTCCGGATTAGAAGGGACACCAGCAGAGCTTTGGTTATCGCCGACACTCTACAGGGACGAATAGATTGTGAGGCTATTCTGAGGCAAATTGACCTAAACGTGCAACCCCGACCACTCCGTAACAACCTCATGCTGGAACTGCCACTGCGTTGCACGAACTATGGGGCATATGGTGCGATTTGCGGACTACAGCGTGTGTTCAACAGAGTCGTATCTGTATTCGACTTTCACCTCACACGTGATGCGCTTCGTCGGACATTCTCATCTGTTTTCGCCGGCCGCAGTGACTGACAGAGAAAATTAGCGTATTTCCATTTATGTTTTTTACATTCTGACCATGTTACTTTGTTTTTTCTTTTTGTGATTATTTGACATGTAATTTTACTGTTAGTATTATTATGATTAGTATTATTAACATCATTTGGGCTACAGCCAGCCTGTTGATGTATGGCAACAATAAACTTATTGTTAATTATTTATTGAAGAAAAAAAATATCTAAGGGACTTTACTGAACCCTTCGATCAGCTGGAGGTGTTACTTGCCAACATACCATTTTGGGAGAATATCTTAGAGACGTCATTAGAGCTTATGGTTAAAGATTTTCGGAACAATTATCCTGATTATATTTCTCCAGAGGACTTTATTGAAAGTTTCGTTCAGTTGGAGATCTTTTCAATAGTTCTTAATCAACCGGCTGTCTTGGAGATATATCTGAAAGATGTCATTTGTATTTAAGAACAATTGGAGATCCTCAGAATACTACTTGATCATCTTATTCTTCTTCTTCTTCTTCATCTTCTTCTTCTTCTTCTTCTTCGTCGCATTTCAAGATTATTGCTTATCGCATATTAGCTTACTACGTGCTCTCAACTTAGTGTTCTAAATAGATGCACTTCCACAGTTATTAATTGAGAGCTTTCGATGCTTCTACTATTTTTGCATTAGTATAATTTTGTAGCAAGTACAATCAAACTCTATAAACAGCGAGTCGAGAAATTTTCCAATTTGAAAAATTCCATTCCTGGAACGGGAATCGAACCCAGCCACCTCCAACATGGTCGTGTTTTTTAGCTATGTCTTTGCCGACTGATCTGAAGGAGGCCCCATATACTTAATCAACCTCTTGAAAAAACATGCAGAGACTAAACTGAAATTTTCGTCTACTTAGAGATCTTTTGAATAATTCCCGAAGAACCTGCCGTCTATGTAAAATATATGAGAGAATATTCTATAATTTCTACAACATAACATATAACAGAACCAGTGCTGGGATTTGTCATTGTCATTGACAGACTTTTGTTTTTCACATAGTCACTGATAGACTTGATCCTCAAAGATCTCATCAATTTTTTCGTCAAAGACAAAGGTTCACCTGATAAAAAAAAAAACTGTAATTTCGTGTATTCTGTATCACATTATTTTTTATCCATGTTTAGAACGTAGATGTTTGTTCACTATAACGGCTTCATGTAATTGTTTTGCTCATGTCACTTAATTTCGGCACAAATTTAGCTAACAAAAAATTGCGCATGTTTGTCACTGACAGCATTGTCACTGAAAACTGACATGGTTTGCATTTACGATGATTGTTAGCTCAAATAATTGACCAAAGCAGAATTTCGAATATTGCCGTGTATTACCGAAATTTTTCAGCACTGAAGAGAACATATACAAAATTCCATTAAGCTAAAAAAAAACTTTGAAGTTTAATATTTCTGTTCAAAGCTCACCTAATTCTACCAAGATCTACAGAGACGAACCAGCCAACGGCTGAAAGTCTCTATAATTAAGAAATCGAATCAATCTACCAACATCTTAGAACATCTATCATCAACTTCACCGAACTTCTAGAAAAACCTACATCCTTTTCTACGAATACTCCTGAACATCTGAGAAGTTCCCTGATATTTAAAGAAGTTCATAAAACTTCCAGGAACTTTTTTGTAGTAAGATCAAACTTCTACAAAGTTCCCTAAACTGGAACAAAGAACCCTGAAGTTAGAAGCTTTCGGAACTTTTCGAATTTTCTCTACTCTTCTGCGAAATTCCCTGCACTTCTTTGAAGTTATACGCAGTTCCTATAAATTCGCTCCAATTTCTACGAAATTCGTTAAGCTTCTGCAAAATTTTCTGCACTTCTACGATTCTCGTTGCTCAACAAGAAGAAAATTTTTAAATGGATATCGAATCGGTAGAAGTCTTAAAATATAAATCATAAGACATAAGCACCCCCCCTGTTTCTTTGAATGGCTTTCTATGATTTCACAACTTTTATCTTATTCACTAAAGTATGATAAGGTCTTATCTTTTGTAAGCAAGGAAATTATTAAATCGTCATTATCTACCACACAGGAGCAATATCGTAAGCCGAAATCAATTTCTTGTGGAATCCCCAGGAGAATTCGATCCCCCGATGATGGTGGTGATGGTGGTGGAGGTGGTAGATAGCCCTCATAATCTCTGACGGTCGTCCATCCTTTCCTACCTCCTGACTAGTCCGCTATTTGCGTTGTTGACCGACCTGCAGCGTGTGGCTTATGGTGTAAGGAAGCCTTACATGTTCCCGAGCTGCTACCAGAGTTATGATGGCCTTTCCTTATTCCTGCTGGTCTGGTGTTGACTAGGGGAGACTGGAAAATTAACATCACAGCTCTTGTAGGGTAGGATGGTCTAAAACGCACCCCCGCGCTGTTCTCATAGCTTTCCGATTGTCAATTAATATTAAGTTCCAATTGACACTACACTGGTGGGAATACTGGCTACGGTTGTTCAGATGTGAAAGCCTAAATAAATAAATTCGTGAATTTGCTAGTTCAGTGCATGAACTACCATTCTGGCACATAAAACCCCAGAATTAGTTGTGGGAACGCAAAGAAAAACCACGCCGGGTCATTTTATCCTAGGGGTACATTCTGGACTGTTCTCCCCTACACAGAATACATCCACTCACACAAATACACCGTGGTCGTAATCGTGAGCGTCGCCAAGGCTTTTCATCCCACAGAATTTTCCAGGTCTTTTGTGTGTGATATATGGTTCCATGTGTAGCACATACTCACTTGAAAGTAGGCGGAAAAAGAAGAAGAAAAGTAAACTGAAGGGATGTGTAAAGCCTGTTTCGCACACAAAAGAAACAAAGAAAAATGCGTTTGCATTTTATCTGTACTGCAGGGCATATTAACGTTAGGGTTCCCCTGTGCAGGATGTTGGAGTTGCATAAGCCGTTGACTAGTGCAATGGATCGAGCTCGGAAGGCACGGGTGGCAGGTTGGTGGTCGCTGCAATTGCCAAGTTCTCCTTCGCCTTCATCTTCGCATTCGACTATTCATCTCTCCGTTCTCGTACGTCATCATCATTCATCATAATCACCCTGCATGTAGGCGCATGCATTGATCCAAGAAGCAGAAGCTTTTTTTTTTTTTTTTTTTTTCCTTTGGTTTGTTTTTTCCGTCGATCTTGTTTTCCGTGCTGAGCACCAATGCTACCGACGTGCTAGGAAGGCAGCTCCCACACCTAGACCCTACCTATCGACCCATCAACACATGAGCCGGGGACCAACGGCTTTACTTCCCATCCGAAGGAAGGCGTGATCAGAGATGTTATGCCTCAGAACATCCCGGCGGCGCCGACTGGGATTGAACCCAGGCCTGTTGGGGTGAGAGGTAATCACGCTTACCACTACACCACCGGCGCCGTTAAGAAGCAGAAGCTGACAAACGGAAAACGCAGGGGGAATCTTGTTAAAGCTGACTCGACTCGACAAGCACGCATATTTCTGCGCTTTTAAGCATCATCTTCCATCTCGTCAGCCACATACGCACATAATTTTTTTTTTTTCGTCGTCGTTGCTCCCCTGCTGTGAAATCGGAGAATAGCGAGCAGCACCGTGTAATTTATTCTAAATAGGTGTTAGGTTCAATGAACTAAGAAGATGACTTTTTGCGCCTGGATGTAGGCAGAGCTGTTATGTGTTCGACCACAATTCACACTTCCGTGCATCATCGTAGAGGCATAGATGGTACTCAACAATTATTCTGGGGCGGAAATGCAATTGCATTCTCACTTTGCCCGACTCGCGGCGTCATTGTTATTCATGGATGCGTGGACCTCGTTGCATGTAATTTTCCACTTTTACTCTGTGCACTCACAGGCACCGTGGAACAATTGTTTTCCAAACTCTTTTGTATACATATATGCGTACCAAATTGGTACCACCACACGTCGTTTCACCTGAACTCGAAGTCAAGCTCTGTGCGGTCAAGAGCTGCTGCAGTTAATGCAATTGCAGTATTATTTTTTGCTCTTACGAACCTCTCCGACTACGAGAGGCAAATGCATCTGTGCGCTGTACTTTGCCAGATGGCCGTCCGTATTCCCAAAACGGGTATATCGATTTTCGATTCAGCTTGAATTGAAGTTTGCTTTTTTGGACTACCTTCTCGCACACAGTACAGTTCCTACATCAATACAAAATTGTTCACCAGTTTTGTTCCTTGTTCGTTGGTGTTGTTGTTTTAAAGCATTTGATTAAGATCCAGTCAACACTACGAAAGGTTCTGCTATTTATACCCTTCGGAGTGTTGAAACACCCTCCAAAGGCGCGCCCTTTTGTCAGTCAAAATTGGATTCCTTAACAACAAAAACAAGCTATGACACCGATAATGACCATGCATCAGAACCCTAGTCTTAACCACTTCAAACTAAGGAACAACGATTAGAAGATTAGGAAACACATAGGTGAAGACTAACTAACTAATTTTTTCCATGTTTCAAGATCATCCTCGGTCCAGGCAACCCGAGGACTTATCACTATCAACAAGACATAAAAAGTAACAAGGACTAAGATATGTTCCTTGGATTACTGAAACAAAACCTGTTCCCCTAGTTTGAAGATGTCAGGACTAGGAATCGGTGGTAGATCTTACATCCCGTAACGTACCACGAAAAGGTGATCTACCCACGTTACGGGGGTAGTTTAAAATTATAAGACAACTCATGACATATTTGTAAAATTGCATGATAGAGTCTATCGTTGCAACATGCTTGCAACCAATAATTCTCTCAACTGCCTAGTTTGTTCTTACTTTACCTTTCCTGGTTCAACGTCTTTGGGTGAGACTTCACCTGCTTGACAATATTACGCCAACTAACTCGGTTCGGGGTTGCTTGTCTCCAGTTTCTTGAGCGTCCCAGATCCTACTCCATTTGGTCTAGCAACACAACTCACTGCACTCCTCTTTGTCTTATAATAGCCGAATTCGAGGCAAATATCATTTTTGCGGGATTGTTTTCTGACATTCTTAGAACCGCCGAATTCGTCGGAACCTTTTGACGTAGGACTACGTCTATGATTTCTTTATTGGGGTACACGTTGTGAAAGCCGAAAATGGAATATGTAACGAAAATATGAAAGATTTTGAACGTTAATAACTCAGCTGCCCCTGGAAAAATTTCAATAATTTTATCACCAATCGATCAGAAATATTTCTACGCATTGATAGCATTGATTGTAAAAACTATTGAAAAAGTGGGAAATAACAAGCATTGTTTAAAAGCGTCAAAATAACTTACAAATCCACGTACATGGATATACTGCTTCCCCAACACGATCATCAGAGAATCGCTTCTAGACTAAACATGTCGATACCATTGCTGCTTTCCAAAAACTGGTCATCAGAGAGTCGTTAGAAGACGAAACAAGTCGAAGAGGCATTCGCCTCCGATCTTCGGGCGTGTGCGAATACGGAGGATACATTTTTTTTTTATTTCTTTATTTGTTTAAAATAATTACATTTCATTTTTAACCCAGGTGCTCCAGTTACTGCAGTAACTTACCAGCCTTAATTGTTATGATATATAGCTAAGTATTTTTACATTTTTCCTGTCTTGGCAATTCAGTATTTTAAACAGAACAGCAAAAAAGGTTATCTTCCATTTAATTCCACTTAATTAATTTTGGTATCCATGACAGACACGTATTTCGACTACAATGTGCAGTCTTCATCAGTGTCATTCCCACTAAAGAACTTATCAAAATCTAACCCCTTAAGTACTCATTCCCTAGGTAAAAAAAGTCAAGATCATAGGTATAAAAATGAAACTACAATGTGTTGAATCGGAACCTACCTAACTAATAAAAACCAAAGATTTAAGTAAGCTAAAGGAGAAAAATCTATACAACTCTCTAATAAGAAAAATCCCCAAAGGCTTGGTAGCCATCATAATGAAGTAATGAAATTGGGTTGTTAGCGGAATGCTAAATAAAACAGCAAAAAAGGTTATCTTCCATTTAATTCCACTTAATTAATTTTGGTATCCATGACAGATACGTATTTCGACTACAATGACTGCACATACAGGAGTACGAGTACAGGAGGCGAACGATGATTACGGAGGCGACCGAGCTGGTTGTTGATTGTGGCCTTCCGACGGATATTAATGAACTCCACTCGCTTGGGACATCCGCGATTGGAGGCTTGGTGGTTTCCACCGCAGTTGACACACGTTAGCTCGATGTCATCGACTTACTCACAGGACGCAGTTTAGTGAGTTCCAGCACACTTGCCGCAGTTTGTCTTCATTCAAACAAAAATCGAATCGAGAACTCGAGCGAAAATACGGACTGAACAGCTCGACAGTCGAGCATAGAATGATAAGCAGAAGCAGTTTAGTTTAAATGATCTTTATTTTTGTTTAACTTGGACGATTACCATATAAATTTTTACTAAGTGATTTAATTGCTTTCTTCATCTTTAGGTATGGGCAAAATTCAAAATTTGTTTTACAGAATTAGTCCTAGACTTAGTACACGGTCGACCACCTTGGTGGGATTGGTTTGTTTTGTTTTTAGAATTTAAAGAGGAACTACTTAATACTACTATTTACAGCTTAAAACTAACCTACTCTACTATATACACTTAACCTACTATGTACAAATTGCTTATTAAAGCATGTTCAGAAAGATTGCATTTTTGAATAAATTTAGTTGTCATATCATCAATTTTGGAATCTACTTTGGGAATTTCTGCCTCTTGATGGAGGTCTGCTATTCTTGTGTCGAATGGACGATCTAGGATCATCCTCAACACTCTATTCTGTGCAACCTGGATTTTGTTCCTGTGGGTCTGAGCGCACGATTCCCACACCGGGGCGGCATAGAAGATCGCGGGGGCTATGATCTGTTTGTAAACAGCCAGTTTGTTTTGCCTTGAGAGGCGGGATCTGCGGCAAATGAGCGGATACAAACACCTAACCAAGGCGGAGTACTTAACTAGGGTTTTCTCTATGTGCGAGCGGAACAGGAGCTTCTCATCGAACAACATCCCGAGATAAGTAACATCAGTGGACCACTCGACCCTTGTACCATCCATTATTACGGTACAGGAGGGAGACGGTTTAAGTTTTGGTGATTGTCTGTGAAGGAACATGATCGCTTGGGTTTTCGAGGCGTTGATTTTGATTTTCCATGTGGTGGCATAATCAGTAAAGGTGTCAAGGCATCGTTGGAGCTTGTTCGTAATTTCACGAGGCATCCTACCCTTGACGGCTATCGCGGTGTCATCTGCAAACAGAAAGAACACGCAACCGTCTCCTAGAGGAGGGATGTCCGACGTGTAGATGCTGTAAAGCAGTGGTCCCAGCAGACTCCCTTGCGGAACACCTGCTGGGATCGGAAATTGTCCCGAAAGGGAACTATTCAACGACACCCTGAACGACCTTTGCTGGAGATAGTTACGGGTGATTTTCACAAGGTATGGTGGAAAGTTGGAGTTACAAAGCTTGTATATAAGTCCGTCGTGCCAGACATTGTCAAACGCCTTTTCGACGTCTAACAAGGCCATGGCTGTGGACTTGGATACAGCTTTGTTACTTCGGATGTTATTCATCACCCGCACTAGCTGATGATTGGTGGAATGCCCCTTGCGGAACCCGAACTGTTCCGGAAGAAGAATGTCATGTTCCTCCACAAACTTGTTTAGTCGGCTGAGGATCAATTTTTCGAACAGCTTGCTCAGCGCTGAGAGCAGGCTAATCGGTCTGTAGCTTGACGGTAGTGAAGGGTCTTTCCCAGGTTTGCGGATCGGGATGATTTTTGCCACCTTCCAGATGCTTGGAAAGTAGTGCAGCTCCAAGCATCTGTTGAGGATGGCAGCCAGCAGCGAGTGGACCCTCGGGCTGAGATTTTTCAACGCTAGGTTGAATATTCCGTCAAACCCGGGAGCCTTCATGTTTTTACTATATTTCAGCGCTGAGCAAATTTGTTCCTCTGTAATCCGTTCTTCTGGAGGGACGGCACAAGGGGAGGCATCTAACGTCTGGACGCACTGCACAACCTGGTTCTCGAGTGGACTTGGGATTGTAGAGCCAAGCAAATGCGACTGGGCAATGTGCTCCCCAATTGCATTGGCCTTCTCTTCGTTGGTGATAAGCCGTTCGTCATTGACTCTAAGTGGTGGAATGGGCTTGGGGTGAGACTTCAGCACCTTGGCAACCTTCCAGAATGGTCTGGAACGGTCGTCCAGGTTCTGAACGAGCCGCCCGAAACTCTCGTTCCGGATTGAGACCATTCTGGAAGCGATCTGCCGATTCAGATCGACCATTTCGTATTTACGCTGCAGATCCCCAGTCCGCTGAAACTGGCGTCTACGAACATTTCTGAGCCGAATCAAGAGTTTGGTGTGGGAATCAATTGCTTGAAACTTACCCCTCACAGGAACTCGTCGAACGCACTCTTCGTCAGCCACGGATATGGCTTGATGGAGACCCTCCAGGGCCCGGTCGATGTCATCCACTGTGTCGAGCGGTGGGTTGTCGTCGATGTGGCGGTCGACCACGCGTCGAAACTGGACCCAGTTGACTCGATGGTAGTCCTTCCGCTGGCACGGTGCAGGGGCCACGTTGTAGCCCAGCTCGGTCAGCACCGGTTGGTGGTCCGAACTCAGGTCGTTGACGGCAACCGGCTTGGCTAATCTGGTGTTTGCCAAGAACAGGTCCAGCGTCGATGGGTTGCCCGTCGGTGATGTGAAGGTTGGTTCGTCCGGAAACCAGACGGAATAGAGACCATGCTGGGAATGGTCGAATAGCAGGCGGCCGTTCTGGTTCTGCTGGTAGTTCCGCCAGGCCTCGTGCCGGGCGTTCAGGTCCCCTCCGATTACAAAGCGGGCATTGGTGTGGGTTATGATGGCAAGGTCGTTCTTGAACTGCTGTGCTGTACCATTGCTAACGGTACATTGCCGGGGGCAGTAGACAACGATGAACCGGACGTTTCCTGTCGATGTTTCCACCTCAACGCCGACGGCCTCGATGATGGAAGTGCGGTAGTGCGGTAGGGTGCAGTACTTGATGCCTTTCTTGATGATGACCGCGACACCGCCCCCCCTGGAGCTGGTGCGGTCAAGCCGGACAATGCTGTGGTCGGGCAGCCAGAAGCTGTCACCGGTCTTGAGGTGGGTCTCGGTGAGAAGGCCCACGTCGATGTCGTGCTTGCGGAGGAAGTCTGCAAGCTCAATGTTTTTCGCCCCTACGGAGCGAGCGTTCCAGTTGGCGATCTTTATGGGTTCACGGTCCATAATTAGCGACGAAGGAGATGATAGCTTGGAGCTGTTGTGTTCTTGTTGCGCAGGTGCGCTTGATGATGATGGCCTGGGCCAACAGTGTGACGATCTCATCCGTTGACAGCGGAGAATCGTCTGTAGCTTCACCGGTTGTACCGGCCAATCCCGGAGCAGGGGGATCCGTCGATGGGCCGGAGGCTTGACTGGGTACTGCAGCGGCAGCAGCCAACTGTTGGTTGAGCGGGAGCGGCGCCAACACTGGAATTGGCCGTGGTTGGACCGGTGATAACGGAGGAAAGTTCTGCGCGTTGTTTTCCGGGACCTTCTTGCGACCGGGCTGGTTGTTGGACGAGGCCTTCTTCCGGATCTCGGCGTATTCGGCCCGCTTCGGACAGGCCTTACTCGTGGCCTTGTGGGCAGCACCGCAGTTGGCGCATGTGGGAGCGGCTTCCTCGATGCTGTCGCAGTCGTCGATCTTGTGGTTTTTGCCGCATTTGATGCAGCGGCTGGCCATGCGGCAGTTCCTGGTGCCGTGCCCGAACAATAGGCAGTTCGAGCACTGAGTGACGCCACGGTGGGTTGGCTTATACCGCTCCCACTTCACTACGATGTGGAACAGTGTGCGTGTCGTATGGAGATCCTTCACGGTTGTGGAGTTCTTCTGCAGATGGACCAAGTAGGGCTGGTCACGATACTTGATGGCCTTGCTGCGGGTCATCTTGTGGATTTCGACCGGCTTGAGGCCGTTCGCCTTAATCTCGTCCATTAAGGTGGTGGTGTCCATGTCGTGGAGCCCGCGCAGCACCACTTTCAGCGGCTTGGTGGCCTCGACGTCGTGGGAGAAGTACTCCAGCTTCATCCTGTCCAAGAGGGCCTGGACTGCGTTGTAGTGATTTTCGGCCGAGACCATCAGTTTGTAGCCTTCCGTGCACCGTTGAATGGTGCAGCGAAGGCCCTGCTTAATGTAGAAATCCAGCTGCTCCCATAGCCCGGGAGGGAAGCCCTTCACATAGAAGGGTGGCAACTTAACTTTTTTAGGCACCGTCTCAGGGTCCGACTGCGGCTGGGCTCCGTTCTGCAGGGCGGAGAACGGATTGTTGCTCAGCAGCTTTTTTGCTGCCGATGCGGTGGCGCTGATGTCTTCAGGTCTGGGTCGTTTAGTTCCGGGAGGCCCCGGCTGCGGGTCCGCAACGCCTGTCGGGACGGGCAATGGGGTTTTCTTCTGCTTCTTCTGAGCTGGCTCGGTGGTCGCGCCGTCTCCTGGGAGAGTCTGTTTTCCCGGTAAGCCGGCACTCGCGTTACCGCGCGATTTCTTACCCATGGCTGGGTCAGCGAGAGCGTCACTATACAACGCGGAGCTAATTCGACTTGCGAACGAACGAACGAAACTAGAGAGAATTAAAATCGACTGAACTGCTCAACAGTCTGGCAGCGAATGATAAGCAGAAGCATGACAGCAGCGCTATTTTATATCTTTTCAGATTCAAGCAGCACGATGTACAACCAAATGGTACTCGATTATGACGACTGGGTTAGGGAAAATCGTTTATTTCATGAAAACAGAGATAAAATGATCATATGTACATTTTTCAAATGCTTTCTGTGAAAAAATTTAAAAAAAATAATGTAATATCCTATCGATTGGTGTAGTTGCGTACAAGCGTTCAAAACCTAACACTATTTCACCACACATGTTTTTTGATTTGCACCCCAGTATAGTCAACAAAGACGTAGTTCTACATCAAAATTTCTTAACACTTCAAATGATTCAAATTATAATAATCTCGCCAAAGAATATAAAAATCACCAGCCAATATATGTAATTGACTAGAAACAAGAAAATGTCTATTCTCTTAAAATTCAACAAAGCACCGATCACTAGAACTGGGAGAATAATACAAAACACCATAATTACTCCACCTCATGCCACGTACCAAAAAACCATTAATTACGTAGTTAATATGAAGGTTGAATTGAACTGATCCTTTGACATAAATAAACACCACCAGTGTGTCTAGAAAGATTTTTTAAATAATTTATTAAAGTGATTTTTCACCTTAGACTAGCTCATCACTATAGAACAGTTCCAGGCAAAAAAGAAATGAATTTTTGAATCGTCCTAAATCTAACGGAAACTCCATGTCGAATCTGTGGTCCATCAACATCCGATGAGCAAATGATTGGTTGTGACGGATGTTTCGGTTGGATCCATACCCGCTGTATAGGAATCGCAGAGGGGCAACTATCGAAAAGGTAGTACTGCCAAAGTAGAGCCTGTCAAGAGAAGGCCCTGGAGTACCAGAAGCAGAATGACACCAAGAAGCAGCCTTGCAACCGAAAACAAACCGACGAGTCTGGCAAATTCAGCGTCAACTCTCGCGAAGGCTCGTCTAATCTGGAGGCAAGGGTGAAACAGAAGCGGCAGTATGCATCTGAAAACAATTCATGAATCAGAATGTCAAAATCATGTTAAGAAATGTCTCAGACATTAGTTTGACGTTTTTAAAAATGTGTCAGTGGATTTCCGGTTTTCCTGATAGGTTAAGAAAGTTCTTCAAAATAGAGTCCCGCTCAGCAATTAGGAAACTAACGGTGAAGACATTTGAAGACATTTTATGAATCTCATTGAAGACTTTTGCTGAAAACACCTGGCACTCCTGGTGTTTAACTTGGTGAGCCACGTTTGAGCAAAAAAAAAAACTATATTCAGAATATTCCATTTGATTTTATATTCTGCGATGAAAATGCCTGTTTTGCAGAGTCTGATTTTTTTCAAGGAATTGTTGCAAGCCCAGCACATTCCAATTCCCCTAATGTCAGTAGGAAACTCTTCCCGTTCGTGATCGGTTCATTTCGTCCACGGAAATGGCCCGTTTTACACTGAATGCTTGCGATCCGATAACCACTTCATGACCATATTTTATAACGAGTTTCGCTTTACACACAAGCATTATATACCCTTGGCTCCGTCTCTCCCCGAGAGCTTGATTACAGTCGTTATCGCTCAAAATCACCGAAAAGTGCCTCTGCTTGCCAAGAGATTCCAGCCCAAGTCTCGTTTATTGCTCGCAACAAAGTATTTCGGACGGGCTATGCAATTTTTTTCATACATTCAACCATCCACCAATAATGTTTAACAAAGCGCGCTCGCGCAAAATGCAACAAATTTATGAGCCCTCGCAGTCGATTTTCTCCTCTGCAACAACTTAAGAGTTTTATGCCCTGTGTAGCTGATATGCCGTCCGTCACAAGCCATCATCGTCGAACCCGGTTGTGTGTTGGGTGAATACCTACATACGACGGCTACAAACTAATGAAGATGATTTTTATGGCCACAGGCGTCGGCTGTTTCTGCCTTTGAATTAAATCAACGCCAGGCAGGACTCATGAAATATCGTTCACATAAGTGTTAGGGCTTTGAACGGGAATGAACAAAAACAAAAAAAAACTGCGCTAAATAAATGAAACATTCACAACTCTTTAATGAGAGATGAGGAATCCTTTTGTAGCACCTCATTTGGCAGCGAAACTCGTCATCGTCGGTCGTGCTCGCCAAACGAATGCACATGAATCCTAGTGGAGAAACAGGGTTCACCTTAATTGGGACGAAAACAGTAAAACGCGTTTTGGAACGCGCGATTTCACTAAAATCATTAATCTGGAAAGCGAGAACGTGAGTGAGTGGATTCAACCACTTCCACACCCTTTGCAAAATAAATCAAGGGTTTGTATATCTCCCATGATTTAAAATTGCATCGTCTATCTAACTTTAGTAAACTATAGTTCAGACTTAAAGAAAGCTTTAAAAGCTCCGAAAAAGTGTCAAAGTTACAAAACAATAACAACAGATTGTGTACTCAAAATTGGAAATGGAAGATCATTCAGTGCTTCGTAATAAAAAAAAGACTCGTAATCCACAAAAATGCTACGGCATGACTCATCAAAAACAATTATTTACCCAACCAGATATCCCTGTGGGAGTGCAAACTCGACAAATCCACTGTACTGAATATCCTGACAATACTTTTTCACAACATCGTGCCCTACCCTACCAGACTGGAATATGGAATATGATTGAGATGACGACAAAGCGAGAGTGAGTGGATAAATATACCTATGTTCCTAGAGGATTGAACCGAGATGCTGCAGGCTGTCGAGAGTGATGCAATATGCAATAAGTGCAGCTGTGCGCACACGATGCAGCGAAATGATGTGCAAGGACGCATGAAAGAGCGAAAAAGAAATAAAATACAAATGACACGCAGCAAATGAGCGATATTGCATGCACTCTCGCAGCGATAGAAGATGATAACCGCCGGTTGTATGGTGTGAAAAGCGACTTCGCACTTTTCGCAAAGTGTTAAAATTAACAGCTGCTGCGTCTACTTTTCAATTCATCGTTCTCGTGAAATGGGCATAATACGAGTACAAAGTGCATTGAATCGTTTGCTGGGAGGGAACCAAGGAAAATCCCGGCACAATAAACTCACTTCAATTTGTCTTGATTTGCCAGTAACAAGCATGGCAAACAAGGAACAAATGCGTGCGTTCGTGCGCCACAGCCCGGGGAGCAACTTTTCCCGCGGAATAATTCATGATGAAGGGAGTGACTGACTGTGACTGCCTGCTGCCGAGAGGGTACACGCATTGCGGGAAACCACTCCAAGTCGATAAGCTTGTTATTACAGAATTTAACTTCAAAGCTGCAATATTTTTCTCGCTTTGATGGGGACCCCACAGTGCCTTCCCCAACCCAATTTACCTATTGACTGACTCTCGTGCGGGATCGCTTGTATTTCAAAAAAAATGACGCACCAAAGAAGAAAGTCTGTGATGATGGCACGTACCAACCGTCACTCCCACCCACACTTCCACTCGAATTAAGTATGTGCACTAGTAGTAAACCTACCAGAGGATCAGGGGGGGTTTGCTTCGAGAAACTTATGACTCTGCGGGATGAGTTTCCTTTTCAAGGATGGTTAGACACACATTTCCTTCCGCTACGAAATAGCAAAACAGCAAGATGGAAAGGAATCTATGCAAGCTTCAGATAAAAGGAAAATATGCATGCCAACCGACCGCAGAGAACGGAAGTGAACAAACTTAAAGCCCCGGCGTGGTTTTCAATGACATAACTTGCGATGTAAAAATAATTATCTCGCGATACATACTCAGTCGGTGTGCTTGGAATACATTGTACATTGTATACTATGGCCATAAGGGTGGGTCATCTTTACTCTGATACCCACTGAATTACCCCAAATTTGAACGAATTGGTCAAGATTGCGCATTTTTGAGCTATGCATGAATTTTTGACAAGCAAATGAATAGTATCACTCCGTTTCCCATTCTTAACGTTTGAAGTTCTTACATTCAAAGTGTTTTTATGTTACTTCATACGCGAAGTTTGCGATTTTCAATCGTACGAGTTAGGCAAAGAAGTGTGCGTTTGACTTGCACTGTCGCATTAATGGCCCTTCGCTCATTTTCAACTTCTTTTAAATTTTCATACTGCCGTACTCTAACGGAACTATCTACCTACCCTCTTCTAAGACCATTCTATAGGTAATAAATTATCGCATAAAAGCTTCATGTTAGATAGCATTTTCAACCAACTCTGTTATAGTTTTCCCGCAACCTCAGATCGTAACCAAATTCGTTTAAATTTGGCACAGTTGTTGAGGACCTCAAGATAGATGGAAAGAGCAGTGGGGAGCAAGGTGTTGTGATACACCCTAATGGCCATATATGGGCCACATTGCGTGGAAAATCAAGACAAAGAAGATAAGATTTAAAAAAATAAAATGTGTTCATGCTTAACAGAACGTTGGTGATTAATCATAAAATTAATCATTAATTATGATTTGTGAATATGATCTATGATTTATCATCATCATTAATCATGATTTTTTAACGATTAATCTTAAATAATTATTCTTAATCATATGCTTCACATAGTTGAAGAGATGCTTAACGTCAATATTAGACTTCAGGGGGTAGTCCACTCTGGCGGCATGAAAAATAGGTCATTTTCACGATTATTTTTGAGGGTAAATAACGATCAATTCAAAAAAAGGAATGCATGGTTTTGTCAATTGAAATGTTTTTTCGGCGCGATTGGATGTCTCCTGTAGCCGCTGCACCAGGTTCTCCAGCAGACCTTCCGTCTGAGTCGTCGCGGGGCGGAACGTCTGGCGGTCACACCACTGGAGCTGGAACAACGAATTTTTTGTGGTTATTCTCTGATAGATGACCCAGTCTTGTACGTAGCCGTTTTTGATTTGGTTGAAAAATAAAAATTTGGCGTCGTTTTGAAAAAAAACAGTCCGTTTTTGTACCCTAAAATTGGCGATAAAAGCTTGCACCAAAAATCCATTTTTGATTCTTTTGAAAATCGGCTACGTACAAGACTAGAAAAAAAGGTACTTAACTCGAAAATTCAATCGCCGTTTAAATCGAATGAGCCGTTTCTAAAATACAGCGCCCGCCAATTTTGAAAACATCGTTTAGAGATAATCGTGGCAGCAGTTGAAACTACTAAGACATGCCGTTTCGCCGGTAACGGGCGGGTACTCCGAGCGCTCACCTGAGCGCGCTTGGAGCGTCTGGACACGAGTCCACTAATCGGCCTATAACTTTGGAACGATGTCACTTGCGGACTTGCGGTCAAGTCTATGTCAAAGTAGACATTCCAAAGTATTTTTTAAGCCAAAAAAAAAAGATTTTTTGAAATTTCCAGAGTGGACTACCCCCTTAAAGTGGATATTTTATACGGTAGGGGAAATGTCTCTAATGTTGGCCTATGGATCTAAGATTGGGCCCATCGCTAAAAATCTGCTATTTATCAATTTTATCTAGATGAACGCGTTATTGGGACGGTACTTATGGATATATTTTTAGTCGCCATACTTGTCATTCTCCTCTGTGAGAGACAAGAGCTAACATTCTAATCTTCTCGCTCTGTTCGTTCTAGAAAGAGCACTACATTCACTACACCCTTACTGTGCGTGTAGTTTTTGTGCAATTGTGAATAATTTACCAATTTTCCATTCGATATTAACGTTGGAGACTGTATTTGAGTCGGGAGACTATCTTTACTCCAACGGTGTTTCTTATTTACTATTGTGTGAATAAAAAGTAAAAACGCTTCTCTCCTTCACCTTCTCACGTAAAACCGTATACAAAATCAACACACTCGTCATCACCAATACCGGTATCTTTGATCAATGCGTGTCATCCTTGTGCTTTATTCGTGTGGAAGACACCGACTTTTCATGTAAATTTACAGTTAACTTATGAAGTTTCACCATGGGAATAAAGAGTGGTAGTTTCTGCTGAGAACAAAGGAGAGTTAATAATAAATAGGGATCTATGTTCTGGCATGAAATTGTGGGTGTCTTGTGTGTATTTTACCGTGCTGCTATCGCTATTGGGCAGCGATGGCAAAGCGTAATTAACGGGTTTGGCAACTTTTTTTATAATTTCTCATTTTATGAAAACTCTTAAATTTATCATACAACAATCTTCCGTGCATGTTTCTATCATGGATCTATGTTCTGGCATGGGTCGAATTTCGAACGCCTTTGGATACGGTTGTGTTTTAAGTTTGTTCTCTGTTTTGTGCGTGCATTCGCTTTCATAGTTTTCGGCTGCATTTGCTGGATTAGCACTGGCACTCTGCCTTCCGGACGGTTATACGTGTGTGAGTGGTGGTTTTCTCGCTTTCCGAGAAATTTTAGAATCGAGAAAGAAAACATGATTCATCATGTTTGCAAGCAACAGAAGATTTAACGCTATATGCGTTGTTTGATTTTTCTCCCAGTCCAGAAATTTGTGGCATCGCGAGTGATAATTTAATTTTAGTTTATTTACGCGGTGATGATGTTGGTTCACTCGCAACTATTTTTGAAAAAAATTAAGTGTTTTCGAACGAAAGTGTACCAAACGTGCTTCTAAACGTGTTTCGCAGTTGGGTGTGGTGAAATTCGTGCATTTCCGGTTGATTTTGGAAATCCGTATCACAAAATTGACCACCGATTCCTTTTTTTGCCGTTCGACGACGACGGGTGTGCTTTCGCGAGAGTGACGTTTATGGGATCCGTTTCTTTGCACGGGTGTGTTTTTTTTTTGTAACTAGCGTAAGTGTGCCTGCGATTTGCATTGAGTGTCGGACTGGACGGGCGGTAGTTGGTCGCCGGAAACGGTTCCTGGGGAAAGCACTAGATGCTAGCCTCCTCACAGATGACCATGGCAATACAGGAAGTATTACAACAAAGGTAATGACTATTAGATATTTTGCAAACAGCGACAGATAGCGGACATGAAAAACCAGTGGAGGTGCCGGGCGAAGGTGTTTATCCTTGACAAATGGTAAGTTGCAAATTCTCTGTTGTCGTTGTCGTAGGCGCCGTCGTAGTCGTAGGCAGTACCGTTAGTATATTTAAAATTAAGCATCAACCGCTGAAAATATGAATTATCGCGTATTTCTGTTGTTCATTACATGCCAAGTGAAAGTAGAGAACGTAATTTCATTTAAATAGCTTGTTTAACCAAGTCTTCAACAATCGTCACGTCGGTCATAGCTTGTTATGATTGCCTGAACTATGCGCAAAGAGAAAATCGAAACATTGAACGTCGCGTGAAAGTGGATCTTAATTAAGGCCTACGTACTCTTTCGTAGCTTTTAGTTTTAGGATTTCAAACATCGTCGGTTACAATGGCTTGCTTACTGAGCAGAAAAACGCGGTCCCAGGTCCTTTCATATTAAAAATGTATGGTAAGATCGCTGGTTTATCGTGTATGTTGAAAAACTTTTCGTTGTCGTCGGTGCCGGGTTTGAATAGTTATAAAAACTTGAATAACGCTATAATGTGATATGAGGGGCTCGGTGGCCTTAGAGCAACCGTTTTTGCTTACTGAGCAGAACATCATGAGTCTAACTCAAGTCCATCCACATTCAAGATTCGTCAATCGTTTTATTTGTTAACATGACTACATGGTAATAACAGCAACTCGATGATTAAAAAGGAGCTCGTCTGCCTAGTGGCAAACGTTTTTGCTTACTGAGCAGAAGACCGTGGGTTCAATCCCGAGCTCCTTCGCGTTATATGATTGTTAGGAAATCAATTCAGCTTATTGTTTACCAAAACGAACCCTGTTGCAAACCCAACCCTCTTACCCAACATCCCTGTGATTCCTCGTGGAAGTGCAGAGGACTCCTCAGCTTCCATCAAAGCGAGTGTTACGTCAACACTTTCCTACCCATTCCTTTCTTGACCTGCGTTCAGGCGCGGCTGACGCTGGTATTGCCTAATTCGAGATCACCAGTTTTTACACATTGAGGATGATTGCTAGTCCCAAGCATCGTCTATTGTTTCTCTGTGTAATTACAGCTGGTCTGGCAATAACAGAGTAACAACCGTGGGCGGTCAATCATGCTCATGCTCATGCTCATAGGGATCTATGTTCTGGCATAAATTTGCGGGTGTCTTGTGTGTATTTTACCGTGCCGCAAACTCAAGTGGATTTTTATTTATAAAAACGCTTCGCGTGCTGCTATCGCTATTGGGCAGCGATGGCAAAGCGTAATTAACGGGTTTGACAACTTTTTTTTTTACAATTTCTTATTTTATGAAAACTCTTAAATTGATCATACAACAATCTTGCGTGCATGGTTCCGAAGCAGTGAAATTAGAATGGTGCATATGAAATGCTATAGGTAAAATTAAAGAGCATAACATATTTACACCCCATTTGAAACATTTTTGGAGATTCCCAAAACCGCCCTTTTCAGCAAATTGTCCAAGCAGCAAACTGAAAAAAAAACGCTTTTCTAGATATTTTTCACTTTGAGCCTTATGGATATGACAAGTAATTCGATTAGGCACTGGAGCATCTCCTCCGATCACTTGCTCTTCTAGTGCACTAATTCTACTATCTTCCGCTTCTTGCTTATGCTTGATTAATAAATGTCGGGACAAATTGAACAAAGAATCACATTTAAATGGTTTACCAGCCTCATCACACAAGACCAAGATAAGAAAATCTAATTTTCGTCACAACATCTACCCTTTTTCTTTAGTCAGCCACTTTTTCTTATTTGTCAATTACACGCTCAGACCAAATTCACAACAGACACGCACGACTAGGGTTACCATATCAAAAACTTGAAAAGGAGGACATTTCATTTGAGGTTTGGAGATTAAGAAGGACAATGATTACTTTTCTTAACATTAAAGTACGACAATGAGTTTTTATCAATCGTTTAAATAATATGTGCGCTATCACAAAATACATGATTTACAAAGGTTCAATTGATATTGTTCATTTGTAGTAGTTACCAGTTATTTTCAACTTTACAGCCTTAAAACCATCCCAACTTTTATCATGTACAAAAATCAGGATACATGTAATCGTTGATTGAAACCAACATGGAACATCTAAGCAGCCTGTTAATTTTACCATAGGTTCAGCATGGGATTCTAAGGCCGCTGCCATAGTGAGAGCGAAGAGGCGCGCTTAGCGTTCTATACAAAAGAATTCCTATTATTGATATTATCCCTTACATTCGATTTCACGCTTCACTTGCCTCTTTGCTCTCAGTATGGCAGCGGTCTAAACAAATCTAGCGTAACTATTCAAATCGACGTATCTGCTTCTGTAAACAATCTCTTCAATCGACGATTGAAATACCTAAAATCCCATCGAACCAGAACGTCAAAATCAAACAAATGATGGATTCAATCTGTGTGGCTGTGTTGGTGAATTTTAACTTAAATTTGACAGAAAGGACATTTTCAAATAAACATGCTATTGTACCAGACTTATTTCTCGCAGACCAGGAATCAATTTGGTAACATATGGTAACCCTACGCACGACGCGAAACGCTCATATATAGTAACTTACTTGACTTAAAATGATCTTTATTTCTTGTATTTATGTGGTTTATATGTATGATTTATCAAGTGACGCAGATGCGTTTTTTCAACTTTAATTCTTAGAAATTTCAATTATTATTAATTACAGCTCCTAGTCCTATCGGGCCTGTTTAGAAAATGACCGCCTTGGTGGAATTGGTTTGTGTCAGCGCTCAAACTTATGCTCTGGAGAGTGGGCTCTGCAGTGATATCTCTCGAGAGGTAAACCCCCGAGAGCTTTTAGATGAGTGAACTCGAGAGCACATTAAATTCATTTTTATCTAGAGAGAGTAATTTTAGTTTTCACCACAGAAGTTCTCAATAAGCACTCTCTCACACTTGGATTGTCGTGCTCTCACCGCAAACGTGGTGATTTGCTCGCATGAGTTGCAATGCATACATCCTCAGAGGAGGCAAAATATACGTACGCGAGAGTCGCATTTGGGTGAAATGACATCACTGTTGGTCGCTATTTAAAATTGAGTCGATTGCTGAATTTATGTATGGGCCCAAATTAGGGGCATTTGGGACGACATTACATCCATTTCCCGTATATGAGGAGATGAAAGTATAGAGTTAATAGTTCCGTTATAGTACTATAAACACATTCCGTTATAGTATTGATGTGAAACAAATAAACACATAATCGAAAAAGAGTTAGCAGCCATACATTGGGCTATTATGCATTTTCGACCCTACTTATATGGTCGTATGTTTGTGGTTCGTACGGACCATAGAACTCTAATTTATCTTTTCGGAATGAAGAATCCCTCTTCGAAATTGACACGAATGAGGTTGGACCTCGAAGAATTCGATTTCGAAGTGGAGTTTGTACCTGGAAAGAGCAACGTCGTCGCTGACGCGTTGTCTAGAATAACAATAAATACGGCAGTTCCAAAATATTTAGTTTGGCAGCTATAGAACCTGTTTATAATCATTTATCGTACGTAAATGAACTTAAATACAAACTTCAAACAATCCACAAATTTACCCTTGGAAAAGTACATAAAACAAAATCGAATAGAACATACGTGGCACATAGACCAATAGATGAAACAAATATTGAAATACGAGATGAGGTTTATCTAAAAGTAGAAGGAAGAAAAAGTTAGACAGAGTACAAGAAGACCCATATACAGTAGTAGCAATAAGTGAAACAAATGCACAAATCAGTCATAAAATCACAGAACCACGTATGGATTTTTCATAAATCACGATTAATCAAATTTAACTGAAGAACATATGAAAAGCAATAGAGTAAAAACTACATGGCTAAGCAACCGAAGTTCAAGATTCTATTTCATTCCAATCAACTATCCAGAATGGTTGCACCATTCATCCTTTAGGGGGAAGGTGTAGCATTGCGCTTTAGCTCAAGTTATCCAAATCTGTCCCATCCATTTCATGACCCTAATAAATTTCCATCTACCACTTCATCCAAAAGCAGGCCTACTACCCTGACCTACTAGCAAGTTTAACTACAATTTTTCAGTTTTTAAACATGAATTCTCAACATTTCGCTTTGAATAATTTTTAATCTTACCCTTCACTGAAATGTAAATAGGGGGGGGGGGTAAAATTTGCATACGAGGTAAAATGAACAATTGAAGTGCTTATTCATTTAAATATCAATCAATTCAATGTACAGGTCTTTCAATCAATATACCTTTTACATTTTAATTTATAATTACATACATTCATATAATTTAAATTATTTCTACGATTAAAAGTTCAATTCTTCATTTTACTACCTATTCCCCTACTAGGACCAATTAGTTTTGAATTGGAAAAATCATTGCTGTTATAAAAAGCATTGCTTCATTGCCAACAACATTTATCGTTAAAAAATATAGAAAAGAGCATTACATATTTCAAAAATGCATTGTACATAAAAGTTTTTATTGATTTTAAATTGTCAAGACATTTCCTCACCGCTAATTCTCAAATTCAAAATAACACCGTCAATTAAATGAGATACCAGCCCTATCAGCTTTTGTTTTGGCCGTCCACGCAGCATCCACGGTAGCTTCCCCCTAACCGATAGTAGTGATCAAGGGACTTTCGTAATGTTGCTCCCAATTGGTCGATAATTGTCTCTAGGTTTCTTTTGCAATACAATTTAATATTAATACAAACTATACCAACTACTATTTAGCGGTGCTGGTGGTGTAGTGGTTAGCGTGATTACCTCTCACTCCAGCAGGCCTGGGTTCAATCCCAGTCAGCACCGCCGGGATGTTCTGAGGCATAGGTCGATATGTAGGGTCCAGGTGTGGGAACTATCTCCCTGGCGTAGCACAGTGGTGCCAAAACACACGCTTTTTTATTTACGCTGAAATGGTTGATTAAAGGTACTAGGTATCTTCTGAGAAGTTTCTCGGGTAAGAACACTCCTTCTTATAGTAAAAGAAAATCAAAGATTAATCCACCTAAAAGTGATACGCATTTTTTTTAATATGAGGAGATACAAAATAAGTGTATTGCGCAAAGCTGTAGAGAACATTACTGTGAACAACTTTGCTCAAGACTATAACTTTCTAGTTCTTATAACTGCTGAGATATAAAGGTTTTTTTGTGAAGACATCGTTAAAATCAATTTTGTACCTGTAACTTGTTTTTGCAATATTTCTACATGTTTGGTATGTTCTACAAAGGTGATAGAAATATCAAATCACATATCTTTAACGAAAACTGCAAATTGCTATCATTAATATTTGAAAAGTTATTTACATTTTTTGGTTGAAAATTACCCAACTTCCAATACCAATAACTTCTAAACGGGCAAAAACGAGCAGGCCATTCTTTAAGCATTTGAAAGTACAAGAAAACGCAATGAAATGGTGAAGAAACCAGACCGCCCCCACGTGACCCTTAACCGAAATACTTGCATTGAAACTTGTCACTTTTCAACATTTTAAATGGCGATTTTGTGAAACCACGGGACTGTTATCGAGTAGGTGTGAAAAGAGGCATACAAATGGATAACCAAGCAACCTGGGTTATTTCTAGTGACTAACAAAATGAGTTGGGATTAAAATCAGACCACCCCCAAACGACCCTTGACTGAATCGCTTATGTACTTTAAATATTTTTCGATTTGTCATCTGTGACGCACCGTTCCTACATCATGGAATTTGGATGTTGCAGAGAGCCTGAATCCAATTCAGCACGAGTTTCTTAAATGTTTCCAAGGTCCAGAATCTGTTTTTTTCTCGGATATTATCTTTCGCCGATTTTTCATAAATTCTATGGTTTTTTTTTTTTTTTTTGTTAATTACTTTATTTGTACAGGCTCAATCAAATAAACTTTACAGAGCCAAGTTATCATTTTCTTTATACATTATAAATGTCTTAAATCTAAAATTAAAGGATTTGAACCGATTACTCGCGGTCTTCTCGAGGTTAGTGGGTGACAATTGTTTGGATCGGGAGAGGGAAAAGGAGATTTGGAATATGATTTATAATTCAAAAATTTTCAGTATTTCTAAAACTTATACTTAATCCTATCGACGTTATATCAACTCTGTAATTATACAATTATTACAGAAACAAATCTACAAAAAAAACACACACATACAAAATACAAACTAAACACAAGGTTAATCAAACTTACAATCTATGGTTAATATTCTTCAAGAAAACATATGTGAGTTGCATAAACTCCTGGCCAAAATATCCCGAACTGGAACATTAGGTTGTCTACCTCGAGCCCGAAGGGAATCGTACAACTCGGATCTGACTCCACGGTGCTCAGCACAAGACCAAATAATGTGATCTGCGTCCTGGTAACCTTGTCCACATTCACAGAGATTACTGTCCCCCAGCCCAACACGGAACAAGTGAGCGCTTAGTGAATAATGATTGGACATGAGGCGAGACATCACACGAATGAAGTCTCGACCCACCTCCAAACCTTTGAACCAAGGACACTTCGACTCCTTAGGGATAATTGAATACAACCATCGTCCCAAACTCCCTTCACTCCATTTATTTTGCCAGCTGGCGAGTGACTGTTGACGATAAATGAAGAAAAATTCGTCGTAGGCGATTTGTCGATCGTAAATATCGCCTTCCATAGCGCCCACCTTTGCAAGCGAGTCCGCCTTCTCATTGCCCGCAATCGAACAATGAGATGGGACCCATGCAAAGGTGATGACAAAAGATCTTAAAGATAAAGCACTTAGAAGCTCTCGTATCTTCATGAGAAAATACGAGGAGTGCTTTACCGGCCTCATGGAGCGAATAGCCTCGACAGAACTGAGACTATCCGTAAAAATAAAATAATGATCTGGTGCAAGTGAGGCGATCGTTTCTAGCGTACAATGTATTGCCGCCAGCTCAGCAACATATACGGAACAAGGAGCTTGAAGCATTCGAGAGGCGCTATGAAATTCGTTATAAATACCAAAACCAGCGGACGCCTCTATTAGTGATCCATCTGTGAAGAACGATCTTGCGGAATCAACTTGGCCAAACTTTGCAGCGAAAATTGACGGAGCAATCATGGAACGATGATGCTCTGGGATTCCGCGAATCTCTTGCGTCATGGATAAATCAAAATGAACAGAATTGACGAAGTCGGAGAAGCAAATACGATAGGGAGTATGCTGCGAAGGGCTGACATCCTGTGTTATGTACACGTAGTACAATGACATAAAACGAGTTTGAGGGTTCAGCTCAAGAAGCTTTTCAAAGTTTGCAATCACCAGTGGTTTCATAATTTCACAACGGGTGAGGAGCCTGAGGAATAATTCCGAAAACCGATCAGAGAGTGGCAACATGCCCGCTAACACTTTGAGACTCATCGTATGAGTCGAGTGCATGCATCCTAACGCGATACGAAGACAGCGATACTGGATCCGTTCCAGTTTGATGATGTGCGTTTTAGCCGCCGACTGGAAGCAAAAACTACCGTACTCTAAAACCGATAAAATCGTTGTCCGGTACAACGTTAGAAGATCTTGCGGATGGGCTCCCCACCACGTTCCGGTAATTGTTCGGAGAAAATTGATCCTTTGTTGGCATTTCCGCTTCAGATACTCAATGTGGGATCTCCAGGTGCATTTTGAATCGAACCAGACCCCAAGATATTTGAAGGACATAGAATGAGTGATCGGTTTACCCAAAAGTTGAAGCTTTGGTTGTGCTGGGCTATGCTTCCTAGAAAAAACGACCAACTCAGTTTTCTCCGTGGAGAATTCGATACCTAGCTGGATAGCCCAAGTAGACAAATTGTCTAAGGTATCCTGTAAGGGTCGGCCTCTCTGGGCCCTGTCATAGACACTACTCCGTCATTTGCAAGTTGTCTCAACGTGCAGTTGTCACTTAGACAATTGTCAATTTCTCTGACGTAGAAATTATACAGAAGGGGGCTTAAACATGAGCCCTGGGGGAGACCCATGTAGCTAAATCGTGAAGCTGTAGAGAAAAATTCTATGGTAAATTCGTTTATTTAAAAAAGCAAAAACCAACAAAATTAAAATGAAACCTGGAAAATTTACATCAAATTTACAACTCGTATTCTTACGTTTAAAATATTTTTTCAACTTGATTTTTATAAATTCATTCGAGCACCATATTCACTAGTTAATCACTCAAATTGGAAGACTTACTACGGTTTCTAAATTGGAAATTTCATTGAAAGGATTAAAGATTTTGGACTTGGGAATTGAGTAGATGTTTAGTTGTTGGGAAAAGACTGATAGGTGGATTCTAATGGGTTGAGAAAAAACTGCTAACTGGGCAAATATATCTGCAATTCTCGACAGACGACTTCTTCATCAGGCGCATAAGCCGGAATTTTTAAGAAACCTAGCAGGATCATTCTTCTGGAATCGTACAATTTTCTATGCATAAATCTGTATTACAGAATACAGATTTTTGAAGAAATCTATGCATCTCTACGTAGGCTTGTCTACATTTTTTAAAGTAAAATGCATCCTCAGCAGCGACGATCGCTCTGATGTAAGCTCCTCGAACTGTTAACAGCCATAACACCGAACCTGCTAAATGCGTATCTATATTGTGACACAACACGCCTGTCCTATTCTCGAGGAGCGATCTTGTTCTCAGCATCGCCAAGTATCTTGCAGGTTCGGTATTACGGTAGTTAAAATTGTATCGCTGTCGTCAAGATGCAATTATCTATTATATCATAACTAGCAATGGGTGATCTTGGATTGAAACACAAAAGATCGAATCTTTTGGTTCGATTAATCGATTTTTTTAATCGATCTGAAATACGACAAAAATCGACTGGATCGATCGTTTTCATTCGATTTTTGTTTCGATCCAGCAACAACAAAATGCCAGTGCATTTGCATTTGCAATTTAATATTGATCTGTATCTGGAGTATTCAGCTCACGCTCGAGCAGGTAAAATTGTGTCTGAGCAGATCTATAGTACCGAAAGAGTATTCGATGATTGCACACATCTTTCCCCCCACCAAAACCAACCAGAGGCCTGTGGGATATTCATGACGAAATGGTAAAGAAAGTTATTAATCTACATATGTACAAACATTCACTTCTTATGACATACTTCAGGTTCATAAGTCCTCTGCTATGTCAGAACTGGATCGCCATCGGGGCATTTCGGCAGAATTACAAAATTTCTTGCATCAGCCTGTTTTCCAACATTCTGTCGATTGTTTTCGATGATGGGAGAAAATCCGTATTGTATATCCCCATGTAAACCCCATTGCTCGAGACTATCTATCAAGAATGGTAACAAGTGTTCCGTCAGAGAGGCTATTCTTCAAAACTGGTGAAACCACACATCGATATCGATATCGGCTCAATGCAAAACGCATGGCTCAAAAAGCTTTCTTGGGATCCCTCTCGGATGAGTTTTGGGATACCTGAATGAAGTACTTTCCGTACTTACCTGCTTTTACACTCCGACCATCTAATCATTTTGTTTCATATGTTAATCTTTCGTTTTTAAATCTTTTATTTAATGCCAATAAAACGAATTTTATAACCTGTTAAATCACTTACCTAATCAAGAATACTGCGCAAAAACTTCCATATCAAAATAGTTATTTACTATATTCTCACGTAGACCATCCGGTAAAGAGTTTGATCCGCGGTACACGGTAAAGACCCTAAAGCATGGAGGTGGTAGCATCATGATTTGGGGCTGTTTTTCTTGGTATGGAGTTGGTCCCATTTGAATACAAAGAAATCATGAAGGAGGTTATGCTCCCTTATGCAGAAGAGAAAATTCCTCTTACATGGCATTTTCAGCAAGACAACGATTCGAAACACACTTCTAAGTATGTAAAGGAATGGTTTCGTGCAAACAAAGTGTGGGTTATTTCATGGCCTAGTATCAACCCCCTCGAAAATTTATGGAACGAGCTTAAAAGAAAGTTATCTCGTCAAGCATTTTCAAATAAGGATCAACTATGGACCACAGTTCAAAAAGAGTGGTATGCTATACCAAATGAAACTTTTCAGTGCTTGGTTGGGTCAATGCCAAGAAGATCGAACAAGGTTCTACTGAACAAGGAGGGCACAGCGGCTACTAAGCGTCATTAGTCTAATAAAACTTATACGATTATTTGAAAGCTTTCTATACTATAGTTTCATGCAACACACCTATTTCACTGACCAGGTATATTTTATATATGATTTTAATAAGTGAGTCATTTAATGTTTTAACTATGAGTTTTCTCGTGCAATTACTTAATTTTTGGGTTGTTAGCGGCATGCTAAAATAAAACAGCTAAAAAGGGTTATCTTCCATTTAATTACACATAAATAATTTTGGTACCCATGACAGATATGTATTTGGACTACAATGTGGAGTCTTCATCAGTGTCATTCTAACTAAAGACTTATCAAAAACCTAACCCCCTTAAGTACTCATCCCCTAGGTAAACATGTCAAGATCACAGTTATTAAACTGGAACTACTATGTGTAGAATCGGAACCTTCCTAACTAAAGGGTGATACGGTCAAAATTTGGTCAATATCAACTTGACGTATTTCTTTCAATTTTGCATTTAAAAAAACCTGAACACCCCTCATTTTAAAGGTGTGTGTGTGTGTAGAATGTTGCTCCTATTTTGATTTTGGAATTCACTCTTCAGTTGTCAAAATGCCGTCCAAGCAAGAAGAGCAGCGTATCAAAATTTTGCTCGCGCATCGCGAAAATCCAAGCTACTCGCACGCAAAGTTGGCAAAATCGCTAAAAGTTGCCAAATCAACCGTTACAAATGTAATTAAAGTGTTTGGGGAACGTTTGTCGACAGCCAGGAAGTCTGGATCGGGGGGAAATCGAAAACCGGAAGCCGCTGAGACGACAAAGAGAGTTGCCGGTAGTTTCAAGCGAAACCCTAACCTCTCTCTCCGAGATGCCGCAAATAAGCTGGGTGTATCGTCTATAACCGTGCATCGAGCCAAAAAACGAGCCGGACTATCGACTTACAAGAAGGTAGTGACTCCAAATCGCGATGATAAACAAAATACGACGGCCAAAGCGCGATCCCGGAGGCTGTACACGACGATGCTGACGAAGTTTGACTGCGTGGTAATGGACGACGAAACCTACGTCAAAGCCGACTACAAGCAGCTTCTGGGACAGGAGTTTTATACGGCAAAAGGAAGGGGAAAGGTAGCAGATGTTTTCAAGCACATGAAACTGTCAAAGTTCGCAAAGAAATATCTGGTTTGGCAAGCCATCTGTACCTGTGGCTTGAAAAGCAGCATTTTCATAGCTTCCGGGACTGTCAACCAAGAAATTTACGTGAAAGAGTGTTTGAATAAACGTCTGCTGCCTTTCCTGAAGAAACACGGTTGTTCCGTACTGTTTTGGCCGGATTTGGCATCTTGCCATTACGGTAAAAAGGCCATGGAGTGGTACGCCGCCAACAACGTGCAGGTGGTTCCCAAGGACAAGAACCCTCCCAACACGCCAGAGCTCCGCCCAATTGAGAAATACTGGGCTATTGTCAAGCGGAACCTAAAGAAGACCAAAAAAACTGCTAAGGGCGAGCAGCAGTTCAAGGCAAACTGGCTTTCTGCGGCGAAGAAGGTGGACAAGGTGGCTGTACAAAATCTGATGGCAGGGGTCAAGCGTAAGGCCCGGCAATTCGGATTTGGAAAAGCGGAAGCCTAACTGAATATTTTTCCTGAATTTTATACTAATTGAACTTGAAAAAGAAATTTAATTTGATTTTTTTAAATAAACGATTTCACCGATTTACACGCGTTTTCCCTTGACCAAATTTTGACCGTATCACCCTTTAATAATAACCAAAGGTTTTTGTAAACCTTTGGTTATTATTAGTTAGAAGGTCCCAATTTCACTTAAAACCTTTGGTCATTATTAGTTAGGTAGGTTCCGATTCTACACATTGTAGTTTCATTTTTATACCTGCGATCGACTCGCTCCTCTTGCGCCCCTTCCTCTTAATCTACTTTCTCTTTCGTTAATAACTCAGCTGCAAAAACCTTCCCTGATGCGTTTGATGTTTAGGACGCTAGTTAAGAACCTCCCAAAAAATGGCACGAATTCTGTTTGCAAGTCAATTTAGATAATCAATGAAAACAGATAGGACATTTTGTAATGTTCATATAGAAGTTCAATCCACTTGGCCAAAGCCTTCGGGACAAAGATGTAAATTGTCAGTTTTTTTTTCATTTAGGTAACTGGAAACAGCAACATTTTTCCAATAATTTCATTCGGTGCATGCTGTTATGAATTTTCAACCACTTTTTACGTCAACACATATAATGTTACATTTACCAGTGCAGATCATCCCAAGCAACCCTCTCATTTAATATAAATTACTTCATCCAAAGAGAAAAAATATGAAAAATATACGCCTCCAAGTATTTTTTTTACGTCAACAGCAGCACCCCAAGATGCCAACCCGCGCGCTGTCAAGAAGAAAATATGAATTTTTCACAAGAGCTTTTTAACGCATTGCGAAAAGAACACTCAAGTGCATACGCATATGTCACAATCCCCTCAAAGTGGAGATTTCTTTGAACTACATATATGATTCTTTGATGTTTGAAGTGGAAATCAGGTTTTCTGATCATTATTATTATCACTAGAAATGGTACACGGTATAGCAACATGTGTGAAAGCCAAACTTGCTCCTTAGTGGCCGTGCTCAAACTTTTCGCAACTAATAGCACAACTGACATTTCTCTCAAGTAGTAAAACAAGTACCCCCAACATCCAGGTGACTATGGGTTCTAACTTTCACAGCTAAAAACCATTCCACGTTGTACTAGCAGAAACTTTCTCAACCTCAACAAATCCAAGCACGGCTTCGCAACAGACACAGTGCACCACCCCCATTCCAACCCCGGAAAGTTACGTAAGTCACGTAGCTCAGCCCAGCCTCCCTTGAAGGTGAAAAAGGAGTAGGGTTGGATGTAAAACAACCCTCACTCTCGTTCAGAGTGGGTGAACTACGCACTTACCTACGGCAACATGGTGCACTGGAAACCTGGGAGGATTTTCTTTTGCTTTGCAAAAAAAAAGAACCAACTCTTTACGTTGAGCAAGGCCTTGCTTCTCATTAATTATTTCTGTGTTTTCCATGTGCAATAGAAAGATGTACGAAGGAAGATGCCTGACACATGTATGCAAATGCATTCCTCTCGGTTGCACTGAGCAAGTCCTATTAAGCTTTCGATTCATGTCACACTCAAGTGTGTGTGTGTGTGTGTGTGTGTAAAGACGACTGCTTCTTGGTCTTCTTATTCTTATCCTAACTAAAATGGGTGAATACATAGTATAGAGATATAAATGTCCAGCGGAGCATAGTATGCAACATAGAGCAATGCCTCAAGGCACGTAGAACTTGGCTATGAATAGGATGAAGGAGCTGCTTACGAGATGGCCTGGTACGGACGGACCGGTCAGGGTTCGGCCGTATGCCCCAGCATCGAGGATAAGCTGTTTCAGACAAATGCCAATTAAAAATGACCCTTAGTTATGGGGTACAGGTTGATTGTTTCCCGAGTGGATTGTAAAGGCTTTAAATGATCTCAACGCTCAAAAGGAATTCATTACCTTGGTTTGAGCGACCCGTCAGCGACAGGGTATGGTTGAATTGAAATTTTATACTTACTACTTGATATAATCCACCAACATCTATGAACATGCATTAATAATAAATTCTTCACAATGTCACAAACCAATCAAGTTTGAATTTGAAAACATATAACATTGACGTTGTATTGCCGTTTGCGCCGTATGCTGTTTTATTCTATTGCTTTCTTTTGGGCGAAAAATCCGCAGTTTTCGGTCGCTTCAATAGTAAAATTATTCTTTAGTGGAAACACCCTCCCCCGTCCTACGTTTTACTGTTGATGGAGAAAACAATTATCAACGTTTGATCTTAAAATCCGCAGAAAATCAAACCATGCAACATGGAAAGCGTCATGGAAATAATGGACTATGCAAGTTGCCCCCTTGTCGTATCAATCGAAACGAAAATGTGTTTACTACATGCAGTTATGTGGCAAATCATATCACGCATTGTGTGCAGGCTTCCTAATAAATCAAGTGAGTGCTCTGTCGGAAAGTGATTTTGGCTATGCGATGGGTGTTCAGCTGATTTCCAACTTGCGCCGGCAGTATCACTTCCCAGACCAGTAGAGTTCGAGTTCGCTGAATTGAAATGTCAAGTTACTAACGACACGCTTGCCACAATTACAACAAAGCTCTCGACGTCTTCACCGTCAGTGTCTTCTACTCACGTAGCCTCGTCAACGTTATTCAATGGGACCAACGATAACAACAGAGGATCCTGATGAATGTGGGCGTCTTAGCGGAATACCTGTTTAAAGAGAGGGAGAGAAGGATTAGTAATTTCCATTTAATTCCACTACCTTATTTGCTTATCCTTGACAGATACGCGTATTTCGTCTACAATGTGCAGACTTCTTCAGTGTCTTGTACTAAGTCGAGTATTAGTACAAGACACTGAAGAATTCTGCACATTGTAAACAAAATACGCTTATCTGTCAAGGATTACAAAATAAGATAGTGGAATTAAATGGAAATTCCTAATCCTTCTCTCTCTCTCTCTTTAAACAGAGGATGCTTTTGTGATCCCGACGCACTATGGGGGAATTGCATAAAAGCAAGCAGACAAAAATATGTCCGTCATTTTCACGCAAATTCTGCAATTATCATCACCAATAAACGTTGTTCATAAAAAATTTAAAACTTTTCTTGACCAACTTTTGAAAAGGGCTTGAATTTTTAAATCACACATTTTTATATCACTTGGGGGGCGACCCCGGCGTAGTGGTTAGAATCCATACCTCTCACGCCAAAGTCACGAGTTCAAATCTCACCCCCAGACAAGTCACGAATGACACAAGAGTGATTATAATAATAATAAAAATATATCACTTACAGCTTGAAGCTTGATTTTAGAAAATAAAATCTATAGGAGATAGACAACTTACAATTCAAGAATAACATGTGTAAAAGGGCCTATCAGTTAAAAGAAGGGGAAAGTTTCCTCTACCCGATAACGTTGTTGGTTTGCGTGGGCGACCTTTGGTTGGCACGACAGGGTCATACAAAGGTTTGATTATGAAAAGCTGATAGGCCCTTTTCACATGTTCCTCTTGACTTTAATTTATAGAAAGTAAACCGTTAAATAGAAAAAAAATAAATATTTACTTTTTCTGGAAATATTTTTATTTATTTTAAGAGATATTTTATTTTTTAGTAGGTATAATTTCAGGTCTAGTTTGATTTTTTTTTTAATTTTTCGATGGTGTCAGCTTTGGCATCAACTCCTGTTCAATAAATTCCTCAATGCCAAATTCTCCATTAGGCCTCTTCTAAAAACACGACTCAAATCGCTCTTTCGTGCGATTAGCTAGTATTCAGTTCACAAATGAATTCAATTGCTCTTTGAGTATTTTTCCCTATGTGTTAATTTCACGTCAAACAAATTAATAATGGTTCTGTTATTCATCGAAGACAACAAATCTTCTTTTTGTTTTTTTTACCTTTGGTTTGTTTTTTCCGTCGATCTTGTTTTCCGTGCTGAGCACCAATGCTACCGACGTGCCAGGAAGGCAGCTCCCACACCTGGACCCTACCTATCGACCCATCAACTCATGAACCGGGGACCAACGGCTTTACTTCCCATCCGAAGGAAGGCGTGATCAGAGATGTTATGCCTCAGAACATCCCGGCGGCGTCGACTAGGATTGAACCCAGGCCTTCTGGGGTGAGAGGTAATCACGCTTACCACTACACCACCGGCACCGTTAACAAATCTTCTTGGCAACTCTTCAATTTTCTCATACGTTCACTTTGAGACAGGTACAATCGCGTCATCTCCCGCGCAAAGGTAAATGATTACATCCTCAAAAGAAAGGTTTGTGTATTTGCTCATTTTTCTATGCGTTGCTTCCACCTTCACTCACGCGCAGTGCTATTGTATCTGTCGCTTGGATTCTGGCAACGTTGAAAGTCTTCTTGATATGATATCTTCGTATTCGTCTTGGTCATGAACGGTTACACAATTTAAATACAAGATTAGGAATGAATTAAACCCATGAATTAAACCCATAATCGTCATAGCGCAGGTACTTATATAAAAATGAAACATATGTACAGGTAGCTACTACTGTCATCAAACAGTGAGCCTCATATAATTGATACTAGCTATAACATAGCTTAAAAATATTTGGACTTCTTTTGTGCAAAAACTCAAACCTTTTTTGATAGCTGATCCTGAAATATAGCAAAGATGTTTTTAAACAACCTCCTTTGATAGTACCAGCCAAATAATTTTTTAAAAGTCGCAAACCAATCGATGGAAATTATTGTCCGCCTAAGCCTGCTTAATCGATTTGAAATCTCTCATAGTGACCGAAAAGTTTCAAATCGCTTTATTTTTCAATAGGGCAAGTTGGGACAGGTAATTCCTTCAGCACTTAAGGCACACTCCAATCTTGGCCCAGAGCTAACAATTAGAATATGAGTCATTCCAGCTCAAGTGGGTACAGAATTTTAAAAACTTGTGGTCGATGTCAACGATTTGAGCCAAACTTGGCCATAACGCTTATTTTGGCATTGTGAACAAATACCTTTTTGATTTTCCTCTAAAGTGCCCTGATCCTCCTGGGATACAACCCTGGATTTTCGAGATTTTTAAAAATTTCAACTTTCAGTAGAGATTACTCCACAACCAAATAAGCTATTCGTGATCTAAGAACGTCAATTTGAAGGTTTTTTAAGGTAGATTCTCATAGATGTACCCACATTTTGTTTTTGTTATAGTAATTATAGTAAATAGGCTGATTACCAGCAGGTAACCAAAAAATGGCCACTTAAAAATAGTGCAAGTACTATTAAGCTTCCGGTTGAATAAAATTGGCAAGAAGTCGTTTCTTCAATAGACGATTGTTTGTTGGGTATTTTCACCATAGGCAGGATTTTTTATTTCTTAATAGTTTGGTCTCAAATTTTCACCACACTTTGGAAAACTCTTCTACTCTACTCTTCCAAGAGCAAATGATTTGGAAAAACAGTTTTTGAGATATCTTCAGGCGAGTGAGTTGGGGTTTTAAGCTTTTCTAGTGGAAAATCAATGCTATATAATATAGTATTTTTTATTTTTTTCTTGAATTCCTTCACGCCGATGGCACAATTATATTTAAATGATATTTTTCACACGTTCTGGGCAGGATTCTTATTATATGGAATCATAACAAGCTCATTTATTTACTTCTGTTCCTAATTTAATGGTGGCCGTACAAGAGTTTCCTATGGGATACACCCAAACTTTGTGCTTACGATGGAATCAGGTAGATTAGCAGGTATATAAAATTTCAGTTGTGGATGACAGCTGCTACTTGAATAATACCGAAGACAACAAATCAAAAAGACTGGCAACTCTTCCATTTTCTCATACGAACGCTATGAGATAGGTACAATCGCGTCATCTGCCGCTCAAAGGTAAATGCTTAGAACGAATTTGATAGCAGAGATAACATCATCAGAAGAAGTATTTGTGTAATTGCTCATTTTTCTATGCGTTGCTTCCACCTTCACTCAAGCGCAGCGCCATTGTATCTATCGATTGGATTCTGGCAAAGCTTCCAGTCTTCTTGATTTGTTGTCTTCGATAATACCCTTATTTGAGTAATTAATTTATTTTTTAGATACAATCTCGCGAGCAAGAATGCTTTTTTTTATTATATACCGTTTAAAAAACTCTTGGAAATTTCTGCGAGATATAGCGCACATGAAACGAACGCTAGATTTGGCATAAATTTCAGCGCAATATCGCTTAAATAAGCAATATTTTAAGCTATCTTGTAAACAATTTCGTTGTTTGGGTACAAATATAAGAATCTACATTAAAAAAAAAACCTTCAAATTGACATTCTAAGATCACGAATAGCTTATTTGGTTGCGGAGTAATCTTTCTGAAAGTTGAAATTTTTAAAAACCTCGAAAATCCTTGCCTGTAGCCCAGTTTGTTCAGAATGCCAAAATAAGCATTTTGGCCAATTTTGGCTCAAATCGGTGACATCGACCACAGGTGGTGTACCCACTTGAGCTGGAATTACCCCTATGCAATATACGAATTCTTTGTATTCACTGTTTTTTTTTCTGAAGCCTTAAAGTGGATAAAGAGGTGATAAATCGACCAAAAAGGTTGGGATCGCACCATTTCGTCAAATTTGAAGTTTTTTAACCGTTCTTCGGTCATTCCTCAAATAAATTTTGTTCACAATCGTGTTGTGTTTCAGATCAATCCTGAGGTACCAGGCTGTGCGCAGTTTGACAATTCCAGGCGTACACTACCTTACTCAAAACGTGACCATAAGTGCCATTTTTTTCACCTTGTAAAAATTTAGAAATAAAGACAAAATCTAAGCTCTTAGAATTTCAAAACCGCGTCCTTCTGGGGGCGACCCCGGCATAGTGGTTAACATCCTTACCTCTCACGCCAAAGTCACGAGTTCAAGTCTCACCCCCAGACAAGTCACGAATGACCCAAGAGTGTTAAAGTGACTATAATAAAAAAAAAAACCGCGTCCTTCTATGTTTTTTCATTGACCCACAAAAAATGCCAAACTTTGCTTACTTTTTGGCCATTTGAATGAGAACCTCCTCTTAATATCGATCTAAATCGCACATATTAAATAGTTATCTTGCAAAGTAGACGTAATATTTAATTATGATTGAAATGTCCGGGTTAACCAACCATCCGGTATTTGGTGCATTATGAAGAAAAGATCGATCTAATGTACTGATTAAATCGATGGATCGATTGTAGTTCCGTAAATAAGATCGATCCTACAAGATTGCTCTTTACTAAAGATCGCCCAATCCTACAAATGAGCATGTAAAAACAAAATAAAAAATTCTATAGTTTTATGGAGAGAGCGAGAGCATTGATTTCCATAAGCTGTCTTTTTTTTGTGAAGATTTGTGGTTTGGTATGAGAGAGTTGAAGCTATTCCCATTTTTTAGCTATCACCCGTTACAATTCTCTATCTCTCTACTAAAGAGTCTCTAGGAATAACAAGGTAGTTCAGAAGTGACATTTTTAAAGATAATAACCAGAATTCCAGAAAATTCTGAAGCAGGTGCATAAGAACGCCTATCAATGGTTGTTGGGTTCTGCCCTGACCGGCGATTTGCTACCTCTGTGCACCTGAACTCCGATTCTTACCTCCACGCGGTGCCCGGTGGGGTTGCGAACAAGAACGGGGGATCATCGTTCGTCACTAATGCACTATTGTTTATAAGTCGCTAGTGTCAGTGATGATGATGACAGAGCAAATAGATAGGTTTTAGTCAACTCTAAGTAGCCCGTGATTATCGCTACCTGAGGATGCTAATCGGCTTGGTGCTGGTTACGATTTAGCCATCCTGAATGAGCTATATCCACCTCTTCAAGGTGATTTATTTAAAAGGACGTTAATAGATGGAAGCCCAGGCAGCATTTTAACAGGTGTTCAATGAAAAATGAGAATGATTTCAGTGCCGTCCAGCGCTCTTGTGAGAGCATCGCGACTAAGTTGCGTCGTACGGCTGACCAAGGCCCCTTCTCCAATATTCATTGACGTTTTTTTTTTTTGAAGAATAAACATTATGTTTTTAAGAAAAAATACTGAATTCGTTGGAATTTTTTTTTACTAGCTACATGACTGAAAAAAAACTTTATTTTTTATTGAACACCCGTTAAAGATATTCGGGAGGAGAATTCAAAGTGCACTAACCTTACTACAAACATAATTATGATATGAAAAAAAATTGACACTACTCCTAATGATCACTTAGGGCCTAGAAAATCTCTTAAATGTTAATCAATCAATCAATTAATAAAAAAAAAAAGAATTCTACGGAGAAAACCCAGGGGATTCGATAATAATTCCAAGAGAATCTAATGCTGAATATAACTGAAAAAACGTTGGATTTGAGGAAATTTCTATGAGAATCCATAAAAATTTCGAAAGAATTCTAAAGAGATCTCGAAAGAGTATTAAAGAGGAGATTTCAAAGTGAAGTTAGATTATTATTTCCTAAAAAATTTGAGTAGCGTTCCAGAAGATTCTGACGTTGGCCGACATTTGGAGAGTGCAAAAGTTGACAAATAATTACGTGTTCAAGGTTTATAAATTATTAACGATTCTCCCTTAACCATTTACAAAAAATATCACCATCTTGGGTTTGAAAACTTAGCAAAACTCAAGGGCATTGTTGAAGATGCTAATTTCAAATAACAGACTGTAGTGGTAATTTTTATACGATAGATGGAGTAGATGAAAGCATAGAGTTGATAGTTCCGTTAGAGTACGGCAGTGTGAAGATTGTATATAGATATTAGAATAGCGAACTAGGACAACTTTTAAGGAAGGTACAAATCGGTTTTTTCATCTCTCTTTACCAAACTCCCCCTTTGGAGAGGGATGGTGAGGGGTGTCCCCCCCCCCCCGCCACCACTGGCAAAAAGAGATGAAAACCGACCCGTTCAAGTACCAACTGTGTGTTTGAAACAGTTCTACCTTAAAAGTTGTCCTAGTTCGCTATTCTAATATCTATATACAATCTTCACACTGCCGTACTCTAACGGAACTATCAACTATATGCTTTCATCTACTCCATCTATCGTATAAAAATTACCACTACAGTCTGTTATTTGAAATTAGCATCTTCAACTATGTAAATCGTTGACTTCACGTAGAAGTAATACTAAAAACATATAGTCAAACTCAAGGGCATTGTTATTTTTTAGATCTAACTCTTAAATTTTTGGTATCCCAAACTAAGGAAAAGTTAAGAATTTTGAGCTTGATGTTATTCAAGATTCTATGTCAAATATTAGGGATAACGTACTTAAGATATTCTTTATGAATTCAAAATTTAAATTTAATTTTAAAATATATCTTTTACATGTACATGTATATTGGTTGGGTCATCATGAACATTTTTTTTTTCAGAATAATGTTGTTTTGGTTCCATTTGAGGCCATAAACAACAAAGTTTGGGGACGATTGGTTGTAACCCAGCTTTCCGCATAGCGTTTGAAATTTGTATGGGTATACCTAGTTTTTTGCATTTTCATTCCTAGGGACCACAATTTTGCCTGAACCATCCATCTAATGAAGAAGTTCAAGACGCGCCTAACAACTTTGCTGAAGAATAAACGGTGCTAACATGTCTCCACACAAGGTATAACTATTCAAAGATCGATGTTTAGAATTAAATACAAAAAATAACCTTTCCTAGCAACACTGCCGGTGTACCAATGAAAGTCGGATTCCAAACTGAAATAATATCGGACCTATCGTATCGATTTGGTGTGTTCAGATGAAATATTCGAAAACAATAGCTCTATTTCAAATACGTAGTAGATAGGGGGTGGCTTTCAACAACCTTTTTCTTATATCTTTATTAAAGAGATTGTCAGCCTTCGGCTGGTTCGTCTCTGGCTTTCAACAACCTCTCCAGCCCCCTCAATCATATTAATGGAAGTATAGTTTCAAACTGAAATAACATCGGAGTTTCTTATCTTATCGATTTGGTATGTTCAAAACCTAACCCCCTCAAGAACTCATCCCCTAGGTAAAATTGTCAAGATCACAGGTATAAAAATGAAACTACAATGTGTAGAATTGCAACCTACCTAATCTAATGTAACACCAACACAGCCAGTTCATGAAAGCATCCTGGAAAATGATAGATATACCTCCATCCTTTTTCTTGTCTATTTGGTATATTTTGTACATCAGAGATGCACAAAATATATCAAAACGGCCAGGCCTACTGTGCAGCATTTAAGGGGCAAGATGATTCTGAAACATCGGGCCTTGCATCGGACGATGCTTTAAAAAGCCAATAAATGGATGAAACGTGGACATCTCGTACCGTACGTAATGTGTAGAATCGGAACCTACCTAACTAAAAGAAACAAAAGATTTAAATATAGTAAAGGGAAAAAAATCAATTCCAAAGGTGCATACTTAGGGCTGCCATTTTGAATGCATTGAATGTATTGTGTTTACTACAATCTGTTGAATTAATGAGTTCATTTTTTTCTTCCTTGATTTGTTTTCCGTCAATCTTGTTTTCCGTGCTGAGTACCAATGCCAGTACCGTGGGAGGCAGCTCCCACACCTGGACCCTACCTATCGACAAATCAACTCATGAACCGGGGACCAACGACTTTACTTCCTTCCGTGATCAGATATGTTATGCTTAAGAACATCCCGGCGGCGCCGACTGGGATTGAACCCAGACCTGCTGGGGTGAGAGGTAATCAAGCTTACCACTACACCACCGACGCCACTTTTTTAAGGAGTTCAATATGATCAATAAAGACTAGTTGAATTAAGGAAAAAAAAATAGACAACAGAAAACACATCACGTCCGGTTGACACATTTCCGCTCTAAAAAATATATTTCCTGCTGAAAATAAATCAAACTCTTACTCTTTTGTGACATTCGTAATATAACGTTTCATTTTGATCCAAATCAGTGTTCACTCGGCTGTCGACAAAAGCAGGCCACTCTCGATGTGTGCTACGCGATCGTCTGTTTTCTCGGCAGCAACCATTGTGTGGTCCTCCTCATTGTTCTTCATCAGCAGTTCTTTCGGTCGATGCGTCGTCGACTTTAGAAAGCAACCGTTTCGTGATGAGTGTGTGAGTGCTGACCACGTTTTGCGTCCATTGTTGCAATGGACGCGCTCTGACCCTCGTTGGCGTACAACAATTTGCCATACAATGAAACTACTGGAAGCGGCTCCAGTTCTGATGGAGGAGGCTTTTTGGATAGCGGAAGATAAAGTGTTTATTGTGTTGTACCTTTTGACTATAGTTTTAAGATGTATTGTAAAGTGACAAAGAATCCTCGGCTCTGTAAAGTTAATTCGGTTGAGCCTTATCAAATAAATTAATAAACAAAAAAAAAAAATTGATCCAAAGCTCACAATTATGAGCCTGAGCAAAAATTACAGATATTGAATCTGGTTTGTGGGGTTTGATGCTTGTGTGAAGTTTTGAGAGAAGCATTTTCTTTTAAATTATTACCATCATCGTTTCAAGCTATGATTATTTTGATAAATGTAATTGACCACATAGTAAATAAAATCTTCTAAAAAAATCTCTGAACGGAAATAACTTTTGGTTGTTTATACTTCCATAATGAATTCCAGCAGATTAATTTTCAGTATCCACACCATTACACCCCCGCAGGGAACCATCTGCCGAAAGTTCACTTGGAAAATATCTCCAACAAATAAATCAAAACTGAAACCACTCGAATGTCCAACTCAGCAGGACACACAATTCATAGAATTCGGTGTGCTTAATTGAAAGTTTCATTGGAGAAGGTGAGTGAGGAAAAATAATACTAAATGCGGTTTTAGTTTAGAGACTATAGAAAACTAGAGCACATACAAACATACATACATACCAACACACACACACACACACACAACCCCATACTAATTCACCATCGGTTGTTACTGTCGGACCGGGAGCTAGTTGCGCCATCGCAACGGATCCCTGGGAAAGCAATTTGTTTTAGCAATTTGGTTCTTTGTGGTTTTCCATCTGATAGGGGTGTGAGGGTGAGAGGTGGGAAAAAAATACTCACTGTGGGTGCCTTTTCCGGATGGCTTTGTGAAATTCCCTTGGGGTTGGGTGCATTTGTTCTCCCATCAGGACTTTTTGTTCCCCGCCTGACATATCGGTATGGTAAAGAAAATATTAATAGTTTTTCGGATTTGTTATTTAAATGAACGAAACTTTCGCTACTATGGATTCATGGGAAAACGAGTGAAGGGATGTGGTTCACCGGTGCTGGGACCTTTTTGCAGATTGACAGTTGATGGACATGGAAATAATGGTATCAGAAAGCTGCTTTTGGGCCAGACCGGTACGGACTCATGCTCATTCCGAGAGTCAGGCTGCCAATGATGAAATTGCTGACGGTCAACTGATTTTCCCATATCGCAATTTGCAAAATCATTATGTGTTGGTTGGTTTCAATTGGATATAGTTAGGGGAATCTAGGGTGAGGCAGAGCAGGTAAATGATTATGATCCGTAATAAAGTTCACATGCAATCGTTGATCATCGCAAGCCACTGAACGATAGGTTCTAATCCATCGTACAACGGCCAATTCGGACTAATTTTAGGTGAAAACCCCAAATGTCTATATAATAAACATGTGGAGGGATGACTTCCAGCTTTGGAAAGTGGGATAACTTGCTTTTGAACTTGTGAGTTTGTGCGGGTGCTTGTTCGAACCTGAATGGAGACATTTGAAATCGAATGCCGTATTTATCGAAGCATTTATTATTAATTTACTTGAAAATCGAGTTTCATTGTTTAGCCTATTTGTCCGTATTCAATGGGCTGTGTTTGTGAAGATGATGACGATGGTGCTGCTGATGATGCCGGTGGCTGCATCGCTATATATGCCTGGCTTTTGATGGGAAATCAGGTGTGCCGGCAGCTTCGGTCAACAAAGTGCATTATTTTCGATCTATTGCTGTGGCCAGGTGACCCTTTTCCTCTCGGAATCCACATCCGCTGCCAGGACACATTGAACTGTTTGTTTGTTGTGTACGAAAGAGATACCTACCGGTGTCTAAATGGTCAATCTGGTTAACCAACTGAACTGTACTGGTCGTTGTATTTTCCCTGTGAATTTCTCTCTCTCTCTCTCTCTCTCTACCTCACTATTGTTGTCGCCCCACATAGTGACTGAGTGAGTGTGTATTTTCTGCTTTCTTTGTCCAATGCAACGATGTGGGTTTTTGATGGGGAAATTTTGTACCCTGATGGTGATGCTGCTGCCTGAACCCTCTGGTAACGACATTTCAATTTCAATGTGGCTCCACTTTGTTTCTGGGAAAATAGTATCATTCGGTCGGGCTCAGTCCTCAGCAACATGCTTATCTTGGTCAGCATGGTAGTTGGAAAATAGTTTCAGCCAACCAACGTGCCAGAACATCCCATAAGGTTAATGGAATTGTAACCCAAGACTGTGAGCTACATATCGGAGAATTGATTGTTTGAAAGCAGTCGGTGAATGGAATAGGAATGGCTTGCAATTAAATGGGATTCTACATGACAATGAATTTGGAGAAAAATCGTTCCTTCACTGATCCTAAGATTGGCGTAAATGGAATGGTATTTACACTGGAATCACTATTTAGTGGCATTGATTGAAAGGGATTTACAGTGACACATTTGTCCTAGAATCACTATTTAAGTGCTAAGCAGTGAAATTGCATTGACCCATCATCATAAATAATCAATAATAATCATAAGATTGTTCATTATAAATATCCAACGAAGTTTAACAAATACTGGAAAGTCAATAATGGTCAGCATAGCAGGAGTCAACCTACTCTAATCAGTAAAGTTGCCCCGTAACGTGGGTAGATCGCCTTTTCGTGGTACGTTACGGGATGTAAGATCTACCACCGATTCCTAGTACTGACTCCTTCAAACTAGGGGGACAGGAATGTTCAGTAATCCAAGGAACACATCTTAGTCCTTGTTACTTGTTATGCCTTGTTGATAGAGACAAAGCTCGGCTTTGCCCACCGAGTATGAAGTGGCTAAGACTAGGGTTCTGATGCATGGTCATTATCGGCGTGATTCCTTAATTTTGTTGCTAAGGAATCCGGGCGCGCCTTTTGATGGTGTTTTAACACTCCGAAGGGTATAAATAGGAGGCCTTTCAAATAGAGTTGGATCCTTGCGATGAATGCAAGAATGACAACTGTAAAAAAAATCGAATACTTCATCATTTCTCAATAGTGATGGAGTAATGCGACAAGCACTAAACTAAGGACACGGGATATACTACAATAGATCAAATTACTGGTCGCAGTGCTGTTAGAAAAGAGGAAAAAAAATCGGTTAAGTTGCTACAATTATGACGGTTTAGTTTTTATAGTATTGGCTGGTAGCGATCACTGCTGTCAAAAATAGTGATTTAAGTGACCAAATAGTAACTTATAGTTTAAAAAATAGTCCGGAATAATAAAATCATATGTATCTCGGTAACGGATTGACGTACAAATAAGGTAAATACATCAAAACAAAGGTAATTCAATGTACTTTTAAAAAAAATATCAATACATACAAATCATTTCTCTTCGCTTCCAATGAAAATTCGCACTCTCTTCTTTATTCCTCCCATCAAACGCTGCACACCTCCGGAGTCAACTTCCTTGGCACATTTGTTCCACATTTTGGTCATCTGAATCGCGTCCCGAGCCGTTTTTTCCACTTTTCTTAAGCTTCCGCTTCATTATTGCCCAAAATCTCTCGATGGGCTGGAACTGCGGGCAGTTGGGTGGATTTATGTTTTTTATCGATGAAATCTACGTTATTATCGCGGTACCACTGGATGACTTCCCGGCTGTAGTGGCAACTCGCCAAATCTGGCCAAAACTTCACGGGACCTTTATGGGCTTTAATGAAAAATAGTACGTGGTTTTTGAGGCATTCTTCCTTGTACAGCTTCGAGTCCATTCGTCACGAACACTTTGGCCTTTGCTCCGCAGCTGCATTTCCCTTGCCAAATCATCAGTTTTTTTGGCAAATTTTTCCATAAAAGCAAACTTAAACTTCGCAGGAACATCTCCTCGTGCCGTCGCCATGTAGAATTTTTGGCCATGAAGCTGTCCGAAATCCATTTTGACGTGGGTTTCATCGTCAATGAGCAGGCATCCTTGGTACTTCGTCAAAACCTGCTGGTAAAAATTCAGTGCTCGAGTTTTGGTGACTTTGCTTCAACGTTCTGTTTGGTTGCTTGCTGGCTCGATAAGAACGATATCCTGCTCGCAAACGAATTCTTCGAACGGTACTGCGAGCAGCAGCGTATTTTTGTGCGATTTCATTATCTGATAGTCCAGGGTTTGCTCTGACGGTTCTCAACACCTTCTGGTTCAGCTTGCGGTCATATGTTCCACTACGACGCTTACCTTGAGGCACTCGATCCACGCTCTTTCGCTCCCTGAAACGTTTGAGCACATCATACACGGTTGATTTGGCGATTTTCAACGTTTTTGCGATTTTTATTGCGGACCACGTTGGATTATCAACGTGGGTGTGCAGAATTTTTTCTCTCCTCTCGGCTTCCATCTGGAATAATTTTTGACTCACTGCACGAAACACCGTGAAATTTATACCACAGAAAGTAGGCGCCTAGGTAAACAAACCGCTGTAAAATAATTCTTGCAGCGGTCACTTTCCGTGCCATTGCTACACAATAAGTGATTCCGGATTCTAACTGGACAGAACTTTACTAGCATTTAATTTTTCTTGTTATTTTCATTCACACTTTGACCTTAATAGATCCACAGTGGACTTTCTATATGAGGGTACACTTTGTGAAAACCAAAAATGGAACATGTAACAAATTAACAAAGATTTTGAACGTTAATAACTCAGCTGCCCCTGGTCCAATTTCAACAATTTTATCACCGATCGATCAGAAATATGGCTACGCATCGATAACAATGCTTCCGAATGTTGATTTTCAACAAGAACTATTGAAAAACTGGTAAATGTCCAGCATTGTCCAAAAGCGTCGAATTAACTAACAAATCCACCAATTACCTACATGCATATGCTGCTTCCCCAGCACAGTCGTCAGAGAGTAGTAAGTAGACGAAACAAGTCGAAGCGGCATTCGCCTCCGATCCTCGGACGCGTGCGAATAGGGAGGATGGAATTGCGTAATATTTTGCACACTCATCGCCATACTCAGAACCACACGCTCCCAACGACCACACCACTGTGTGGTGGTGTTCGGTCGTCAAAATTAGTAGCAGCAGTAGCAGTGCTTTTGGCATGTGGCGTTGAAAATTGTTCTCCAGTAACAACGAAAGGCTGCCTGCAAGCAGCGAGCTGCAGAGCCCACATAAGCAACCATCAAAGGAGGAAGAAACTGCACCGCTATGCTATGGATCGGAATCAGTAGCTCTTCGTGAGTCGTTGCGGGTCGGTTATCTATGCCAAGCGTGTCACCCTCGCTCCAAACGACATACAGCTCGACAGCCTCATCCGTGTTGAACACCCAGCTCAGAATTACTCAACCATCACTACAAAACGGTCCTTTTCAGGGCCACCAAAAATTTGTTAAAGAGTATTATTTGGACATTGGTCAAAGGTCATCAGTTCCCGCAAGCAGCTAGCTATCAAGGCTCAACCTGTCTATAGAAGGTGTGGAATTGTAGGCCTGAATGTATTGGTGCAATTAGTTTTTCCTCGGCTTTCATTCCGCACGATTCGTTTCTTTCGTTTAATCAATCACTCTTGTAGTGACGTCGAAATGATTGTTTCAATCGGCGCTTACATATGAAATTTAATGTGGATTATAGAATTTTTTGTATGCTACCAAAATTTATGAATGGTTTGCCACTAAATGTTGAGATAATTTATTGATTATTGAGTTATCACACTGTATACCATGAAAAAGCAGCCTGTTTGTGAGTTTTTGTCTGTTTTCAAGTAAGGAGTTATCATAAAAAACAAATCGCCAGCTGGTATTTCCCGACGACTTTACAAATAAATAAAATCAAACAAAATCATCATGCAGAACTAGCTAGGATTTGCTTTACTTCATATTTCACAAAATTACTTTCGAGTGTTAAGACATCGTTTCCCGCAAAGTTTACATTTTTCCCTCTACCAACACATACATCAGGGCTAGATAGATCTCCACAGGATCTATAGAATCCACGCAATTTAAAAAAAACCAAAATGCACAGCATTACGAAAAGAGGTCAGGTTTCGACCAATAGCATATAGATTTCAATTCTAAACAAGCCAAACGATTGGAAATTTATTTACCAATCTGCTAAAATGAACACTTAGTTAATTTTCAAAAAGGTCACTATTGAAAAATACCAAATGTTCAACTGTTGCAATGGTGATCAAAATTATCACCGAATGTCTGAAAACAGCGCATTCCCTAACACAGACTTTAAAATCGAATTCGATGCAGTCCCACTGAACGGTGCCCATTCAATCACCGTAAATGGTGGTGTCCAGTCCAGCAGTAGTAGCAGCAGCAGCAGCAGCAGGAGTGCTTTCAACAACAACAACGAAAGGCTGCCTGCAAGCAGCGAGCTGCAGAGCTGATATGAGCAACCATAGAGAAGGAGGAAGAAGTCCCACCGCTAGGCTAGGATCGGAATCAGTAGCTCGTCGTGAAACGGACCACCATAAAATTGTTAAGAGTATTATTTGGACATTTGTTAAGGTCATCAGTTTCCGCAAGCAACTAGCTATCAAGGCTCAATCTGGTCTCTATAGAAGGTGTGGATTTGTAGGCCCGAATGTAATGGTGAGATTAATCATCGTCCGACCATTTTTCTAGAATACGCTGGTAGGAAGTGTTAAAAATCCATATAGAATTGGAGAGAAGTGGGAATAATTCGCTTTGGATGTATATTCAGTCCCCAGAAAGTCAATAAAATCAAATTTGTGAGAAAATTAGCTCTCACGAGTTCAATCTCTCGAAGCCCCTCCTTTTTTACATATTCTGCACAAACGATACTTTTCGCCCCGCCCCATTCATATAATTTGGAAGGAAATCCTGTGAGGGGGGAATTGAATACACTTTAATACAAAACAGCACAAAACTTAAAAAAATCATAAATAACAAAAAAAAATCAAAATACACCTTTTAAAGTCGGGTAGATGAATCGAAAATACTCAAGTTGACAGTTCCTTGGATTCTCTTCATCAACTTTTTCTTTGAAATAAATACTACAAATTTGATACGCTTGCAAATAAAAAACGGAAAGAGTTAAGATAATTGATGATTGATCAATTAAAAGAACTAAATGTTCACATCTGTTCCGTCCACTAGCGGTCCTACGTCAAGCTTCCGTTCGTGCCCTAGGCACAGACCCTTCTACTTTTTTGGGTTTGGAATATGCATATTTCTTTGAAATTTTAAAATTGAACCAGTTTTGGACTTAAAAGTTATAATACTTCAAGAAATTTTCAAGAATCTGGAGCCAAAATCCATGCACAGTTATAAAAGCTCGTTTAATTTTATTATAATTCCTAAGGACCTTATTTCAAGGAAGATCTGGGGAAAAACCTTTCAGAAAAACATCAAATGCAATCTGCTTTTAAGGTAGTTCTGAGGAATTTTAGATTTCTTGTAAAGCCTGAAAGATTTGAGTAGAATTTCAAGAAACCCTGTTTTGTATTAAAAGCTTATTTTAATGAAAACTTTTCTGAGGAGCACAACTCCTTCAGAGCAAAATTCTAAGGGCCTTCTGAGAATAATTTTATACAGTTGTGTGAGAAAACGAAACCGGAGCATAAGTCCTTGGAATCTTTTTGAAAATACTAAAAGCAGGATTACAATTAAATCTGAGAACAACTCCAGAACATCTTTAAAGGAATTCGGAAAATAAATTCAGGAGGGTTTGCCAAACAAATTATGAGAAGAAATTTAAAGAATTTGTGAGGAGAAATGCCTCTGAATTCTTATGAGACTTTCAATGTGAGTAGAATTCCAAAATTGAATTAGGAGGATAGATAATCAGAATGGACTATACTGAGGTCTTCAGAACCATGCTTGGCATGTACAGTTGTACACACCAACTGCTAATTTGTTAATAGCTTTTACTCAGTTGTTGGAATTTAGTTTTCTTTAAAGTAATTAATAGATTAGGATCATAGTTTACTGTAGACATGCAAAGAGTAGGTAAATCATATCATTTGAATCAACACCAATAAATTTTTACACTTAAAGTCCGAGATTTGCAGCGAACATTTCTCACTTCATTTTTGCAACGCAAAATCAAATACAGTTCATTACTATAATTAAAATCTCCTTTTTTTACATACCATACCATACATAAAAAACTTAAACTCTATTCTATCGGCTGCTTCAAACAGAACTATGTTTCGTCAACTCTGTGCAAAGTTATTAGCAAATGAGCAGTTCGTGAGCAAAACTGTGTATGCCAAACATGAACTACTTAAAAGTTCCCAATTTTTTCCTGAAGTTAATGAAACTGCCTTGAAATTCTTTTGTAGTTTGAGAAACTAGCCGGATGCTCACAATACTTCTCATCAAATTCTTAAACTTCCCTGAACTTTATAGGACTTCATAAAGTTTTCTCAATGTTTCTACCGTTGCCTTGATGTTTCGACAATTTTCCTTAAGTATTATAACCATTATAAACGCTCACTTATTTTCCCTGAACTTATCTATGGTTACCTGAAGTTCTTTAAATTTGTGGCAAATTGGCAAATTTTCTGATATATATTCATAATTCCCTGAAGCTACTGACGTTTTCGGATCAACCATAGAATTCATGGAATACCCCAGAGAGACTTATATCTGCAAATTTTCTTACGTTAATGGGATTATTCTGCTATCTGATCGTCCTTGAAGTACTCGGAACTTCGCTGAATATCATGAAACTATATAAAAGTATCTAAATTTATAAGAAGTTCTCTTGAATTTCTTGAAGATATAACTGCTTGATAAAAGTTTTTGCATTTTTTTTAGTTGGAACTTCGTTGATTTTCTCTTATCCATTTAGCTAAATTTTCGCATTTTTTAAAATTTTAAGTGAAATCTCCATAGTATAACAAGCTTAAAATACTCTCACGTTTTGCGGATGTTCATATAATTTTTATCACGTTCCAGAAATTTGCTCGGAGCTTTGCAAATTCCCTGAGTTTCTCGCAACTTTTTTAATGTTTCTACAATTTCCTTGAAATTATTTGAACTGCCCTTTGATTCTCTAATCTGTCTCGAAGCTTCCCTAAAACTCTCAATTCTATTGAAGATCTCGGTTCTGCTCGGAAATAAATGGAATTCCCGTAAACACTTTTAAATTTCCCTGAAATTCTCTGGACTTCAGTGAAATTTCTGAAATATTTCTTAAGTTTTCATAAATTCTCTGAAGAACTCTGTGCTTCCCTGAAATTCTAGGAACATTTTAAGGGTTCTCGATTTTTTTTTCAGCACATCATGAAACTATTCTGATTTTTTTTTAAATTTACGATTATAGATCTTTAAACTGCTCCAAAAGTTTGGACTAAAGCTACGGAAACTGCTCTTACTATTTGAAATTCTCAAAAAATCTCTAGATCTAGCTTTTCTGAGGTACTTAGAACTTCTTAAAATTTTGCACAATACCCCTCATGTTTTCTATACTTCTCAAATTCGCTTGACACGTGTGAAGTTCTCTGAAATTTTAGGAACTTCATAAAAGTTCCCGAAAATTTTCGGATGCTAAAAGAACCGCTTTGAGGTTCTTGAAGCTTCCAGTAAGCTTCCCATATTTTCAGCACATTAACTTTCCATATGATCCTGCAGTTTGTTTATGGAGCTTTACTGAAATGCTCAGCATTTCTTTTTATTACTTAGAACTTCTCCAAAGTTCCTACAATTACGAACTTAAAAAAATCATTTTTTACGCTTCTTACAAAGAAGGGTATAGATATCACTTGAAAAACCGACTATCGATCCGAGGCCCGGAGGGCCGAGTGTCATATACCATTCGTCTCAGCTCGACGAGATCGGAACATGTCTGTGTGTGTGTGTGTATGTGTGTATGTGTGTATGTGTGTGTGTATGTAACGAAATGAATGCGCTCACGTTTCTCAGCAACCGCTCAACCGATTTGGACAAACTTGGCGCCAAATGATAGGTCTTGGGGTCCCATTGAACGCTTTTGAACGGTTTTGGAATCGGTGAACCGGTTCCGGAGATATGGCCGGAATAAGATCCGGTGAATATGGGCCTTCACGCTGGATTTATCGGAAAACGTATCAAAACCATCATGCGACACATCAAATTACTACAGAATTCAAAAATAAGATCAATGTAAGTCGTGTTAAGTGTTCCAGACCACATTGGGCACACTTGGACATGTTCCGGGTACCCCGGGGAAGTTGCTTGAATATGAATTGAATTAAAACCCATTAAATCACATTAAAATACGATGATAAGGTGATTGGTAGCCTCACCAAATAGACTACACCCGGATATATTCCGGGTACCCCCAGGCAGTGGCGTAGCGTCACTGGATGACACGGGGGTGGGGGGCTTGGTCACTGATAATGACAATAAAATAAATAAACTTGAATAAGTAAGAAGGGTCTGATCACACCATAGGTGGATAATTCGGGTTTTTTTTCCTTGATTCTGGCACTTCGAAAAATTTTAATATCTTGAACACGGAATACCAAACTTATTAAGTAAGTTTTTTTTTTACTTTATTAAGTAAGAAATTAAGTAGGTGTTAAACTTAAACATTCAATGGATTTGATTGTAAATCTGTTTCTTTAAAAGTAATGGCCATGTCTTAAAAAAAAAGTTTGGGTAAATTGCTGTTGTTTTTGAGCTACCAAAAAAAAGCATATTTTTAACGTATTTAAAGAATAGCTTTCTTATTATAAACCTGGAATTTATCCGTTAAAGTACTGAAAAAAACCTGGAAAACTCAGGTAATTCTATTTCGAAAAATGAGTAGACACCCTTTATATAGAGAAAGACGATTAAACGCCACAAAGCAAAGAATGGTCAATATTGAAATAAATTCACGCTAAAAAGTTGAAAATAGTGACTGATTAAAGAAAAAGTGACTTTAGTGACTTGGCCTTAAAAAAAAGAGACTTTTTAGTGCCCAAGTCACTAAAAAGTGACTCACTACCAGCCCTAAGTATTGCCCTGGCAGCTACTACTATAGTTTAGAAATAAAAGTAAAAAAATGAACTTCAATGACCTATGAGCCTTATGTAAAATCAGCACATAAAAAATGTCGTCAAAATAATCTCAGTAGTATAGTTTTCTAGATACAGCTAAAAAACGATATTTCACGTTAAAAAGATTGTTTACTAAAATACAGATATCTCTGGCTGTAAAAATTTGCTTCTGATCAACCGGACACCATTTTTCAGATGGATTAGTGATATTGTTGTAAATAAATAGTTTTTTTTTCTTGCATGATTCCAAGAAAATTGGATTTCAGCGAAATTTTTAAGCAAGGTAAATATTTTCTCTGTAGTGGACCAGTTTGTTCCAACAATACCACTAATCTGCAGAAATCGTAGCTTTGTAATGTAAGACCATCAACATTAAAATAAGTATTACCAAAGTAAATGCATCCATAAATAGTTATAAGCGATTAAAACCTTACATGATCTCGTGACACTGCTGCGATGAAATGGTACCCTATGCCTTCGACAAATGCATAGTCCTACGTCAAAAGAGGAAGTTTTTTGAGATGTACCGTATGCGTGATAATGTTTGCACCATCGTACCAATAAGGTTCCCGTTTCACCTGTGCATGCAATGCCTTGGTTTTCGTTGCTTGCACGTAACCTATAGGCCATACCGTAGTAGGCTGTGTATAAAAGAAAATGATTTACTTAGTTTGACAGTTGCACCATGACGAAGTGGCAGCGTATTCGTGACATTTCAATCGCCGTGGGAGTGTCCCGGAGGACCGTCAAAAGGGTTTTAGACCAAGAAAAGAAAGAACAACTATCCACGAAGGTGGCCACAGGTCGTCCGAGGTCAGCTCGGGTTCCGAGGGTTATCGCTGTTATCAAAAGGAAGATTCGCGTGAATCCAGCGCGTTCAATATGGAAAATGACAAAGGAACACGGGATCAGTGACTTTACGGCACGGAAGATCGTAAAAGAAGATTGCGGGGCAAAATCAAGGCACGGAAAAAAAACTCACATCGTAGCTCCCAACCGCATCCGGGAGCTACGAGTCGAACGATGCAAGAAAATCTTGAACTTCCTTAAGCGAAAAAATCCGGTAATCCTGTTCACCGACGAGCGCATGTTTACAGTCGATACCGTATCAAATTCCAGAACCAACAGGTATATTAGTTCTCTTCCGGTAAAAGACGTGGCCGACGAGCACAAAAACGTGTATCTGACCAAGCATTCTGCTAGCGTTATGGTGTTTGCACACTTAGAAAAAATCATGTAAATATAATCCTTTAAATTTGTCGAACCTCTTAACGGAATCCCTTTATGAAGAGCTTTGAGTGGGTTGGTTTATTTCCTTTAAATTCCGTTATAATTGCTTATCTTTTGACAGATACGCGTATTTCGTCTACTACTGACTTCATCAGTGCCAAGTACTCAACACCACTGAAGAATCCATTTTTAATCTACGAGCTATATACTAATCAATAGGTACTAAAAATCAGCAGGTATCTACTGCCATGTCAAAATTTACCTAAACAGGTACCTAAATTCAATATAGGTGCTCTAAGAGTGACATATACGAGCGTCAATTTGGACATAAATTTGAGTCATAACAGACGTGAAATATAGCTCAGTCAAACGAACTTTTCGTCGAGCAACGAACTTTTCAGTCTCGGAGCACTTAATTTTACATGACATGTTTGTTTACGTCTCATCTTGTATGTCAAAGACAGGTTCCGTCACGTGTAAAATTAGTTATTTCTAAGTGTGTGGATTGGTGGCTTCCGTTGGCAAAAAAATGGTCACAATGTCAACATGGAGGTCTGCATCGGGATTTTTAAGTAAGTATGTTCTTCCGTGGATCAAAAAACAGTACGGTCCGAATTTAAATGTTGTATTTCTACAAGATGGGGCTTCGTGCCACACCTCGAACCGCACTCAGAAGTGATTGCAGGAACATCTTTCGTTCTGGGCGAAGGATATGTGGCCGCCATCCAGCCCCGATCTCAATCCGCTGGATTACTCAATATGGCGCGTCATGAAGGCCAAGGCCTGTTCTAAACGCCATCCGAGTACAGCAAGCCTCAGACAAACATTGACCCGTACCTGGAGAGAAATGGATCCAGACTACATTATTAGAACCTGCCGTGCATTCCGGAGGCGTGTGGAGGCCGTAATTGCAGCAAGTGGAAACTCGATAGATAATTAACATAGTTTAAGACTCTGAGAAACATCGAAAACGAAATTTCTGAGAATTTTTTTTTTAAATTTTGACATTGCTCGATGGTGCAAACATTATCACGCATACGGTATGCGTTAAAAAATTTCATTGCAAATATTACCAAGCTACGTCTGCCCTAAAGATCCAATTGAGACGTAAAAGTGTAATCAAAATGATGACTCCGAGCCTCTGAAATTGTAAACCGAACCATGAAAATTGTTGGCAACTAATGTACACTCAGGTCTTTTTTTACACGGGGGATACGGTCCGTGTAAAAAAAAACCGTGTAAAAAAAAACCTACGAGATTTTGATTTTTCGCATGCTTAAATGTTTTTAAAAAATCGGATTATGATGCCATTTGTAATTAAAGCATGATATGGTCCATATAGACATATTTTAAAAATTTCTGTATTTACACCAAAAATTGTGAATTTTTTTTAAGTATGCCATTCGATTACAAATAGCTTGAAACGGATAATGTGATTGGAATCAAGTCGATAGGTTGTATCGTTGTCGAGAAATCGTTAAAAACGTACCGTGTAAATCGTGGAAAACCGTAACCGTGTAAAAAAAAATCGCGTAAAAAAAACCGTGTAAAAAAGACTTCAGTTGTTGCTTTTCACTGAAAGGATTTTATAACAAAAACGCACTATTTGCAAACGAATATAAACAACATTAAATAGGTATTTGATAAAAGCGAAACTAACAATCTCTGTACATTTATTTCACGTGTTGTATTGTATGGTTGTCGGTTGTCATTCGTCAAGCAGCTTACTTTGCAAGAGTAGCCAGTCTACACGGCCCTTGAATCTGACTCATTTTTAGAGCTCCGTTTACTCAAATTCACAAAAACGCAGGTCACTCATGGACTGAGTATTTTTTTTCTCGATTTTCCTCATAATCACGAAGATATTTGAGGAAAATCAAAGAAAGTTTTACTCACTCTATAAGTGATATGTGTTTATGCGAATTTTAATAAACGAAACTTAAATTTAAATTGGATCCGTCGTGTACCAAGCGAGCTCATTAAAATAATAAAACCTCTACCGTCTTCACCCTGCTGGTCGTCTCCGAAACGTCAACGCCTTCAAATAACCGCAAAAATTAATGAATCTTGGTACCGTGCTCGTTACGTATGTGTAACGTCGACACTTGACGCGTGTGACGCTACACCCAACGCATGTTGCTGCTTTGAACAAACGAATTACTGGTTATATTGGGAAGTCAACGCGCTGAGCTGGGTTGCGAATAAAGAAACAATATCCCTATAGGAATAAGCAACCGAAGCTAAAACACAGTTCAGCTGACGCACACCCAAGTAATTACGTAAAACCATCTCAAATCATTACACCTGGCTAGATTTTCTCCCCATTCATTTGTTTTGTTTTGTGAATGAACTGCGAATAGAATCCCTCTCAGGAAAATTACACAAGAAGGGAGCGAGATGCAGCTCAAGTCGAACGGAAAATCTTCTGTCTTTTGCCACGCACTTCACACCCAACGAACATATCCCCTGGGCTCGATTTATCCTTTCGAGTGTATAAGAAAGTCGTTTTACAGTTTTTCTTCCTTCACTTAACTTTGTAATTTATATAAACCTGGTGATGCAAAAAAAATCATACTTCCTCCCACCGGGAGTGCCCTCAGACACATTTTCCTGTATAAATGTTTTTCGGTTTGTGACTTTGTAGGCACACAGTCAGTTGCAGATATCTGATAAGAAAAATGTTTTTGAATTTGCCATTAATGATAAAATTTAGCACCAGCAAAAATCTCCTATACAAGAAACCATTCGTCTCCATTAAGCGCTGTACACACGATGAAATTAGACGCACCATACAAATCTCTGCTTTTTTTTATGTTAGTAATCGTCTGGACTCCAACTTATTGGTTTTTATTCTCTTATATAATTACAAGCGATTCAGAGTTCCATCATCTAATCGCATTGTGCGTTCAGCATTATGATGCCTGAATGCAATAACTCAACGCACTATTAAACAGCACCTTAACACCGGTCAGGATGGTTGCATACTTTGAGGGCATTTACTCGCATCAGGTTGGTATGAAGCAGCAAAACAAAACATGAAACCAACCAACAACGTGAAAGCGGCCGCTCGATTGCCCCCTTCTGTGCGACTGAACCAGCGAGCAACAATCCGTCGTCGGTCGCCTCTTGTTCACCCCACCCCCGCCGAGTGCAGTGCACACCATGATGCAATGCATTCACTTTGTTTGCAATGCAATCATTATAAATCGGTATGTTTGAGCAAAAATTTCAAAAATTAGTTTAATTATGAAAACATTTTTGCACTTTATACATACAACCGCGATCAAACTTTCGATGATATCCGTTCCGTGCATAGCGGAACTCGGTAGTTTTAGTGATACAAACTCCACCCGGTCCCTAAGGTATCCGCGTGTGTTATTGTTTGGTTTGAAACCGTGAAATTAGGCTCTGTTAGCATTAGGAGCGGTAGCACCGACTGCATGCACCGCCTGTTCCTACTGTCGAAACCCGATTTGATTAGACCGACAGAGCAAACCGGCAACACACAGGAGTATTGAAACAATGTCACAAGTGCAAACAATAAAACACTCGAACACCGAGAACTAGGATAATTTGAGCCACACTAATTGTGATACTATTCCCGGGTGTCGCGCCGGAGCGGCCGACAGAGAAACGTTCCATCATAAATTTCACATTCCGGAAGGCTGACAGCAAAACATGCACTCTAGCGCTAAATCTGACACACTGCTGCACAGCGAGTAGGAACCGGAAGTACGAGGCTGAGGGCTCGGGAATGTTGGCAGGTACATCCCTTGTCGTAATTCCACTAATGATTATAAATATACACCGGCGGCACTCGGCCGGCGTCGGTGTCAACTGGAAAATGCAATATTTCACATGGGTGAGCCACGCGACGAACACCGAAGCAAACAAAAAAAAACTCTTGCATTAGGAAAATTGATTGATAATCACACACCGACCCGACGGTGGGTTGGTGCTGGGTCGCTGGTGTAGTAAGGCAGTTCCGATTTGAAGAATTCCAACGTTATTTAAAATTGTCTATGGTGGTATACACACGAAAGATTAGATTCTATTAGATGTAAGATTCAACTAGCTTAATTGCTTATCCTTAATGGACACGCGAATTTGGGCTACGACGATTAGACTATGTATGTGAAGGCTTCTCCATGATTTGGCAGGTGTCATTACTAGTAGAGATACAGAATTATCAGTTCAGCTAAATCCTACAATATCATACCTGGATGATGATGAAAGCTGAAACCTTCTGAAGCAATGATAGGGTAGGGTATCCAACAGTCGAGCTCTGGCAATGCCAAACTGCGTGATCGATGTCATCATAACCCGTACTGCACCTACATATATTGCTGTCGACGAGGTTTATTCTGTAGAGATGTGCATCTAGCGAGTAGTGGTTAGACATCACGCGAATGAAGCCCCGACTTACATCCAGACCTTTGAACCACTCTCTCCAAGAAACATTTGGAATAATGAAATGCAACCACCGCTCAAGAGAATTACTTGTCCAATCGTTCTGCCAAGTTAGAAGAGAACTTTGACGTACTAATGGGAAAAAATCATCATGTGAAATTCTTCTATCATAAATCTAACCTTCTTGAGCACCCACCTTTGCTACAGAGTCCGCCTTTTTATTGAGCAATGCGACGGGACCCATACAAAGGTAATTTTAAATGATCTTTCAACCAACTGGTCAGCCTCACTGGTTTCGTCGACCGGAGGACCTCAATAGAACCATAGAGGTAACTCTAAGACTAGAAGGTCCCGAAATAACGTGCTCAACTTTTTGGCTCAGCTCTGGTACTCTCTTCGGTCCCAATCTAATCGATTCACCCCTCGAACCATAGGAAAAACCAATAACCCCTCATTTTATCTGTCAAACTTTCATAGCGAATCAAAACAAACAGTGTAGTGTGTAGTAGTAGAATTTTGACTAGAATGGGGTACGTTAATCGTTTGCTTGGGACCAATAGGCTAGTCAAGTGGTGAGCCAATTTAGAATCGTTAGTTTCGTATTGATTGTTGATAGAACTGAGACTGTCCAAGAAGATGAAGTAATGGCGTATGGCCTGATTGTTGCCCACTCAGCAACATAAACGGGACAAGGAAGTTTCCGGAAGGTGGCTGAGTATTAATTGATCCATCAATGCGTGAGCCATCAGTGAAAAATCTGTAATTGCAATTCAGCGGCACCGGTGGTGTAGTGGTAAACGTGATTGCCTCTCACCCCAAAATGCCTGGGTTCATTCCCAGTCAGCGCCGCCGGGATTTTCTGAGGCTTAAAATCTCTGATCACGCCTTCCTTCGGAAGAGAAGTAAAGCCGTTGGTCGCCGGTCTGTGACTATGGCATGACCAGACACTCCCGGGTAACTAACTCAGTAGCATGAGACCCCTGAACTGTGTCGCAGGGCCGGCATGTTACTGAGTATTCGAAGGGGCTACGCGCACAAAATATGAAAACAGGAATATTCACATTTTCTTTAACATGTATTGCCCTATTCTGTGGCGTGCAGGTGTGGGTTTTCACAAATATGTGGCGTGTATGCGAGGGTTTAAAAAATTTAGTACTGTACTCACTGCTGCAGCGGGATCTCCTACGGCGTCGCGACTCTGGCGTTGAACCACACGGCTGCTCCTGCACTACGGTGTGCCCGGAAACTTGCGGCAAGTGCTGCAAACTGTGTTGTTGCAGCTTTGGGAGAATGTCGGATCAGGTGGCGTTCATGAAACACATACGGCTCAGCAGGCGTTGCTGGCTCGTTTGGCTGGCAGGCGTCTTCCGTCGTTGACGGTTTCGGCTGACCGTGGCATGGCCACCTTGGTCGAGCCGAGACGGAAATCTCCTTGGCAATTAAGGCCACTGGCCTGAGGGAATCGTCCCTGACGGATGATCGGGGATCATTTGCGATTAGGCTCGGAAGCCATCTTGACTTCCGAACCGAGCCGTGTGATACCGTTTTATTTACAGTACGAGTTCCTGAACGGAGGCAGACCAACATCCCAGAAACCCCACAAGGGGGGGGGGGGGGGGTGTGTACACTAAATGGTACTTCACTTTACGATACCGGTCTACACGGACGCCTGATTACTTTTGCTCATTAGAAGGTTTTTGTTTTAGAAGATGGCCAGTCGCTTGCCTTTTGCCGATCAGTGTCCATTCTAAGCTTAAGGCTACGATTTTCCTCCCTTTAGTATCGTTCGAGTGTTTTTGCAGCGGTACTAACCCTCTCGCTGCTGTGTGTTGCCTTCTGTCTTTGAAATTAAAATTCGTGAATTTTCCAAACAACAACTCATACAGACGAAAATCCACGGATTGTAACCAACTGGTTACAGGTCCATGAGTTGATGGGTCGATATATAGGGTTCAGGTGTGGGAGCTGCCTTCCTGGCGTCGGTAGCATTGGTACTCAGTACGAAAAACAAGATCGACGGAAAACAAATCAAGGACAAACAAGTGAGATAGGTCAAAGTTAATCTGGAACTCCTGGATAGCCTGTTAGCTAATTGACAGTGTTTGGAGTCAAGATGCACTTGGGGTACCCACATTACGTATTTGAAACAAAACGATCAACTTTCTACGATCAAATTCCGCGACATGGTGTGGTGCTCACCCGGAAGACCTCTTTAAACCAAGGTTGCAAATACTCATTTCAGCTAAAACAATGTTTTTTTTTTATTATGAAATAATTAGATGCCATGATCATATTTTGAATTGGTAGGATACAAGAAGAGGTTGCAAAGAATGTGTTTGACATATTAAACCTGCTTATTTCACTTCATGAGAGTCACAATCAGCGATTTTTCACACACTCACTCACTCACTCAGCGATCAGAAAATCACTGATTGTGACTCATAGAAAGCAAAATTTACAGGTTTTATTATTCCGAAAAACATTATTTTAGCTGAAATGAGTATTTACAACCTTGCTTTAAACTGTATAAAACAACCGTTCTTTCAGTTCTTGAGTATGGATCTTGTTTGCAGGTGCCATATTATAAAAATCAAAATGTAAAAAGTTGTACATTAATTGAAATTTTTCAAACACCATCGAATTACCCCTTGACGCATGAAGCGTTCGCAAAAAGTTCACTCACCGAAATGTTCATTAGATGGTAAATGAGTTCCTTTGTACCATTTCGGGCGCCAAAGCGTAATTCGATAGCCAAACGAAGAGTCTAAGCAAACCACGCGTAAACGCACGGACATCGACCTGCACAATTCTGCTTTCAGGATTTGTTGACCCGTCCCATCCTTTCATGCACTTCGGGTGGGAAGCGAATTGGCATATGCGTTAACTTGATAGAAGGAGAATGCTTTCCTTCGTAGTTTTTTACAAAAAACTAGTATGCGTGAAGGCGATTTTTTGAACTTCGTGAAAATCAACTTCGTTGATTTCACGTAATTTCCGGCGACGAAGATTGCAATTCTTGCGCCTAATCTGAGGACCTTCAGAATTGATTCTTTCACTTCGTTCTGGTTTGTGGAAGAGGCGAGAGCGGTCCGAGTTTCAGGTATCGCACCGTGGTGTGAATTTAAAGGTGAATTAGTAAACGTGAAATTGTCTTTAAGTTTGTTAATTTAGATTTTCTTTATAAATTCCCTCGATTAGCTCGTTAGTTTTCGAAATTATAGCAGAAAGCGCTTAGTGCGTTAGTTCGGCGGTTAGGAGTGTGCGAAGGTGTTTTGAAATCGAGGTAATTTTGTGTGCATAACTTTGTTCAGTGTGCAGATGTTGAATGCCACGCGACGGAATTTCTCTTTGGCAGATTTGTGGCAAGTTGCGAAGCTCTTCACACCACCCACATCAGTATCAGTCAGCGACCGTTTTCGACCCCATTTTCCAGCTTCGAAGAACTCCCGGTGGTACCAAAGGCCGGAAAAGGGCAGCAAAAAGGTTTCCGCGCCCTAGGCACAGCGAATTAATTAATTAATTTAGCTTTATTTAGGAGGCTTTCAGCCTTAGGCTGGTTCGCCTCCAATAGGCACAGCGAGCAGCAACCTACTGGTTTCGAACCGGTGGGCTTCCTCTCCAGCGGCAACCACTTTCCGCAGTTTCCCGTCGACGGTGACGACCATCGATGCGACGGCCGTACCCCGTCTAGGTAGAAGACCACAACTCAGCGTGTGAGGCGTAGTTGGAAAACGACATCGGCTATGTGCAGTCCGCAGTAGCATAGTTTCGGAGTCCGTAGGAGTATCGCGTGTGGTACACGTGGGTCCAACCGGCATCATCGAGCAACCGCCAATTCCTCCACGCAAGTAGCGAGTCCAAAACGTGAGTAACATGCATGTTCACAAAATTCCCATGCGCATGGTGAGTTAAAGCCCCTAGCATAGCATAACGGCTAGCGTGGCCGCTGTTCGTTCAGCCGTTACCCATTCCGATCCGCGCAAGCGTCGGTAACGCCAAACAGCTTTTTGTAGCACACACAAAATGAACACCATTCGTCGCACAGCACACTAAATAAATACCGCCAGAAGAAAGAAGAAAAGGATAGCTAACTAGAGGGAATGAATTTGAGATAGGCCTAGAATAATAAATTGTCGATAACGTAGGAGTACGAAAATAAACCATGGTGAACAAGAGGTAGTTTGAATATGAATAGGATGCGTTTTCAATAAACCAACACACTACAGATAAAAAGTTTTTGTTCATCATTTCCCAAAGTGATCTAGAAAAGCAAATGTAAAGCTTTTTCAGGTTTCCGGTCGTTTTCTTTTGAAGTTTTTGCAGAGTTTTACTGGGGAAGTTGGCCCCGAAACCAACCAGGATATATCTATATTCGAACGGGATCCGTTCGTAGTGTTGTGTCAAGCCTGCCCGTGATGATAAAATCCGCGAGAGCGATTCATCGGTGGCAGAAATCGTTTTCGTGAGCTTCATTCTTTTATTGGATTCTTTCACGACCATAGGTCGAGGGCATTCCCGTCCTTACCGTAATCGATCAACAGCCAACTTGCTTCCCGCTCATTCATTTGGGAAAAAACAGAACCTTCCCTGAGAGGTCTCATACGGTCGGGCAACCCTAGTCTCGGTAGATGGTCTCCCTCGAGAGTGGCGCTTAAGCCATTTTTACTAAAAACGGGAAACTCGTAAGGCTGTCGGGTTACAATCTTTATGCTTCCTCTCGGCAACAAAAAGCCACCTAATTAATTTGGAACGTATTCGATATCGTTGTTTACGTATTGCCCCCCTAATACGACGTATTAGATTAAATACTCAACAATACTGGCTCAGCCCAAAAACAAGACGAAATCAGTGGTTGCCAAGTAGAAGGTCGCGAGTTCAATCCCAAGCTCAACCTTTTTTTTATTTGTGTTCTTCGCCTAATTAATTTAAATCGTAATCATCAATCACATCACTCACGACAATGAATTCACTGATCTAGTTAAAAAAAATAACCCGCATCCTTTCCTTGGAAATTGGCGAGGTGAAATGGTAAAATTGGTCTACTGTAAAACAACATTTCCACTGGACTTTGAAGGAGATATAGCTATAAAATTGCTATCGGGAGTGCTGATAGGTATTCAGTTTCAAGCAAGCGTTTATTGACTATTGATCTGCCCATATGATGCATCCTAGGATAGCTCAGATGACATGTATATATCTTATAAATTGTGTTATATCTGTGTGGTGCGTTCCCCGTCCGAAACATGAAAACAATCACTAAAGAAACAACCAACCCTGTCTCCCGTTCATTTTTTAATTAAACGTTACTTCACATGAGAATCCAAGGGTAAACAGCATCGTTGTTTGAGGAAGCAATTATGTCTAATAAACGTTGAATAATCAAAAATCTGATTGAATAAGCTTTGTTACAGCTGAACACGAATCGAATAAACTTACACAACAAAATACAATGCTGTGTTGTGGCTGAATAGATTCTCCGGATGTGTGTGAACAAAGGCTGAACAGAAGTTATTATTAAAAATAGTACAAGTATTACAATGCACTTGAATAAAATTGTTAATAAGTCGTTTCTTCAATAGGTGATTGTTTTTTGGGGTGCACTGGAGGGTTGAAAAAAGTTTTGACTTTAAATATTTAAGAGAATAAGAGCTGATTTGTGTCATCATGCTACAATTTGAAAAAATGCAATCAACCAGTAGGCTGCGGCTGTTATGTTCAGTGGAATTTATGTCTCTGCACTACACGTCATATGAGATCAACTCAAAATTTAGCCTGATTTAAATCAAAATCGTTAAAAGTGGAGTTACTTCCTATACACTGAATGAGCATTAATTATCCTCCATTTTATTCCAAAATCTGCTTGAATATGACGAAAATCCAAGAAAATGCATTTTTATTATTTTTTTCGAGTATACTCATAGACTATACTATACTAGCAAAAAAAGATAACCATTACGGACTGTCCATAAACCACATAGATAGTTAAGGAAGAGGAGTGGGGGGCTGGCTCGTGGCTACGATCCATAAAAATTTTTAAAATATTTTTTGAACGATTTGTATGACTATGCAGGAGAAGCGTGGTCGAAAATCTCTAAAGATCCTTTCTACGTAGCTTATGGCCATCCCCTCTCAGGTCCAGAGTGTTGGTTTGAGTCCAACATATTGGCATGTCTGCAGTAGTTTTGATAATTTTCCAGAATGTGAGAATCATTTTAAATCTAACAATTTTGCCACTTATGCCGTGGACACACTTCGATGACAAACTATGACCATGAGGATCAAGATCAGGATGAGATTGATATGCAATTACTTTGCTTAATGGAACAAACAGACTTGATGTTGTTCTGTTATGTATGCCAATTGATAATGGATAACTTTATTATCTTAAAATTGACGAAAATCCATATGGGACTGATATGCAATTATAGGCAGTACACTTGTATGACAAACTATGAACTATGAATGACCATTATTTGGATACTAATTATGAGCACTATACAACAACTATACAAAAACTATAGAAGTGTGACCATGGATGTGCTCATAATTTATTACACAAATAATGGTCTTGTTCATAGTTTGTCATACAAGTGCACTGCCTATAATCGCATATCAGTTCCATATGGATTTTTGTCAATTTTAAGGTAATAACGTTATCCATTATCAATTGGCTTTCATATTACATATTAAAACTACGGATTTTTATGATGAAAAATGTGAAAACAACATCAAGTCAGTTTGTTCCATTAAGCAAAGAAATCGCATATCAATCCCATCCTGAAATAAGGCCGTCCAGCGGTCGAGTTACGGTTCTGCTTTTTGGATCGCGATATTTTTCAATGATTTAACAAAACTTTAAAAAATTATCAATTAATTTTCTATCATTTTTCATATATTTACATGGCATCGTAACTTCAACTGCCATTTCCTCCTGCCTACTTTGGTCCATATGTGACTGATATGGGAATAATCCCAGTGTATCCGCGGCATTACTCGCACTACTGTTCTAAATGACAAATACTCTCACTACACATCTGAACCGAGTGACCCGACAAAAAAAACTGTAGATTAATTTGCGCTAATCTACCCCCTATGAAAAGGCGTGCTTTGAATAGAATAGATTTGCACCTGTCACACAACACCAACCGACAAATACTATTCCCGCATTCATACTCACACATTCATAAGCCGGTCACACATCCTGGAAATTGTTTGATTCTGATTACCATCAGGCAGTCAGTTTCATATATGTATATCCATTGGAACCTACAATAGCAAGGTCGTTATGTACTGTAACACCTACCTCGTCACGGCAGTCCACATGCACCTTGCCGCTATCCAAAACTCGTTTCAGCAACATTTCGTCTCCGCGTAATGCAGCCAAGTGCAGCTGTACATCTGATAAGGTTTCTTTCTGCAAATTGAGACGAGCAGGAAGAGAAAACAAAGAGAAATAAGAAGGAGTTAGTCCGTAGAAATGGATCGTGTGAATAAAAACTAGGTGAATGGAAATGCAAGCAATTGCAAGCAAGTGCAGTGGCGCAATTGTTACCTATCCAATGATGGAACCAAACAGAAAAACTTCGGAACGGAGCGGCGATTAGATTGATTCCACGATTGTATATAAATGGAAAATTAAACTGTGGGCAGAGCGGACGGCCCTTGCCGATGCACACGGATAAGCAAACAAATTCCCGCGGGTGAGTGTTTTGGGTTTCATGACCTTCAATATCAAAAAATATTCATCTGAGTTCGCTTAAACGAGGTGTCTTTTGTTATGTTTGCGGTTTATTGAATTTTGAATAAATTCTATATAGTTTTAAAAAAACGGAAACTGGTGTTATATATTGAATGAGTTAGCTAATTTTCCATCTAAAGCTATGTTCATACCACAGAGTTATGACATTAGTTAACTAATTCTAGCGTTCAGAATCATAAGGGCTTAACTGCGATGATCGATACTTCTTATCGTTTTTTTTTTTTTGCATTACCATAGTTCAGTGACAAATTTCTTCCACACCTGGACCCTACCTATCGACCCATCAAATCATGGACCGGCGACCAACGGCTTTACTTCTCTTCCCGAAGGAAGGCGTGATCAGAGATTTTATGCCTCTGAAAATCCCGGCGGCGCCAACTGGGATTGAACCCAGTGCTTTTGGGGTGAGAGGCAATCACGCTTACCACACCACTGCATTTCCGTGTCCTGGCAGCAAAGTTTCTCATTATAATAAGGAGCATTAAAATAAAAAAAAAAATCTTCAAAACTCAAAAACATGACGCCTAAATTTAACTTTTTACTCTTACATTCTCGAGAAAATGTGGCGTCTTGAAAAAAGTTGTTTTCGGAACCTTTTCAAGACGTCAACATTCCGCAGCCTACTGTTTCGCAGTTATTTGTAAATAAATTTTAATAGGTAGTTATTAATAAATATTTTTTCTTGATTTCTTTTTCGTCGATCTTGTGTTCCTGAGTACCAATGCTACCGACGCCAGGGAGGCAGCTCCCATGCCTGGAACCTACCTATCGACCCATTACAACCCATAGTCAACGGCTTTACAATCTTATCCAGGGTTGCTTCCACTCACTTGCTATAAAAAAATATTTTTGGGAATTATGCAATCATTAGAAGTTATAATTCTATGTTGCACTTATAAGTAACAAGAAGAGGGTGTAAAGTATGTGTTTGACTCATAAAACCTGTCAATTTCGCTTTGAGAGCGTCACAATCAGCGATCTTATGATTCGTGAGCGTTCACTCAGAGTGAGCGCTCACGAGTCGTAAAATCGCTGATTGTAGCGCACTCAAAGCAATATTGACAGATTTTATGTGTCAAACATATACTTCATGACCTCTTCTTGTAACTTACAAGTACTAATTAGCATTAAACTATTTCATGATTACATAATTCCGAAAAACATTTTTTTATAGCAAGTGAGTGGAAGTAACCCTGATCTTATCTATTCCCTTAATCAGGTTTCTCTTTGAGTTAGTGAACCATTTTACCGACATTTGTCGTAGACTAGACAGTGATGTAAAAGTTTGTATTGGGTAGCAAAAACAAAAGGTAAGACATCGATGAATGTATACATATTTAACCGAGTTATTAAAAAAAGAGAAAATCGTAGGCCCTAATGATTCTGAACATTTGAAATTCGAAAAATCTTGTTTCGTAATTCAAAATGTCATTTCAATATCAAAACTTCGCAGCATATTTCATTTACATGATGCCGACTTATTACTACATATGATTTGATCAGCTTTTCGTTTTCTCAATCAATTGTACAAAATGCTCATTTGTAGGCCGCAATGTTACTTATTTCCAATGAGAATTGAACTTGAAGCAAACAGCGAACGCACATGTCTAGCAATTAGAATCATAAGGTCTTAACTACGATGATCGATTCTCTCTATAGTGCTTCTGTTTGGATAACCTCAGTTAGTTAAAAACAAATCCGATTATTCCAGTGTGTTGGGGTTGTATTAGGTAACAAAACAGTTGCATATTTACTGATGAATTTTAAACCAAACGAACTATAAGCAAAACAAAAATTCAATGGAGAGAATCAACCATTGTAGGTTGAAACTTAGGACTCTAAATGCTAGATATAATTTTAGAAAAAGATTTCTGTATGTTATTTTTCATATGATTATGAGAGCATTAGCGGATGTGGACGTAGATATTTCATCAAGTCTAAAATAATATGCGGACTCGATTAAACACAAATTTGCTTATTACGAATCATTTGGTGAATAGCTTGTTAAACAGCTTATTCAGGTAAAACGAGGCTTATTAAGTTTGAACTTATCTTGTTCGGTTTTTAATCAGACTAAATTTTTGCTGGATGGTTATTTCCGAAAACGAATATTACGATGTAGAGCGCACACGAGAAACTAGGTAGAACTGAATGAATTCTTAAAAAAAACTGGAAGAATCCAATATAAACTGGAATGTTAGCATCACTGCTTAGTACATCAAAGGTACATAATAATGCACGATAAAAATAAAATCATGATAATTTTTCCAAAAAAATATTATAAGCAATTCGCGCCTTTAAAATTAATTCCACAATTTTTGTGATAGCACAGCACTCTCTTCGCAGTTTTCGCGACATATTTAATGTTTCTGCGAATTTCACGACTGAATGTTCAAATCCACGACATATCCGTGAATATCGCGAAATCCACAAAATTCGTTAAATCATCGCCTTTTGTAACAGCCCTGAAATTCTGAGGTGAATGAAGTGTTCGTGCATCATAAGGAGAATTCAAGCTAATTAAAAATGGTAAGAAGTTTTTTTAGAGAGAGAGAGAAAAAATCAAATTCAAAAAGAATCTTAGAAACGCATTTCATTAATTGTTCGAAGTGTTCTGCAGATTGAATTGGTATGAAGAAGTTTTCTAGGGGTTCCCAAAGAGGAGCTCAAATATTTTTTAGAAGAGTTCTGAATGAAAGGAAACTGATTCAAAAGGAAATGAAGGGCTAATTTTCATGGTAATTTAGGAAAAATCCTTCTAAAGTCTTAGCAATTCCCCATTTAACCTATTCATCTTTCTGTATAATTGCATTCAGTTGTATGCTTTATTTAAATGCATATATGTAGCACAATCAGAAAAATTTCCGAAATTCCGGGAAAAACCTGGATATGTCTAATTATTTTCACTTGCATTATTCCTATTAACAGTGCAAGTGGTTCGTGGTTAAAAAAGGTTTTCTCTATTGTAGTACATATTGCCGAACTTTTTTTTTTATGTACGACTACGGCTTTCTTTACTATACTGGGGGTCACATTACGAAATCGAAAATGTGGCATGTAACGAAAATGGGGGGGGGGGTGTTTTCAAACGCATATTTCTCAAAATCTTTAATGGGGAATATGTCATGCAATATGTCATTCGACGGATACATTATTCACCAATAGTGAAAAGAGTTAAACAATTAAGAAATTTAACAAACAAGATAGGAATATTTCGTGAAGAAATCAGAAATGCGGGGGTAGGCAAGATTCCATGTTCTCTCTCACGGTCATCACTTTCCAGCCCATGCAAAAATCCAACTCGCACTGTTTCATGCTCAAACGATGGTTTTCATTTTGGCGAGTCGATCGGAGCTCAGAGTAACGCTAGAATGAGGAAGACGAAGTGCGGCGTCCACAAAAACGACTGCCAAATCGCTCCCACCGTCATTTACAGCCAGACAGTTGAGCAAGTTGAAACTAAGAGCCAACACTTATACAGGGAAAGATTCCTGCAACGAAATTTTTTGTGGTATTTACATTTGTGTCGATTTTCTAGCACTGCAAAAAAGAAGCCAGCATAATGTATAGAGGGCATCAGCGTTTACCAGCATGATATTTCAGTAGAAATTGAAATACGTGCTAATTTGCTAGTACACTAGCGCTAGCAAATCCGCACAGATGTAAACACCCTATTACTATAGGGCAGCGCTGCCCAAGCAAATTTCCTGGGATGTACAAATTGTTGAGAAAGATTCACTTCCACAGCTCAAAGACTAAGGGAGTGTTAACATAAACGCTGGTTCACTAGTTCAACCAGCTCAACCAACTAGCACAAATTTCAGTTGTCCCTTAATGGGGTGTTTACATCTGTGTAGATTTGCTAGCGCTAGTGTACTAGCCAACTAGCACGAATTTCAGTTGTGTGTGTATGTGTGTGTATTCAATCTAACCCCCACTGGCCGGCAGTGGTATTATGGAAGAAATTTGCTTACAACAATCCTTGATGTAATAATTTAAAGCAAGTTTAGTCCGGGAGTTAGAAAGCGATAGCTCTACTGCAGATTCGGCAACCCATTTCAGAATGCCTTTCCGAGGTTACTTTCACATACAATAAGCCCCGCATGTAAAACTACCGTTATCATATGAATAATGGTACTGCAAACACACTTCCAGATTTCGAAATGTGATGTTTCGAAATCTGGCGCGTATTTAGTAATATATGGAAATGTGCATTTATGATTGATTATAAATCAGATGGATCTCACAAAATTCTGCCTCCGAAAAAGGATCGGTTTGTTCACTCGCGGTAATCGAAAAAATCTTCCGCGTTTTTTTTACAACCCAACACGACATTTTGAATCACATTCGAAGTTTTTCATATGCACCGTATTTTTGCTTGGAAGGCAGAACGCCAGCACCAAGAAAAGAAAAAAAAATACCCGGTAAAACTCTTCTTGGGAGGGAGGCAAAGCACCAAAAACAAGCGAAATGAAAACCGACCGACGCGACACCACAGCAACACAGCTACTCGAAACAAATTCTTGTCCCAGATTTTTCACGTTAATTACAATATCACTAAAAAAAAACTTCTTAAGACGTGATAGACCTTAATTTACACTTATCCACACGCGAAAACTAATATTTGTTTGATTTGGTACAATTAAAAAATATGCGAAAAACAGATGAAATCAGTGCCAGCGAAAACAAAACCAACCATTCGTGGGCAGAGCCTACTACGTTTTTTTCCCGCAACTAGCACGAATTTCAGTTGCTCCTGAAATCTCATGCTGGTAGACGCTGATGCCCTGTTTACATTATGCTGGTGACCTTTTCTGCTAGCAGCTGGCTCATTAGCGCTAGTGAAATAGCATAAGTGTAAACACCCCATAAATCTCATGCTGGTAGATGCTGACGCCCTGTTCACATTATGCTGGCTAATTTTTAATACAGTTCTAGGACACTAGTGCTAGCAAATCAGTACAGATGTAAACACCACATAAACATGAACGGAAGAAGAACAGCGGTAACCAAGCCCATAAAATTCTGAAAAAGCCTGGAACGAAAATTTACTAACGATGCTGTGGGTAACAAGCAGGACCGCATTCAAATAGGACGTCCACTTTTGAGGCGAGGGTGTCCTAGAATTTGACAGTATGGGAAGTAAGTGCAATCAAAAAACCTAGAAATATTTGCATTTAAAAATAGAGCACCTAATACGTAGTAGTAGTAAAATTACGTTTATTTCCGTTGATTATGATTGTACATTGATTTAACATTTCTATTGATAAGCCTACCGGGCTCTTCATCTCTGTTTAATTTTTGAACTATTAAAATAGCTTAGAGCAAAAACAAATGACGAGGCTTGGTAGCTCAGTGGTTACCGTTTCTGCTAACAGAGTAATTTTTCACTTTGCCTTATTCTATCCCCACTAGATTTTAATGAAAAACAAATTCTGCTTTAACCAACCGATCGCACAACTTACCACAGTTGAATCCTGATCTAAAATTAACCCACCGCACTAAATACAACTATTCTCCCCGTGAAAGCCGTGGAGATGCAGAAGTGTATTCGGTCTTTAGTAACAACGGACGTCGAACTAATCATCCTTCCCTCCCCAAAAAACCGTGAGGACGTGGCCCGGCGCTGTGATTGATCTATAAATAGATTGAATTAGTGTGCTTGTACATTGAAGATGGAAAGCTAATCCCATGCACCATCTACGTGGTTCTCTGTGCAAGTGCATTAGTTCTGATCAATCACGGAGGAGCAACTACAAAAAATACACACGGTCTTTTTAAATAAAAAAAGAGAGCTTAGCGCAAAAACAAATGTAACGGCCAAGCATGGTCCTACGTCAAGTTTCCGTTCGCGCCCCTAGGCACAGACCCTTCTACTTTTTCTTCGTTACCACCATTTTTTGAATCATTAAGGGGAAATTGACCTAGTGAGTAAATAAAAAAATTAAACGTGGTTTTCTCTGAGACATCACTTTACATTGGAAAAAGCTCTCGTTGTTTTGTCCGAAGTAGGGGAATTTACGTATTCTCGGCAACCTAAGCAGCGACCTTCTTTCTATAGCCTTTTTCTCTCAGGAACACACACATATGCAGTATTGGTTTGTTTACAATCTTTTGCTGCCAGCTGCTCTAACAATTTCAGTCGAAAGAATTGTCAAAAACTGTTTTGAAACGCTTTTACAAAGCTCCAATCTTCTCTAGTGAGAGCGAGTATTGTCGGCAACCAGTTTTTCTTCGGCAACCGTTCCATTTGAACTGCATGTAAATCTTCTGTTCTATTATCGGCAACTCGAAATCAGCTACAATTTGTAGTGCGTGTGTTGCATTTCAAGAAAACCTTGCTAGATTGCTTTTTCTCAGTGGTAAAAATATAGTCAAATTGAAGCTGAAAGCATAAAGAATCGTTTGCATGCATTCAGCGAAGTGTTTTCGTAAGAAAATCCAGTGAAAATAGTGTTTCAATTTGTGTTGCCGAAAATAGTCTGTCATGCCGAAGCCGTCATTTCCCCTAATAAAAAGAAAATAAATATATCGAGAATTGTATAAAATCAGAAAAAAAAATCATGCCTATTTTTTGGAACTAATCGTAAATCATTATATCTCGGAATTAAATTGTGCATACGACCCTAATTTTTTTCGCAAAAAGATAAAAACAATCCATTAAATTGTGCACGTGAAAAAGGTTTATGGTAGAACTAAAATTTGTGAAATATAAAGAGATGCCTTACTTCACGTTAAGCTTCATCCGCATTTTCCAATAAACCTTATCATCCTATATTTTGAAAACTCGTTACTCATAAACGAGCGATAGGATAAAGCAATACTCCTCACTGTATATGTCTTATCAGCTAGGGAATTAATCTTTTTTCTTGAAATGTTGATTTACTGTCCTGACCGTGTTTTTTTTTAGTAAGAGGAGCGGAGCGACGGACAAGCGTCCAAAAAAGCTTCTAAAAGATGAAATGTTCCCTAAAAAGTATGAGATGTTCCCTAAAAGGTATAAAACGAGGCAATACTAAAATAAAAATGTATCAATAAAACAGATGCTCTGCTTCATCGAAATCACCGAAGTTCATGGAACATTTCATATTTTTTATTGGCTCATTTCATCTTTCTATGGAACATTTCAATATTTTTAGGAAACATTTTATCGTTTTGATTGATCATTTCCCTTGTTTTATGAAGAGTATTTTTAATTTTACTGGTGCAATTGTATTTATTCAAGGTGCCTCTACATTGAACTTGTATGAAACAGTTAAACTTAAATATTGGCACATCTGCCCGTTTTTTATGGGTCAATTATTGATTGTTAGGGTACATTTTATCGTTTCTATTGGTGCAAAATATGGGCTGCCTCCTAGTCACGCCTATGCAAACCATCTTAACCAGCTAACAGCTTCGACAATGCTGTTCAGATGGAAGAAGCCAACTTTAATTTGAAATTAATAATGGAATTATTCACTGGGAGGTAAAAGCACCAAGCATCAAGCTGGAGGTGGTGAGATCGATTACTGGTCGAAGAAATCTTTCGGATTGGAATTTTTCTCGACTTTCCGGGGCCTAGAGTATCACACACAATATACAATTGCTTGCACTGGTTGGCATTTTTTTTTCTTTTGGTTTGTTTTTTCCGTCGATCTTGTTTTCCGTGCTGAGCACCAATGCTACCGACGTGCCAGGAAGGCAGCTCCCACATCTGGACCCTACCTATATCGACCCATCAACTCATGAACCGGGGACCAACGGCTTTACTTCCCATCCGAAGGAAGGCGTGATCAGAGATGTTATGCCTCAGAACATCCCGGCGGCGCCGACTGGGATTGAACCCAGGCCTGCTGGGGTGAGAGGTAATCACGCTACCACTACACCACCGGCGCCGTTGTGGTTGGCTTAGAAAGCTCTCAAAATAACTGTGTAAGTACATCTAGACCACTAAGGTGAGAGCCGGCAAAAACGGTCGCAAAAGGAGTGTAAAATGCCTATACCATTCCAACTAGATAAAGTTACTCAAGCAGTCAACTGTTATTCTTCTTCAATTGGAAACCGGTGGCAGCCCAGAGAATCGCGCTTTTCAATCATTATGATATTTTAAAGTTAAAAGAATCACCCGAAGCCACATTTACATTAGATTAATGAATGAGCACGGTTCATCTTTCCCATTACTACACATGGTGCGGAAGTCAAAATTCGGCTCACCTTCATTAAATTTCTTTTCTGTTTTCTGTGCAAGACATGCAAAGAAGATGTTACTCGCTAATTTAATATCTGTTGTTTGGGTGGAAACATTCACTTGCTTCTCGATCCGCCGCCGCCGCGACAAGGACCGGCACTAAGTTGTGCGCTTACACCTTTCCTTCCGTCTGGAATCGGTGGGGGCCATCAAACCTTCCGTTTCGTGACGGCGGAGGAAGAAGTTTTTCGTGGAGTGTGAAATTTTCACATTATTCCAAACAAACAATGAAACGAGCGCAAATTGCTCGCAAGGCACCTCGCTCATTCTCCTTGAGTGTTCAAGCACACGAAAGAAGTAGAAAAAAACACGTCGAGTGTTGATTTGGAAACGAGCATAATTCAACTTTTAAAGCTATGCTTCTAGGGTCAGAGGAAAAACAAGCATTTCGGGGATAGTTGGAGCGGAAGACGAGGGTAAAACTACCCATGCTTCGTGATGGATGTTTTTTTTTTACTTCTTCTGTGCAACTCCCCCGTGGACCCTCGGCGAGGATTGTTGAGTCTTTGCAAACAAGCTCATTGGTGGTAATTTTATGTTATTACGAAGGTTAATTTGTTGCTACAATTAAAGGTCACGCGACGTGATTTGCGTCGGGTTTGGTTTGAATGCAATTGCTGGAAACTGCAAGTCGTATTCGACCCAACAATACTGTGTTTGACCGTTTACACTGATTTTCTTTTTCTTTTCATATGGATTGCTACCACAATCGGCATTGCTTCCTGATTCTGTCGGTGCGTAGCGAGCTTAATACTAATTCCTTTGCTGTTCTCCTACGCCATCGCTTCTATCTCTCTCTATTTTTTTATGTCACGCAGTGAATATTGTCACCTTATAGCGAATTCGTTTATTATTCAGTTCCAACCTGGATCGGGTACCAAGATTGGATCTGATTTTTTCCTGACAAACGTCAGTTTGATCGCTCTGACAAAAAATTTGGTTTCGCACTAATAATAAACGAATTCGCTATTAGTCATGCCAATAGTTTCAAATAGGTAAATTGAATAATCAACATGCGCTGAAACATTATTGCCGTACCTAAGTAAATTTGTTAACAAGGTTAGCGCTTTTGATTACTGGCATTATAAAATCAAGTCTACGAAATAAGTTGCTAAATTCATATGCACCTTTCCGAAAGAAGACAAATGCCAGCGAGATAAATCGTAAATTTGAGGTGAAATCAACAAAACGTGTTTTAATTGATGAGGTGCACTCTTGTTCAACCTCTCTTGTCTATGTAGGGTAAGTGTGTTAATTTACGACCGAGTAGCAGCTTGGGCTTTCGGATGGTCCAGCATGAAATATGTTGTGCTTGTCACACAATATAAGAATGCATAAACGGTATGAGCCTTAACTAAAAACTGTGAAAGCGATCAAAGAAGTGTAGGCCCACAGTTACTGTTGGGAAGTAACGTGATAATTCTGTATTTTGTATTTACACAAAAAGTAAAACATTAGTACACTTGCCCTAGTTATAATTATCTTAACGAGGCACCACACAGCCCAACTTCATTGTCACGCGATGCATATCGTAGCTATGTTCTAAATTTTCATCAGCGAGCGAAACGTGATTGCTTTTCGTCGACAGTGAATTAAGATGTCTTTCCGGAAAAGTATCTTCATCAAAGGTGTGTATCTCCAGCTTTGGCGTCTTTCGCTTTTTGGTACAAGTACCTGTAGCTAAGCAAAACGACGATTGTTTGTTTGAACTAATTAAAGAATTCAGAAATGGCAACAAATGGCAGCTTTTTTTCAACCGCAATTATGTACATACGATTTTTTTTTCACCAAATGCTAGTTTTAATGCTAACATCCCTAAATCGATTGATTTTTTAAAAAATTGTCGGAGAAAATTATTGGTGAATTTTTGTATCGGGAGATGTTGGCTCTTCAGAGCCATAACCTATTATTTGAATGAAAAATTATGATAAAATTGAATAATTCAAATTTCCCCTGACATAATATTTTAAAATGAACCGATTTAGGAATGTGAGGACCCAAACTAACTTTTGGCGAAGAAAAATTCGATGTACATAGATGTTGATTAATCCGCCATTTTGGACACAGCATGAGACGTAAAGTATTTACTATTCCTCTTTTTTTTATTTTAAGCAACGCAAGTAAATATTAGTTCAACTTCACAAAACCTTCCTCATAATGTCATCGAACTACTGGAAACCTGCCAAACAAGCTCCCCGTTTATCTACATCAGCAAACTTTTCAAATTGACTCGTTCTACCCATCCAACGCGACTCACACACTAATAATTAGCACGTTACAATGCTGCCTGTTGGCAGACTACTACCGCATCGTTAGCATTTTTCCAAAATGCAAATACCCCTCCCGAACCCCCTATCGTAGCTAAGCAAAAATCAACAGATCTGAACCGCCAAAGCAAAAACCCCGTCATAATCATCATCATCGTATAGCCATCGGACGGTTTTGACTTCCTTCAACATCATCGTAAATTCAAACATGCAGTTGAAGTTAATAGTTGGCATAATATAAAATTACATCATCAAATCCATCCATTCGAGTAGTTGGTGCTAAGGCCACATTATCATCATCACCCATCCAAATTCAGCCAGCTTGAGCGCACAAGCAGTCAGCCATTTAATCAAAAGGTGGCTCACTGCTTCGCCCGATGATGCACCGGGCGATAACACACTGCACACAGTGGGGGGAATGCTGGCCAATAATATGAAAAGCGATTGTAATACTTTGATGTTTTTATACTCATCCAAAATATGAAAACTGTAGAAAGGAAAATAAGCTCTCTGCATTTTTATGAAGTCGTGCATGTATGCACTTTAGAAGGTTTTCCTCCGAAATTAACGAATAGCGTTTTAGGTTGTTGTGCTCAAAGAATGCAACGAATTGTCATAGTTCCTTCAGAGAACTTCGTCCAGTTTTCACCTTAAATGTTTTGGATATGAGTAGTTTTAAAGCCAAAACATTGGGACAAGACTGAATTTGATCATTCGTAAAATCGGAGTTAATTTTGAGTAACTTTGAGTAAGTCGCGTTGCTCAACATCAAATACAACCGACACTGTCAAGCAAAGCAAATTTAAGTATTTTAACAACATTTAAACGCTGCGCTTGCTATGTTTAACCGGGAAGATCTTTCGGCAATGGAAAATACATGCTTTTCCTACGAGTTAATGAAAAACAAGGTTGGAAATTTTAATGAATTATGGAAAATATATGTAATGAACGCCCTATGTGATCTTCTTTCATTGTTTTTAAAATGGTGTTGATACACCCTTTTATTGTCAACATGAATTAACTGTTAAAATTTGATGATAACTCAAAAACTGCAGATACGCTCACAGTGATGCGTCGTATGTGAAAAAACAAAGCAACCCTTATCAATCAGCAGATGCGTCAAGTTGTTTCTAAGTAGATACAAAATGGATTTCAACGGGATTCAGCTACTGCTAGGTATGTTTTGTTAAATATTCTTGACTAAAACATATATATTATACATTTTTTTTTTAGATGTAGCCACCCAGAGATGATGCTGAGAAGGAATAACTAAAACGACAACACGAACTACATCAGATGTCAGCCAAGAGGTAGTGTCCGACGAGAAGAAGAAAGACAACGCGCTTGCCAAAGAAGATCCCGCTGTTCGGACCGCAAGTTTCGAGAGACGTATCTTCACTGCAAAACAAAAACCCGGTGTATCTGATTTGACGTATGTGAAAACCGTTCTGTCAAATAGACGAATCATGCAGGGTGTATGTAACGATCAAGGTATGATACCGACGAATCAATCAAGGTGTATGTGAGCAGGCATGGAAAATCATTTACATTCATTTCATGCAATCATTTACATTCACTTGCCCCTAACTTTTTTCATCAACAGCAATCCGCAAAATGATGTATAGAACTTTTGTAGGTTTTTTATTAGCTACAACTTTTATTCATAACCCAAATCTGTATCTCTTATGCATCACGAGTTAGAGCGGGCAGAACTTGTAACTGTTTTTCAGTGAATGTAAAATACATTCACTGAAAAACAGTAGTGGCTTCTGTTCGCTTTGGTTCGTTATACATAAGAGATACGGATTTGAGTTGTTAACAAAAGTTGTAGCTAATAACAAAACCTACAAAAGTTCCATACATCGTTTTGCGGAATTCTGTTGATGAAAAAAGTAAAGGGCAAATGAATGTAAATCAGTGTTCACTCGGCTGTCGACAAAAGCAGGCCACTCTCGATGTGTGCCACGCGATCGTCTGTTTTCTCGGCAGCAACCATTGTGTGGTCCTCCTCATTGTTCTTCATCAGCAGTTCTTTCGGTCGATGCGTCGTCGACTTTGGAAAGCAACCGTTTCGTGATGAGTGTGTGAGTGTTGACCACATTTTGCTCCCATTGCTGCAATGGAAGCGCTTTGCCCCACGATGGCGTAACTGCCATACAAGTAAACCACTGAAAGCGGCTTCAGTTCTGATGGAGGAGGCTTTTTGCATAGCGGAAGATAAAGTGTTTATTGTGTTATACCTTTTGACAATAGTTTTAATATGTATTGTCACTATATAGTGACCAAGAATCCTCGGCTCTGTAAAGTTAATTCGGTTAAGCCTTATCAAATAAATTAATGGACAAAAAAAAATTAATGTAAATGAATGCACGAAATGAATGCAAATGATTTTCCATGCCTGTATGTGAGTAGTACACAAGTAAAAAGTGTGTAATTTTGATTTAAAAAAAGTATTGTCCATGTTTGCAAAAACTCAACATTTTTCACAATTTCCTTACCAGCAATCCCTTTATCCAACTAATAGCAGAAACAGATTAAAACAAAAAAAGAATTAACTTTTAAATGGGTTTTAATAATCTCATATGAACATTGCTATCCAATGTTTCTTATTTCCAATCCAATGTTACATACGTCCTTTTGAAAAGTTATGCTTGAATTGCATTTTCGTATTGCACATGTACGAAAGGAACTGTAAGCTGCCCCCTCAAAATCGATGGAAGATTTTTATGGTGATCTTACGGAATAGTCAGAGCTGTTTTGCTTTACTGCCATGCCGATGACGTTCGAGTACTGCAAACATTAGCAACCGCATAGTACGTATTCTGGCGGACAATCCCAAGGAGGATTTGTGCCAGTCCCAGGGGGATTTTGTACAATCCCTGGGAAGATTGCAGTCAATCAGAAAGGGGATTTATGACAGTCTCAGAAGAGATTCCAAACAAGCCTAGGGGGGATTTCAGGCAATCCCAACACGGCTTCCCAACAATATCCAAAGAGGTAATATGCACTATCCCAGGGGAGTTTCTTGACAATCCCAGGGAGGATTTCACTCAATATTGAGGAGAATTCATTAAAGTCCAGGGGGATTTCAAACAATCCAAAGGGGGATTCTGGACAATGCCAGTATCAAAAATTAAGATGTGGTGGTCCCTGCATCCCTTTGACGACCGCTTATTGACTTCATATGAGTTTCAGAATAGAATCAACTATAAAGTTGGCCAGAACTAACCTATTTTGACCAGAGATGAACAATGAAATAAAAGACCGCATTTAACAATGTTCCTTTTGTACTAAATATGGATCATCACAACAACATCAGGCGATGAAAATTCAACCCACTCCTGTTCACCCTTTTTCAACTTGTGTCTATTGATGGCTTTCTGCAGGAGTATCAGGGAAACAAAGGATGTTTCTGGAGAGAGTTGACCATAACTCTGACTTTTTCTAGCTAAATATACTCAGACTTTATATCCCTCTTCCGTTATGAATGCTTGTAAATAAAATTTTGTAAATCACGTTACACCGTAATTATTAATTATTAAGGGAAATGGATGTAATGTCGGCTTAAATTCTCCTAATTTGGGCCCATACATAAATTCAGCAATCGACTAAATTGAAAAGCGTCCAAAAATATCATTAGTACCCAATTAGTCCCAATCACGCGTTCATCTTGATAAATTTTATAAATAGCAGATTTTTAGCGATGGGCCCAACCTTAGATCCATAGACCAACATTGAAGCCATTTCCCCTATTATTAATGATGAGTTTCCTCATTTCAGGCATGTAGCGCAACAAGATGAGAAACCTCTTTGACCGATATTGTGAGATTGAGTATTAATTTTCATGAGTTAACAAGAATCTTCTGGAAACATTTTGCTAAATTCCAGCATCCTTGGTCTTGAAATCACACCGCCTAATGACCCGGGAAATTTACCAGAAATATCATTTCTCGATTCCCAGGAATCTAGTTTGACTTCCCAAGAAACAGTCATGTTTGTACAAAAACCATGTGAAACATAATTTTCTACTATATGTTTTAGTATTACTTCTACGTGAAGTCAACGATTTACATAGTTGAAGATGCTAATTTCAAATAACAGACTGTAGTGGTATTTTTTATACGGTAGATGGAGCAGATGAAAGCATAGAGTTGATAGTTCCGTTAGAGTACGGCAGTGTGAAGATTGCATATAGATATTAGAATAGCGAGCTAGGACAACTTTTAAGGAAGGTACAAATCGGTTTTTTCATCTCTCTTTACCAAACTCCCCCTTTGGAGAGGGATGGTGGGGGGTGTCGACGATGACAGGAACACATATCGTGGTAGGGGTAAACAATAGTTGCAATTTCCAAACCTACGACTGGATGCCTTCCTTCAAAATAACAACTGAAGTGCGGTAAAAAATCGGTATAACTGTTTCAAACACACCGTTGGTACTTGAGCGGTCGGTTTTCATCTCTTTTTGCCAGTGGTGGCAGGGGGTGGGGGACACTCCTCACCATCCCTCTCCAAAGGGGGAATTTGGTAAAGAGAGATGAAAAAACCGATTTGTACCTTCCTTAAGGTGTTTCCTCGTAGAGTCCGTTTTTCCATCACACCTCGCAATTTCAAGAGCACACATCTCATGATCTACGAGGTGTATGCATCTGAAAATTTCAGACATCCCTTGTTTCTCCGCAGCAAACAACAATTAGTAGTTTCAGCTACGTACATTCACAGAAAACTTATTATTTTTACATGTGAAATTGCGAAGTGTAACACGAACAAGGACGCTACAGGGAATCACCTTAAAAGTTGTCCTAGCTAGCTATTCTAATATCTATATGCAATCTTCACACTGCCGTACTCTTACGGAACTATCAACTCTATGCTTTCATCTACTCCATCTATCGTATAAAAATTACCACTACAGTCTGTTATTTGAAATTAGCATCTTCATAATTTTCTATTTTTTTATTAAAAATTACCACACAACCAAGGATTTCCTTGGGGAAAATATACGAATCTATCCAGAGGAGCCAAAATACACGTCTAGAGTTGTAATCGGTAATCGGTTGCTGATCTGGCCAAAACCAGGCCCAGGAGACAATTTCTAGTTCCTCAGTCCCTATTATTAGCCGCTGAGAAGCTGTTCCGAAGACAAGTAGAACCTCCACGAGGCGTCCCATCATTAGTTCCATCATTCGTTCAGTAGCAGCGTTGAACCTGACTATTGGCCACGAAAAGGCTTGCCATCAAAAATCGACTACATACATCCGAACATTTGTTTATCTCAAGTCGACGGAAGACATTCCGCGCAACTACCATAAACCGGACTAGTTCATGTTGATCTTCATCTACAATTTGGACTTCTACATCAACACATGTCAGGCAGCCTTCATGTTCAATTGGCTAAACTTGGTGAGTTCGTTCCATTTTGTAATTTTTTATCTGTTCAAACCAGTAGCGTTGGGAGCTCCCCTTTTTGTGGTATGTTACTGGTATAAGATCTACCACCGAACCCTAGTCGTTACAACTTCAAACTAAGGAATCAGGATTTTCCAGTAATCAAAGGATTACATTTTAGTGGTTGTTACTTTTTATGACTTGATAATAGTGACAAGACTCGAGTAGTGACCACCGCTGTTATGCATTTCTATATTGTATATTTTAAATCAAAATTATTGACTATGTTCATAGATTTTACATAATCCTTTTCCCTTTGTCCTTCTCCTTTTCCTTTCCCTTTTCTCTTTTCAGAAAGCGAGTAATGGTGCTATAGCCATAAGCCATAAAAGGCTAGGACAAGAGTTAGTGCTCATGTCCCAACCGTCAGAAGAAAATGGAGCATCACTTAACCTTTCTAGCTTTGATGCTTCCAACAACCAACTAATCATATAATTACCAAAATCGGAACGTACGGTACGAGATGTCCACGTTTCATCCATTTATTGGATTGTGAAGCATCGTGTTTAAATCTTCGATGTTTTCTGAATCATCTTGTCCCATAAATGCTGCACAGTAGGCCAGGCCGTTTTGATATATTTTGTGCATCTCTGATGTACAAAATATACCAAATAGACAAGAAAAAATATTTCCATTTTCCAGGATGCTTTCAAGAACTGGCTGTGTTGGTGTTAGATTAGATTAGATTAGAAATTGGAAGACGCTTCCAGGGGAAACCAATAAGACTTTTGGGGAGGTATGAAGAAACATCGAAGTAAAGTCGAACGTGTCTTTAGGAGTTGGAAGAAACCTTCGGAGAAAGTTGAATTAACTTATGGGGACAGTTGATAGAAATTTCTGGAGAAAGTTTAATGAATCTTTATTGCGAAATTAGGAAAGCTTCCTGGCAAAAAATCTTCCAAACAAAACCGATAGACTCTTATGAGCAGGGGTTGAAACAGTTTTTTACTACACTCGCTTCGATGTCGTGCGCGACAGTCTGTTTGTATTCGAACACTCATGCTCTACCGTCGTCTCTCTCACACAACACGAGCGGTAGAATAACATTCGAGCTAAAAGAAAATTATCAAAATAGCTATCATATGACATGTGTGATTTCGTTGTAATTCCTCAATTTGGCGTAAATCAAACCATTTCTGATCAGAAATATTATTACTAGGACATCATTGCTTGCTATTTTCAGAATTCACACAAGCACACCATCAGCAGCTCTTATTATGGGAAAACTAAAATACATACATTCGTGACAGTCTTCGGCGACAGTGTCGTACGACAGAGCCTGTCATACGACATTGTAGTTTGGTACTGTACTATGATAGCTTGTTTTGCGAGTGTCGGAGGCAAAGGCAGTCAATTATCACAGAAAATGTGTCGACTACCGTGACCGCTTACAAGACTGCTTATGAGACAATCTATGTGAAATTTCCGGGCGATGTTAAAAGTGGCTTCCAGGAAAAGTTAAAAGAAATTTCATGGAGGTAGAAGACACATTCAAATTTAGGCAGCCAGATGAAACTTTCAGATTAATTCAGAAAAGTTTTCCGTGGGTGAACTGGGAATCAATGTCCACTTCCAGCGGTAGCCAGTAGGACTTCTGAGGGTAATCTGAAAAGACTGTTGAAACAAAAGGTTGATGAAAATTCAAGTTTAAAAAACTTCTGGGTGATGTTCCATGATATCCATGCAAAGTCGAACGAAACCTCCCAGAGAACTCATAAGAATCCTTCCGAAGAAGCTGGTTGAAATCTTCAAGGGGAAGTTGGAAGAAACTTCCAGAAAATGTCGGAAAAATCTTCCGGGGCAAATCCGAAGAAGAGTTTTCTGCAAATAATCAAACCGATGTGGAAGATTTTTTTGACGTAGGACTACGTCTTTTATTTCTATATGGGGGTACACTTTGTGAAAACTGAAAATGGAACATGTAACCAAATTATGAAAGATTTTCAACGCAGCTGCCCCTGGTCCAATTTCAATAATTTTATAACCAATCGATCAGGGCTACGGTTACGCATCGATATCAACGCTTTTGACTGTTTATGTTCAACAAGAAACTATTGAAAAAGTAGTAAACGTCAAGCATTGTCCAAAAGCGTCGAAATAATTAACAAATCCACCAATTACGTACATAAATATGCTGCTTCCCTAGCACAGTCGTCAGAGAGCAGTAAGTAGACGAAACAAGTCGAAGTGGCATTCGCCTCCGATCCTCGGGCGCATGCAAATAGGGAGGATGAAATTGCGTCATATTTTGCACACTCATCGCCATATTCAGAACCACACGCTCCCAACAACCACACAAAATGCTCTCCAGAGTTGTAATCTTGTAACCAAACTTGGAAACAGGAGAGACACTAAAAAAATATATCACATAGGGGAAATGGATGTAATTTCGGCCTAAATGCTCCTAATTTGGGCCCATACATAAATTCAGCAATCGACTAAATTTTCAATAGCGACCAAAAATATCCATTAGTACAGTGCCAATGACGCGTTCATCTAGATAAAATTGATAAATAACAGATTTTTAGCGAAGGGCCCAATCTTAGTTCAGTGACGGCATCACGGATCACATTTTCTCGGCACACCTTCAGCACACCTCGGGTTTCCTCGTACATCAGACCGGAGATGAGCTTGACACCACCACTTCGAGCCAGACGACGAATGGCATCCCCTTCCTGGTGAAGCTGCCTGTAAAATATGTGAGGATTTGGATGCATATGTACAATTGGCAAATCGTTCGAGAAATATTTATCGTGGTGATGGTGAAGAAGTTCAAACCGGATGCGTTGTGCTAACGGTTGATCTACAGAAGGTAAAAATCAAGAACAATTCAAAAATGTAATCGTTTTCATTAAATATTTGGATTTCATTTAGGTTGTCCAGATACCTCGGCTCGAAGGGTTTAAACTATCGTGTTTTCCCAGAGGTTGCTGGTTTTCAACGAAACGTTTGCTCCTGTGGGAAGCTACACAAAGGTATTTCCTGTGCTTGCTTGCATTTGAGATGAACCAACTGCAGGTAGATCAGCAAATGAAATACTTAGCTGCTTTGGACGAATAATTCATCGATTCAACAATAAGGACAAAATTATGCTCTGGTTGGATAACTGCTCGGCACAAAATAAAAACTGGAATCTTTTCTTGTACTTGATTCTGCAGATAAATTCAGAAAATATCCAGGTACAGGAGGTGGTACTGAAATATTTTGAGTCAGGTCACACCTTCATGGCTGCTGATAGTTTCCACGCAGCAGTGGAAGCTCGCATGAGCCGCGGGAAGCCTGTAGTTACTATGGATGATTTTGAAACCACCGTTCAAAACGCAACAAAAACGAGTCGAAGCATTGAAGATAAAACCTGGCGATTTTCTGTCGCCATTGATTAATGTATCCCAGTATACGTTGAACAAATGTGAACCTCATCCATACATCGATGAAATTAGAAAGCTAATCATTAAAAAGGGGAACATTAATATTCCAGTACAAAGCGAAGTGGGAAATGATGGAGAAGTCAGGAGCTGCTGTTTGCTTTCCAAGAAGCAACAACGAATCGTCAATGATGATAATTTTAGACTGGAACATCATGTTGCACGTGGAATCGAATCGAAAAGAAAAAGGAGTTTGCTACAAACTGTATTGCCTGTTATTTGTGATGAAGATAGAGCCTATTGGATTAATGTTCCTGAGATAAAAAAAAATAGATTTTAATTTGTTTCATTGGTTTCGGATAAATACATATAGGTATGCTGAATTTGATTATTGGTTTGGACTGATAACAAGGAAAAACGAAATGACACGGGAGCGGGGGCTCTTTGCGGAACACGATTCGAGCCATTTTTAACTCGTGCATAATGTCACTCCAGAACTCAATAATTAATAGAACCATCATGGTTCATTAGTTATAGCAAGATAGTGTGACAATTATGCGGTTAATTACGCAATGTGATAACACAACTTGCTATTTTTTATTACTATTTTCGAACAAACATATACATATTTATATTACAGCTCGAAATCCATAAAATGCCAAATGCTACAGTTATACGATTCACGGCAGTATAGTTATGGATGATTACAACCTGCCGAATCTAGCTTGAGACTTCGATGAGGATTCTTACGTCTCAATGTTTCATCTGAAAAGGAACGGCTGTAGTCGAGTCCTTACAGTGATTCAGACCCAATTGAGCTGTTTGAGCCACCATCTGCCATTTTGAAAGTTGATCGCCATCATAAGCCGTTAGTTTTGAAAATTGATATTCCGTCGAGCGACCATCCGTCATCGTATCCAGCAGCACGCAGTGAGTACAATTTCACACGGTGTAATTTCGATGCTATTAATGCGAGGTTCTCAGCGTTGGATTGGGTGCAATTACTTATAGCGAATTCGTTTGTTATCGGTGCGAAACCGAACTTTTTGTAAGGGTGACGTTTATCAGAAAACAAGCAGACCCTATCTTGATACCCGTTCCAGGTTGGAACTGAATAATAAACGAATTCGCTATTAACTTACCTACCATTGATGCCACCGTGTCCGTATTCTATGACAATATTTATCAAGTAATCCATGATACTGTTCCGGTAAAGGCTCGTAGACCTTCTATGCATTTCCAACAACCGTGGTGGAATCCGAAATTGCGTAATCACCCCAGGACTGCTGAAAACATGTATGGTACGCAGCTTGCAGAAGCCGAGTACAACAGTTTGCACGAATTTCGCTTTCGTGAGCATATCGATAACCTCCAGAGTGGCTTCAAAGAAAACTCATCGTCGTTCTGGTCTTTCGTAAACGCTCGCAAAAGATCAGCTGGTATTCCGGCAGACGTCACCTACTGTAATCAATGCTCCTCCACCGATGCCATTTCTGCCAACCTCTTCGCTGACTTCTTCCGAAGAATATTTGATCTCGATTAAACTCCTCCGCAGCAGCAGTACATCGACCAGTTATCGAACTACATCATTCGTCTGCAGCAGGTTAACTTCAGCCATGACGCTATTTTCAAAACCCTTTGCTCGGTCAATGCAGGCCCGGATCGTATTCCAGATTCACCGATCTTCAAGTCAGGTAACATTCACAGCGTGGAATACTACCGACCTATCTCGATCCTTAATTGTTTGACCAAAGTTCTCTAAAGTCTTCTGCATGACAAGTTGTATCCAACAGTGCAATCTATAATCTCGGACAATCTCCAACTTGATGTCCTTGACCAACACTCTTATTGGTAGCATAGAAAAGCGTCAGCAAGTAATTGAGCCGAACAACTTTGTCCAAGACCGCAAATCGATTTGACTTCTGTGCAAAAACAGTTTTTTTTTGGCCTAGGAGCTTGTAGGTATGTGTGGTGTACTTGGTGTAAAGTTTAAAAATAATAACTCTTTGCATAGAAGTCAAACCAATTTGCAGCCTGTATGTTATAGTTTTCGCACCCTGTCAACCATCGATAATCGAGATTTAACAAAATAATTTTGTTAAATACGAAACATTCAATTTTTTTTCATAGGAATTTAACCGCATCTATGGGATGGGAGTACCTTGTCCGGGACAATGACCAGATGTGTCAGAAAGGTAAAATACTTTTAACCTTGACACTGATCGAAAGGCGCCATTCGTAGTCCATTAGATCCCATTTTGGATGTTTTTCCAGGTTTTGAATGGATTCGTCCCACTATGCACTGTAATACCTGATGGGAACGCAACCAGCCGACGCGACTGATGAACTATTGCTGCTGCTACTGCTGCATAGGAACTATAATTGGTATCTGCAAATTTGGCCATCCTCGCTCTCACCACCCAACAACAACAACAACAGCAATGTGAGGAGGTGTAAAATATAGACGATCATAACTCATTCCCCACAATGACGTTGAACACGTGGTACAAGCCCACCAGCTAGCGGCCAACGATCGGTTCCAGTTGACGTACGTTGTCGTCCTGTGAGAACGGAAAAGCTATACGGTCAGCTCCCGAAGCTTGAAATAGTCTATTAGTTGAATTGATCGAACCATCTGATTCCCATTGCAATGAGCGCAAAAACAACGCTATCTGGCAAACTGCTAAACGGTTTTGGGTAGGTAGGTAGGTATGCATGCAAAAGGTGAAGATCAGTCCGGAATCGTTCCACGAGTTGAGTGATGCCCATTCGCACTTCGCTCCCTGCTGATGAACTGCGGTGAACCGGACAATTGGGCCTCTTTACTGCTAAGAGAGCGCGAGCGAGCACACAGTAGTACTTTAGTGTTTTTATTATTGATAATTAATGGACGATAAATTATCGTTGAGTGGAATTGTGTAATTGCGAGCAATAATCGAGGCAGACGGGGTTTCTTGCTGCTTTTTGCATACTTACCCACAGTAGGTTTTTACGGCACAGCGATGATTTAGATCTGGTGACCTGGTACCTACCACCGTTGCAACTGTTGTTTGATGGATGAATGAATGGACGGTTTTTTTTTTGTCGTGGGGCCGTAAAATGCTGTAATTGAGTTAACGGTCACTTGGTTGATGATTTACGTAAAGCGAACTTTTTTGTTTTGCAAATAACGCAAACAGTTTGCCAATTTATTCTAAATGAAACGTTTTACTTTCACATTTGACCAGCTGGAAAGGCGTTTCTGCAATGCAGCCCGATGATCTCAGAAGATATGTGGAAATAGGCTGGAGCGTCATAAAACTAAAAATCAATTAGCAACATTTTTAATAGGCTTCCCTACTTGTCAACTTGTGTAACTAAATTTATGATCAACGTGTTTACATGTAATTGATTTTATGCTATTTTACTTGCTATTCCTGCTTCTTCTTCCTGGCTTTGACGCACTTGCACGAGCTTGTTCTATGCCAAATAATGCATGAATATGTTTATTATGTGGCAAGCATTATGCTCAGAGAAGTCGAGAAAATTTGACTTTCTAAACCGGACAGCGAATAAAACCCGCTGCCTCCAGCTTGGTAATCTCATGCCTTAACTGACAAGACTATCTGAGGTCATCGACTTGATATTACAGAACATCAAAATCGAAAAGAAGGAGCGATTTTAAAGAGGCCTTCAAGTTCAAACCATTGCAAACTTTTCTTACGGATAAAGTAGGGCTATGCTGTTTTTATCGATACGATATCCAATGGCCAAAAAGTCGGTCAAATTTGCTCGACACCAGTTTTGGACCAAGTTTGCTGTATGAGAAGGCGCGCCGTCCTGCTGAAACACGTAATCATCCTCCCCGTACATTCTTTCTAAGCTTGGCTTCACGACATTCTGCAAAACTTCCATTTTATAATATAAAGCGTTGATCTTAACCCCTTTCTCGATAAAAACAAGCGGTAGCTTGCCGCACTTGCAAATACCTCCCCATACCATCACGGAAGCGGCGCTTTGGAACCGTGGAATGTTTCTGTCCCTATCTGGGATGTCCCTGGACCTACACGCCCACAACCTGTCGTTTTGGACATTGTGAGACTGCTGCAGGACAAATAACTTTTCATCGGAAAAGACAAAGTCTCGGCCAGCGTGCCGCGATAGTAGGAGAGTTGCTCTTTCAAGCCGTTTCTTCTTGGAAGGTTCTGAAACTCCGTGAACTTTACGTTTCTTGAAAGCTTGGCATCCCAGGTCCTGCTTGAGTACATTGTGCATGGTCGATTTCGAGACATTGAGATCAGCGGCCATTTTACGTACAGAGCGTTGTGATTTTCGTCGAACTCGTTCCCTGACGGTCTTAATCACTCGTTCAGTCCTAGCTGAACGTCTTCGGCCGGATCTTTTCCGGTCATCTAACGAGGAAGTATCACGGTACCTTCTAATGGTTCGATACACAAAATCCCGCTTTACTCCCTTACCTCTCAGAATTCCATGAAACTTGTTCACTAGGGTAATTAACCAAGTTTGTGCTGAAATTCAACCATTTAGACTCACGCCTTTAAAATGACGTATTCGATATTTTTCAATAAATCATCTAATCGAAATGACGAAAACAAACTTGAAAGTGTACTTCACCTTACTTCACCAACTTGAAAGTGTACTAGGTTCACCGGACAATACGGGTACATATTTCCAGAACGGGAAAGGTATGTAAAGGCCAGAAATCAATCATTCACGCCATTTTGGTATTCTGGTATGATTTATTGAAAAATACAAATACGCCATTTTGAAAAATTAGGCGTGTGTCAAAATTGCCGAAATCCAGCAAAAATTTGGTTCATTTCCACTAGTGAACAATTAACTAGTTTCATGGAGTAGAAGGAAAAATAAAATCGATGCGTCAGTTGACTTGGAATTGCTCTCTATGCAACTTTTTCCAATTAAATATTAGTAATACTTGCTTCTTAGAACTCGGAACTCGTCCAAATTATTTTCCAATGTTCCCTTCAATATTTGCTTGAAATATTCTTCAGAATTCCTTAAGTATACCTTTCTGCAAAATCATTAAATATTCCTTGGAATTCTGCTTAGAATTGTCTTGGACATCTCGTCAGAATTCTCCTGTGAATCCCCTAAGAACTCGGCTCAGCATTCCCTAAGTAAACTTCCAGAATTTGTCTTAGAATTATTCACAAATCAACCATGTAATATTGTCAGGGATTCATTAAATTTCGTCTGAAAATGTCTTAGGAATCCTGTTCAGAAACTATTAAGTATTTTTCTAAAATTCTCTCGAACTTATCCTCAAAATTCACTCAGAGTGCTCTCCGATGTTTTTAAACTTATCTTGAAACTATCCTCAGAATTGGCCTAAGAATATCTTTGAAACTATTTTCTGAATTCAAATTCCCTTGAAATCCTTATCACCATTCTTTTAGAATTATGGTAATGTCAGAATTTTGTCGAGATTTTGGAAAGATTTCTCTTGGAGCTGTCATTAAAATTTCATATAAATTATCCTCAGAATACGTTATAAATTCTCCTCAGAATTTCTCGTGGAATTCTCCTCAGACTTATCATATAATTCTACTCATATCTCCCTTGGAGTTAAAATAACAAAAAACCTAACGAAAAAACTACTGCTCGGTAGCAAAATTATAACAACTATTGTTAGGTAAATAGAAGGTTTCTAACATAGCTTGATTCAAAATTACACAAAAGGGTAAAAACAAAATAGGGTATAAACTGGGCTGTTAACACAATTTTGGTTAAAATATTTTTTGAATGTCTTTCAAGTTTTAGATCGTCATCAAAATATAAAACTATAATCCGATATAATCCGATCAGCGTTTGAGGTCAGCCTTGATAGCTAGCTGCTTGCGGGGAGCTTCTCGTTGTATACTGGAAAACACCACCACTCACCACGCGGTGATTGAATAAACACCGTTTGGTGAGACCGAATGGAATTCAACTTTGAAATCTGTGTTAGGGAAATCACTTTTCACTGGCAATCGGTGGTATTTTTAATTATCATAGCAACAGTTGCAAAAGTGATTTTTTTAAATGATAAAGTCTTATATTCAACAGACGCGTGGGAATATTTCAGATCGATTGGTGATAAAATTATTGAAATTGGTTCAGGGGCAGCTGAGTTATTAACGTTCAAAATCTCTCATAATTTTGTTACATGTTTCATTTTCGGTTTTTACAAAGTGTACCCCCATATAGAAATCACAGACGTAGTCCTACGTCAAAAAATGCACCACCCCGCGGGACCCGGCACCCTTGATCAAGAATGATTACCAAATTTAAAAAGCCAGTTGGAAGAAATTTCCAGGGAATGTTTGAATAAACTTCTGACGGAAACTGAAAAAAAAACATCCAGGGAATGAAACGCATTCAAAGGAAGCCAGAAAAGTTTTCAAAATCGGAAGCAATTAACAGGTAACGCCATTTCCAGGGAAGCCAGAAGCTAGAAAAATAGAAGGACAATAGAAGCCGAAAAAAAAATCGAAGAGTGGCATACGGAGGATCTGATATTCGTAAAATATCTCTCAAAACTCCACAATGTCCCTGAAGTTTTTGAAACATTCATGAAATGCACTTCTGAATATTCCATAATGCCTCGGAACTCCTTGAAAGTTCTTGCAATTTTCCTGAAGTTTCTAGAATATTACTGAACTTCTTTAGTTTTTTCTCAATTTTCTTGATATTATTGGAACATCAGAATACCTTCTCTAAAGCTATCTCAATTGTCCTGAAAACCATTTTTTTCTGAACTTCTTTGGACTTGAAAAAAAACTGGTGTTAGAAGACGGAAGAACTTTTCGAGCGAAGCCAAAAGAAGCTTCCAAGGGAAGTTGAATTAACTTTCCAGGAAGATTCGTAACTTACAGGGCAAGGTGGAAAAAATTCCATTGGAAAGTTGGAAGAAACTTCCAAGCGAAGATTAAATAAACTTTTTAGAAAGTTAAATAATTGATTTGACATTTTGATCGATCAATTTATTCACTGAATAAAAGTATTTCCCGATACCCAGGAATTACCGGGATGAGCCTTCAGCTGTTTCTGGGTAGCCAAAAACGGTGTGGAAATGGAAATGATTAGTCGAAAGAGTATCAAGCATAACACCAAATATGAATAATTTTATAGGAAGACATATTTTTTTTTAGATATTCAAAAAGATAAAAGTCTCTTGTATCAAGACTTCAATGGGGCAGAAATATAATCATTTTTATTATTTAAAAAAACGGTATAAATCGGTATACCATTACCAAAATCGGTATTCTGAAAAACTTTCGCTGTATATCGGTATCAAGTTCGAAAATCGGTATATCTGGCAACCCTGGGTGGGGCAGCCGAAATCACACGTATTTCTAGTAAAGTTGAAGGACGCATGGTTAAGAAAATATCTCACAAGCGCTCTTCTGGATTCCAAATAGCAAATTAACCTGATGTGGGCTTCCAAAGCGGGACAGTAAAGTGGAAATTACTGGCATTGGACGGTCACTGTCGAAATTCAATTCGAGTACGCCGAGCCAATGTTCGTAAATTCCATCAGTGTCTAGGAAGAACTATAGACATTCGGCAGTTTTCCAGCATTGCATGCTACGATGCCAAGTTTACGTCTACCCTACAGTGCTTCAACCGTTGCCAGCGGTACATAAATCGTGCCAGGTGACCTCACAACTAGATCTCTCAAGTGCGAAGCTCCACCGTCGATGTCATCAGACGCCAATTTCAACCGAAATTCAGGTGGAAGTGGGTCGGCTACACGCAAGGGTGGAATCTAAATCTGCAGACAAGAACTGGATTGGAACCCGGCAAGACATCGCAGCAGAGCCAAACCCTAGAGCTCCTGGCGATGGTGCCTCAACAAAGAAATCAAGCAAGTCCATAGCCACACAGAATAAAAGTCTGTCACGTTATGCCTTCGCACCACACTCAGGATACACGAATGAGAGATATGAAAATTCAGAACCACACAACTGTCGATCCACTTATGGTACGAAGTTGAAAACGCTACTCAATTTAGGAGTAGGTGTGAAGATCCATAATGTTGATGTAAGAAGCCATGAAATAGAGAACATGACTATACTAATCTTTTCAAGTAATAATATTAACCTAAGAAATATACAGTCCACATTTATCAAAGATTCGTCATTTGTAGCTTACATTAACACAATTAAAAAAAATCAAAACGATTAAATCTATTTTCGAAATTTTCATGCCATTGAATGGATATAAAACTAAACTGTAAATCAAGATCATACATCATAACAGAAGCAAAGTTGTCCGCAAACAAGAATAAGAATATCTCAACTGTATGCCTTTGGTCAAGCAGGACAGGGTTAATTGACAAATGAGTGACCAAACTGGTTCCACACAGTTCGCCACTACTGTTATCTTTGTTATCTCACGTAGGCTCTCGGACTGTTTCACTTTAGGAAACGATCGATAGATAACAGTATTGTGCGAACAGGCCTTTTATCCCGATGGCTTCTCGATCGGCAACAGCTGTAGCCGGTCAGCTGATAGTGCACATAGAGGATAGAAAATAGAAGTTGAAGTCCGCCGCGTTATTGTATAGTGTGTCCTAAGGAACCTGAATATTAGAGTGTCGCGCGAACATTTGGTCCTTCGGATTACGGATTACGGAGAAGGTTCACGGACATCGGGTGGACAGATCGTGTGCAGATCGTGATGGACGACGATCCATAGTAAGACTATTGTGACGGTGTGCATAAGTGACCCGGTGAATAGTGTCACTATTTTCGACGCTAGTGATTCGCCATCGCGAGCAGGATCTCGTGCCAAAGGAGCCATCGTGAAATTGCACGTGATTGGCAGTGTGAAGCCATTTGGAAGCTGCCTCAAGGATAGGATCGGACCAGGAACAAGTGAATTGTCATCTTGAGGCTATAGGAAACTGGATGAAGACAGCGATTCGTGTAATTCGGAGCCAAAGGAAATTCAGGGAGTAGTGCATGTTGGTGACGTGTTGCATCATGCATGAGAAGCTTTCGATATTGGTCTAAATTTTCACTGGTATGGTCGGCTTGTTGGTTCTCCCAAGGTTGGTCAAGTCGTAAGGTCCGGTGGGTGGTACGTTGAGTCGATCGGTAGTGCATTGTGGTGTGTGGCAGTGCAGTACAGTGAGATTGCAGAAAGGTGAATCCTGTAATCACATAGTACGAATCTTGAATTATTAGTGTAATGCTAGTGCAGAGTGCGATTCATTATGGAAGACTTAAGGACTTTGAGCAAACGAGAACATCAGTTGCGAAATTCTTTGGACGGGGTCCAAAATTTGTTAAAAACTTTCAAGCAGAAAGGGATGCAGATAACCGTCACGTGTACAACACATCTATCAGTACCGCAAAAATAAATGTATTCTGTTCGCGCAATAAAGTAGCTTTGTAAATTGAAGTCCGCCGCGTTATTTTATAGTGTGTCTGAAGGAACCTGAAGATTAGAGTGTCGCACGAACAGTCTTAACACCATATTTCCTACGGCAGTTATTAAGTCGAAATTCGTTGGTTGGGTCACCAACTCGGCCCGACCAACGAATTTGATTCGTTCGTTGGCTCAACTGACAGAAGGCTAAAATTTGTTGGAAGGGGGTGCTCATCCTTTGGTGTGGTTGAGAATATTTCTCATAAAAATCGGATTCAATCACAGCGGATAGAAGCAAGTTGCTAATCATATTATGAGCACAATTTTTGTATTTGTTTTCTACTAGAATTTAAATGAAACTCAAATGTTTTGAACAAATACCAAATAAAACAACAAAAAGAGGTTATATTCCATTTAATTCCACTCAATTAATTTTGGTATCCATGACAGATACGTATTTCGACTACAATGTGCAGTTCTCATCAGTATCATTCCCACTTGATGAAGACTGCACATTAGAGTGATGCAAATTTTGAAATTTTCGCTCCACAATACTTAAAAGATTCCAAATCGGATCCTGACTAACCTCTCAAAATTTTAACCCATTCGGTGAGAAACTGTGATGGCACAAACCATTTGAAGTTTGTATGGGAATTACTATGGTAAAACCAAGATTTTTGTTCATGTCTATCTAATAATTCACCATATCGGTCTGCTTCAAAAGCTTTCAACTGTACTTGTAGGAAATTTTTCCAGCTACAACTTTGCTGTAGACCACTTTTTGATTAAATGCAAGGATCGAAAGTTATCAATGGTTCAATGCGCTGATGTCTTATGATCATGCTCAATCAACTGCTCAGCAGGCAACATTGGTGTTTCTGGGGCGTTGAATAGGACCCAAAAATCATGGCTACTATGTCACACTGCAAAATACAGTGTTGCCTACAGAGCAGCTGCTTGATCATGTCATATGTTTATCAATCTCTTAAATAATTAATAACTTTTTCCTGTCTCGTTTTAGATAGAAACGATTTTCAGCAAAGTTGTAGCTGAGAAAATTTTCTATAAGAATTGCTATCGAACTGTTTCGTAGCTCAATATGGAAAAAAAGGCTAGAAGTCAATGAACAGAAAGTTGAGATTTCCCATATTAATTTACATGTAAACTTCAAATGGATTGTGCGAAGCCTATTTCTAACCAATTGAGTTGTAACTTTGGGAGACTAATCAGGACCCGGTTTGAAACCATTTAAGCACTGTGGAGCGAAAAAGTCAAATTTTGCATCAGTCTACTGCACATTGTAGTCAAAATACGTATCTGTCATAGGTACACAAATTAATTAAGTGGAATTAAATGGAAGATAATCTCTTTTTGTTGTTTTGTTTAAGCATTCCGCTAATAACCCAAGGGGTTGGTCACTCTACACAGTGTGCCAAAATCAAACTAGGGCACACCCGGATGCAGTCATTGACGTTGTTTGGCACCCATGGTTACAATTTTTATGATTTTCTAAGTTACTGGCAACACTGAACTTTTTCTGCATGTGTGCATGTGTCAAAATGTGTTATTGACGTGGCCACTCCTAGTCAAATTATTTTCAAAACAACCGTGAATCTCTACCAAGTCTCGCCATGGGTTCTCAAAATCGTTACACCCGTGACGGCAGTCGCATCCACATTTCCTCCCATACGAAGAACAGCTGACAGCGGTATCTTGACCTGACCGAGGTTTCCAGCCATGGCTACACGAACTAGCCATGCAGCTCCCACGGCTGCGGCTGCTTCCAATGCTGCTGCTGGTCCATCTTTATTGACGAATTTTAGAGGAGATGGACCAGCAGAAGGAACAGCAGCAGCAGCAGCAGCAGCAGCATTGGAATCAGCCGCAGCCGTGGGAGCTGCATCGCTAATTTGTGTAGCCGTGGTCGACGCTGGAAATCTTGGGCCGGTCACGACAAGCGGTGCTTGAGTTTTAATCGGGAAGTCAACAACCAAACAAAAACTATACCATCCGACCATTCGAACTGCTAGAATACATCCATGGCGGTGGCTGCTACATCAACCATTCAATCGTCCAACATATAATGTTGGAGGACCGTCTTGGCAAAATCTCAAATAGTTCGACAAATTTTTACTCTCGTTCCTTTTTGCACTTTTAACTAACACAATAAGAAATTAGAATACCGAATCATAACATTAACTACACAGAAAAAGGAAAATCCTTTCCTTTCTCAGAAAAAAAAGCTTCCGCTCTTTCAAAGCTAACGTGTTTTCGGTATTCTCGCACCGTTCATCTTCTTGGAGGAGGAGAAGCACAGCTTCATAATGAACTGGAGTTTTGAGCATTTGTGATCATCGCGCTGTGGTTGCACTTCATGATGACGTTCACCGCCAGGGCTACGCTCGGGAATTCGACCAATCCAGAAGGAGGAACTTCCCGATTTCAGCGGAAAATTCGCACTTGCGACGGGTGGCAGTCCTTGGTGGTGAATGCAGTCAGCAGCAGATCCTCGGACGGCATACGGGTGGGTTATTGAAGAAGTGGAGAATGCGATTTTTGCTGACCGGGAAAGCGATTGTTCTTGGAGGCGCTGTAGACCTTGAAGCTGATCGAATTGTCCTGTAGGGTGTACGGGTTGGTGGACTCTGACAAGTAGTTTAGCTTGGAAAATTGGCTGGTCCGTTTCGGATCAGCGGTGCGTTCTTCATCAGTCCGACGTGTGTTCCGTCCGGTGTTGGTTTCCAGTTTTCCGACGGATGATACTCGGGCGGTGAAAAATTCGGTGCTAATCCATTTCCTCCGCCGGCTCCCAGAAGGGTTGGTTGACTAATGATTGACGTTCGTTGAGCGGGGTCGGCCTTCCGCCGAAGATGAAAAGATCGTGTAGCAACGGTGCTCGTCCGTCGTCCGTTGCAGGCATCCTTGGAGACGGATGCATCCAGTGTGTAGTCCCAACTGGAGTCCGTGTCGTTTTTGAAAACATTGAAAAAAAAACAAAAATAAGAGCTGTTAAAATACCGGGTTGCCAAACAAGGCATTATTCACAAGCAATCAAAAGTCAGTTCAATGACTTCTTGACACTGCCGGTACAGCCATAGAGGTAACTCTAAGACAAGTAGGTCCCGAAGAAACGTGCTCAACTTTTTGGCTCACCTCTGGCACTATCTTCGGTCCCAAGCTTGTCGAATCACCCCTCGAAACATAGGAAAAACCAATAACCCCTCATTTTATCTGTCAAACTTTCATAGCGAATCAAAACAAACATTGCGTAGTACTAGAATTTCGACTAGAATAGGGTACGTTAACCGTTTGTTTGGGACCAATAGGCTACTAAAGTGGTGAGCCAATTTAAAATCGTTAGTTTCGTATTGATTGTTGGTACAACTGCGGCACACTGAGGTACACTGAGAAAAAAGTTGGCGCAAAACAAGTGTGTAGAGTGACCACCCCTTGTAATAACCCCAATTTCATTACTTCAAAATACCAAATGTTTACATTCATTACATTTGGTTCGCACTCCGAAACGCATATGGTCACCCCCTGAAAGAATTTATGTTTGATTGTCAAATCCGATTTGATATGAGATTATGACATTAAGTTTCTTTTTAATTGGGTCGTGGCCCAACCAGTGGAGGCCCAAATATTAAAAGCCCAACCAGCAAATTTCGACTGTAGATACAACGACCTCATATTGACCTCAACAACATTGCTTGATCTCGCAATAGGATGCGTAATCGCTAAAAATTATATATAAGGTCTATAAACGTCAAACATTCCGATGAACACTCAATCAAATTCATCAAGTATATTGCTACAAATATCATGACATGATTGCATCAACACAGATGATTGTTGCCATCGTTATAAAAATAAAAATAACTCATTCCCATCCTAATGCTCATATAACCTCCACTCGAATAACAATGCACCCATAAAATCTGCACAATAACACCCATCATGACAGCAAAAGTGAATTTATCCATCAAGTCAACCGCAAGACAAAAAATCTTCACAACGCCTCGTTAGTTTGCTAAGTGGAAAACCAGGCGCCAATAAAGGAAGCAAAAAACTTGTCAATTTTTGCACATTGTTAAAAGGTATTAATTTTCCAGTGTTCTCTCGCTTGCGTTCAGTGTTTCTGTTTCGCTGCCACCACCACTGATTGACTGAGTTGAGGCGAGCCTTCCAATGGCAATTTGTCCACGTCCATTCAAGCTTTTTTTTTCTTCCATCGTATACTTGAAGTTTGAGCCCCCGAAAGTCCGAGCCGTTTGAAAGTGGCTCTTTCCGACGATTTTTAATTATAGGTGTTGATAACGATCCGCGCTGTGGAATATATCTATACCTGCAGTCGTCAATGGGTGGATTTTCTTCTGTTTGTTTGATTGTATGTTCGGCGGTGTGTGTGGCATGTGCTCCATTCTCTGCGGTTAGCCGACTCGCTTTGGATTGTTTAATTTGAAAATTACCATCAAACAGGCGATTCAAAGATGTGAACTGAAACAGGCAGCTGCAAGTGGAAGGCTTTATTTTAAGACTTGTTTGCTGCTAATGGTTTTATGTGCATGTTTGCGCGCCTCATTCCAAATGTGTGCGGTAACTAAACACAACGTTCTGCTAAAAGTCATATGGACGACTGGTTCCACAGTTTAATCAAACAGTTTGATGCCAACGATTACATGGCTGACAATTCTCCAGTAATAATTATTTATCAGGTCCGCATTTTTTGTTGAATGGAATTCAATAACCATTCATTTGAATTCCATAAGTATAAACAACCCATCGGCATTCGCTATCACACAGAAAGTCATCCACATTTTTCACGGGTCAATTTTCAAAGCAAACTCATCGTTCCGCCTCTCTAACCCTCACTTTTACGGGTTGGGTCGGAACATATTGCGCAACGATGAAAAGGCGCCGCTCTGCTGTTTATAATTATGGGAACACACAATTTGCGTGTAATTTTTTTTGTTTCGATGATACCGGCTTGTTGTTGGTGCTATTATTTTGTTTTCTGTAGCCGAAAGCTCTATCATTGAGTGATCGCCCTCACATCGTCGTTTCGGTACGGTCTTTTTTTTTTAACAAACGCAGTCACACTTAATCCACACACGCACTCGTCAGTACATGCTTCGGTTTTCTACGGTCACGACTGAAATTCGTCTATCCCTAGCTTATCAAAAGCACTGACTGGTGCAGCCTATATGCACAACACGAGCGCAGTGATTTTTTAATCATCGCTGCAATTATTGCTCAATACATTTTGTCTGTCTATCCTCAAATGCTGCATTGCATTCGAACAATGTGAAAAAGAAAGGCGAATCATCAAAATCATCTACTCAAGGAAAAATGCCTTTTCCGATGGTGTAATCACCACAAATGACTGATTTCATGAACGTTTACATGCAATGAGCAATTTAGTAGCTCAAAGAGCAATCAATGAGAAAATTATTGCATTTAGGATTTTTAAAAGCAATGTGAATTTATCGACGGCTTCAAAATGCATATATCAATTGCATCAGTATGTGATTTTGAAGAGTTGAACTATTTAAAATTACCCCCTCAAAACGCGTAAAAGTCCCTTGGGTTCAGGCGATTTCTAGGAAAGCGGAACGAAATTTGTAGGAAAATCCCGAAGAACACTATACCACATTGCATTAAATTTGAGCTCATTTTGATATGGACTCATACTGCATCAGCCCATTTCTATTAAGCTATTATTTCTCGTAATATTCCTGTTTCTCGGTCGTCTTGGAAAATCAACGGCCATTTTTGGCGTTTTTTTAAATTCATATACCGCGCACTTGACGACCAATTTGATATTGTTCATGCAAATGGTTAAAACAAACCCTTAAATATGTATAATTATGCTACCTTATGTATCTTCTAGGCAACTGTCAAAAATAAACAGCTTTTTGTAGATTGAAATAATTATTTGTTTCATCGATTCACATGAATATTTTGAAATGCAAAGATTTTGAACAATTGTTCTCTGCCATGTTCATGTAATAAATTAACAAAAAGTTTCTAAATCATGTTTTAATTTGAGAAATAGTTATGCGCGGAAAAAGCAGCAGCAGATATAATTCCACTCACTTGCATAAAAATTATGTCCGTAATAATGCACTACTCCGCCGAAGGCTTTACGTTTGCGCTGAAAAGGGCGAGGAAAGGTTGTTCAATACTAGTTCCAATACACAATGCAGTAAAAATACCAAAAATACATGCTTAGGCAGCAAGAAATGCTTAATAAATTGAACATACTTTGACTTTCTGTTTAGTATTACTTCTGCGTGAAGTCAACGATTTACACTACAGTCTGTTATCTTCCACTAAATTGAAGATATTATCATGGCGTTATCCTTAAGTTATGCAGCATCTATTTAAAACAGCAGCTGCATGTTTGCATTCTTTAATTGAAAAATTAGCGATTTACACTACATAACGGGTGTTCAATAAAAAAATGAGAATGATTTCAGTGCCGCGACTAAGTTGCGACTAAGTTGCGTCGGACGGCTGACCAAGGCCCCTTCTCCAATATTCATTGCCGTTTTTTTTTTTTGAAGAATAAATATTATGTTTTTAATAAAAAAATACTGAATTCGTTGAAACAAATTTTTTTTTTTACTAGCTATATGACTGAAAAAAATCTCATTTTTTATTGAACACCCGTTAATCGGTCATTTTCAGAACCTTGCAATGAAAAATAGAATCCTTGAAGTGTTATAAGACTTTCAAGCGAATTGAAAATCAGCATAGGGTTTAAATTCCAGATGAATTAAACTTCAGGGAATAAGGTGTTCCAAATACGTAGTGGTAGTGGTAGCATGTGAGTTGTTCGTGGTCGCGTTTCAATGAAGTTTTTTTGGCTTGTAATACCTCCTCAAGCAACGTTTCTCTTCGATATTCTGACTCGTTATGCGAAGACATGCCTGAATAGTGTGGAGTTCAAGAACATTATCTACGCTAGTGAAATTAAAACGTATTTCTAAATGTGCCTATTCAGTATACTCCATATTGGCTCTGTACCGTAATTGTGTTCATCTGCTACCTCATTCTACTTAACCTTGAACACTCACTGGATGAACACAAACAGAGCAGTGACTCGTGCTGTTACTACAAAGATGAGTAAATCTACGCTCGCTTTGTCAACCGGTTCCAAAAGTGACAACCAAAACAAAAAACGATCGAGGGAAGACTTGGATAAGACCGAAGAACAAGACGAAACCTTCGACAATCTGTTGGTGCGAATAAAACAGATGATCGATGATGGAAACACGAAAATCGAACAGAAGATCGAGTCAAGCAATAAAGCCGTTGTTTGTGAAATTGCTACACTGCGTGAAGAGGTGCACCAACTGAAGGCCGACTACGCCCGTGATTTAAATCGGCTAAACGAATCTCATGCAAAAACGGAATTGGATGTGCTGAAAAACAAGGATGCTGTTAACAGATTGCCGAAATCAAACGATCTTATTTTGACTGGAGTACCCTACAGCCCCATGGCACAGGAGTGGAACTTCAAATCAGAAAGTGGCTCCACTGGTCATTTGCGAACACTAGCGCACCTAGCGGTAGAAGGCATCTTCGGCCTGTAGTTAAGATATGCAGCATGCTATGATAGTGTGAGTGCACATAGAAAGCCTAATTGTTGCGGGTGCAACACCACCGATTTTGATCCAGTTTGCCTTCAGAGCATCCAGGGATGAATTTTTCCATCGCTATTTCGCTAGGAAGAATTTGAACTTGACTCAGCTTGGATACGACGTTGACAGACGCATCTACATAAATGAGAATCTCACCGAATCAGCTCGTTACATCAAAGGGACTGCTCTTAAGCTGAAACGTTCTGGGAAGATTCATCATGTTTTCTCCAAGGATGGGATCATTTTTGTGAAGCCGACTGAAGACGTTCCAGCTCTGCCGATTTACTACGTGGACCAGTTGGCGGAGTACGGATCGATCAAACATCAACATCATTAAAGCCGTCTATACCAAACCCTTTCCTACGAATTTCATTTATTCCTTCATTGATATTTCCATGACTCCGTTCCTACAAATAATCGTATTGACTACCCTCTACTACAAAGTACGTTGACAAATTTTGATTGGTCCCCGTTATATAGTATTAGTGATTCTGACTTGGCACTCGAGTTCTTCAATGCACATATAGTTGATCTTTTCGAAAATTTCGTTCCTCTGCGATCTGTGCGGTCCAATCCCAATGCGATGTGGTTCAACAATGATATATTGAATGCAATGATTGCGAGAGACATTACATATCGACTTTGGATATCAAGTAGAATTGAATCGTATCATATTCAGTTTAGAAGACTTCGTAATCGGGTAACCAGTCTGATAAATAAGGCTAAATCAAATTTTTTGAGCAGTGGCTTGGAAGCTGCTAACTCTAGTAAAGAGCTGTGGAAAAAACTTAAACATTTGAATGTTGCCAGAAACTCTAATAGCAGTGTGAAGATTCATAATACTAGTGATGAAGTTAATGCCTTTTTTGGTGAAAATTTTACGATAGATCCTGAATTACTGACGATACCACCACTGAATCCTGAAGGTTTCCGTTTTTCTCCTTGCACTGATTTGGAAATTTTGTCTGCAATTTTATCAATTTCATCCAACGCGATTGGTATGGATGGTGTTCCTTTAAAGTTCATCAAATTGATTTTACCCTTCGTAATAACTCCGATTTCCTACCTTGTTACTACTTGTTCATTTCGACCGCTAGATTTCCTCGTGCATGGAAAACCGCAAAAGTTATTCCAATTCGGAAAAAGCCTGCAGGCACTAGCTTGAATAACCTTCGCCCAATCAGTATCCTATGTTCATTATCTAAAGCCTTTGAAAAGATTCTTAAATCTCAGATTCAAGAGTATATTAAACGATTTAACTTACTCAGCCCTTACCAATCAGGTTTTAGGTCAGGGCACAGTACAACTTCATCACTTCTTAAGGTATCCAAGGTGATATCCATAAATTAATTGATAAAAAAGGAGTTGCTTTTTTACTTTTGATTGATTTCTCTAAAGCTTTTGACAGGGTCTCACACGTCAAACTACTGAAGAAATTATCACACCAGTTCGGATTCTGTCGTGAAGCTGTTTCTTTGATCAATTCGTATTTAAGTGCTCGCACTCAAGTGGTGGATATTGAAGGTAATCTTTCGGCTCCCAATAATATATTATCAGGTGTACCCCAAGGGTCAGTATTGGGTCCTCTTTTATTTTCATTATTCATCAATGACCTTTCGTCAGTATTGCAAGTCTGTTTGATCCACATGTTTGCGGATGATGTTCAATTATACCTCTGTTCAATTGATGCATCTGTAGAAGAAATGGCTCGTCTAATCAATAATGATTTGAAGTGTGTATCGCTATGGTCTTCAAGAAATCTGCTTCCGATAAATTCATCTAAAACAAAAGCGATGTTTATTTCCAGACGGCAGACACGCATTGAGTTACCAAATCTTTTTATAAATAATGATATTATTGACTTTGTTAACAAGGCTTCTAATCTCGGTATAATATTACAAAATGATTTAGAATGGGATTCTCAAGTAAATTTCCAATGTGGAAAGATTTATGCTGGATTACGACATTTAAGGCTAACGGCTGCTATGTTATCGGTATCAACCAAAATCAAGCTTTTCAGCTCTCTTTTGAAACCACATTTTTCGTATGGACTTGAACTGATTTTAAATGCTTCTGCTAATGCTTTGGATCGTTTAAGAGTTGCCTTAAATCACTGCGTACGTTGGGTTTTCAATTTGTCAAGATACGCTAGAGTAACACACTTACAACGGCAGCTTTTGGGCTGCCCATTTTATGAATTCTTTAAACTGAGAAGCTGTGCTACCTTATTCAAAATTATACATCATGGCCCAAACTATCTTCATGAAAAATTACAACCATTCAGAAGCGCTCGAGTAAGACACTTCGTAGTACCGCAGCATAACTCCTCATAACTCATTACGGTAGTACCTTTTTTGTTCGTGCAATTATACTATGGAATCAGCTTCCTACTTACATTCAATCTATATAATCAGCTGCAGGATTCTACCGTGAGAGTTTGAACTGGTTCAGTGGAGGGAATTGAATGGATTGGAATGAGCAAAGGGTTGAGGTTTGGAATAGCATGTATTTAAAAGTAGTTTTGTATTATATTAAGTTATGTTTTGAACCTTTTTGTTAAAGTGGATTGAATTGCATTTGAGGTGTGAACAACGAAGAAACCGATAGTAGAAAGTTATAAGAGAAAACTCTTACTCTACAAGTATAGTCGGCGTCGCCAGGATGTTCTGAGGCATAAAATCTCTGATCGCGCCTTCCTTTGGGAAGGGAAGTAAAGCCGTTGGTGCCCGTTCCATGAGTTGATGGGTCGATAGGTGTAGGGTCCAGGTGTGCCTCCCTGACGTCGGTAGCATTGGAATGCAGTACGGAAAACTAGATCGACGGAAAACAAATCAAGGAAAAAAAAGAAGAGTTTAACGCGTCAACCTGTCAGAACACAGCAGGAAGAGAATGTTGAGAGAGACATTCAAAGCAGAGGAAGGTGGGACAATACGCGCCACAAGATAATATGCTTTTCATGATCTATTGTTATGGAAAGGATAGACTTATTTTGACATTGGAATTTCTTCTGGTCAATGATTAGTTCAGATATTTTTGATCAAAACCACAATCGATAGACCTCGATATTAGGCCTAAGTTAGCGACATGTACCGTAAATACTTCACACCCAATGAGGTCCAGTCGCTAAAGATCTTCTTTTTGAATTTTCGAAATTTAACGATGGTATCGTGGCTCTAATTAGATTTTGTTCTTATTTGAGCCAAGAAATCATCAGTCCGATAATGGTCCATGTAGTTCTGGGTACCCATTATCATATTTGAAGGGGGGTGAGGGGGAATTCATATCATCAGGTATGATATTGAATATTGATATGAATTATATAATATCATCGAGTCACTTCTATGGAAGCACTCGAAATATCACTAACTTATTTCACTAACCATCTTGTTATCAGATTCTTGTCAATTCTCGGGGGATACCCAGAACATGTGCGTGTGTGACCATTTTGCTCTGGTGACTAAATGTGATCAAAAATGATCTTCTTTCAAATTCTCATATGGTTTGATTGGTCGTATGATTAGTTTTGACACAAATAAGGTTCTGACCATGTCCTCGAAGGCACTCGGAACATGTATGATAAGGTCTTTCTGATCTTGGCTTTCCCAATTTCTATTTGAATGTAATTATTATAATGGTTGCCTTTTTTACCATTATATTGGCAACACTGCCAGCGCGGTCTCGCCACCGACAAACCGACATGAATGACCAAAGCAAAAACAATAAAATTGCTGACCAAAGCACACTACTGACATATGGCTCCGTGTTCGTGGGAAATATTTGGCTAAGCCTTGAACCCGCATGCAAAAGTTAGAAATTGGTTCGTTTCTGATGTATTTATGACAAATTATTTTTATCTAGATCAAAATATCCTATAGTTTTGACAGTTCGAATCACTGCACATTTAAATCGGCCGTTTGCGATTTTTGGGCAAAAGCCAGAATTAATTGTCATGTCGGTTTGTCGGTGGTCTCGCTACATATTTTGAGACTCTCTGAGAGAGGCAACACGTGGTTATTTAACAGTTAATCGTGGCAATTTTGATTTAAACCGTTGGAAGTTTGGCCTCAGCCCTTAAAGCCATTTACGATTCTAGGTTATTTTGGCGTTTTATTTTTTTTAAGTGACCCTTGATAATTTTTGTATTATTTTTTTAGCTTTTTGACGTTTTCATGGTAATTGGGAGATTTTTGGGCCGTTTTTGGATTTTTTGAGGGTTTTGGCCTGGCTGAGATTATCATAGCGGTTCTAGACTAGTGCGGCGTTTCTATGGTCAGTTTTGGCATCTTGATGCCTTTTTTTTTCGATTCTCCCTGCCCTTTGGTTCAGAGAGGGTTAGGCCGCGTTCTGCCAGGTTGGTCGAAGCAGATTTCATGTGTGAGTAAGTAATGAACTTTGATATGTGAAATTCACTTTAAAAGGTGCGTTTCATATTTCATCACATGTAGTTCCAAAGAGCTTGAACGAAATGTGATGCTTGCGATGATCACTTGAAGATACGATATGACGGAACATTGATACTAACTGTATAAAACACAAGTAAATTCTTCCAGAAATTAGTTACGATAACATATTGAAAAATGTGTTAATTGTTAGTGAACAAATCCGGAGTGACAACGGCGCCGGTGGTGTAGTGGTAAGCGTGATTACCTCTCACCCCAACAGGCCTGGGTTCAATCCCAGTCGGCGCCGCCGGGATGTTCTGAGGCATAACATCTCTGATCACGCCTTCCTTCGGATGGGAAGTAAAGCCGTTGGTCCCCGGTTCATGAGTTGATGGGTCGATAGGTAGGGTCCAGGTGTGGGAGCTGCCTTCCTGGCTCGTCGGTAGCATTGATGCTCAGCACGGAAAACAAGATCAACGGAAAAAACAAACCAAAGGAAAAAAAAAAAAAAAAAAAAATCCGGAGTGATTTGAGATTTGGGCGTAATTGTATTTGTAAACAAACTGGTCAATCGCCGATTTCTCGTGATAAAAGCTCAATCTTATAAACAAACTATACCAAATGATAGAGGAATCATACCTCTACCGCATAGTGTTATTAGTTTTCAAAATTGAGCCTTTATTCAGGATAAATCGGCGATTAACGTGTTTGTTTACAAATACAATTACGCCCAAATCTCAAATCACTCCGGAAATGTAATGTTGCATTGAAATACTTTAAATCGTGTTCCCTCATTTCACATCCGTTGAACCATTATGAACGGCTAATAATGTATATATCTAGAACTTTTCTGGTACCATGGAGTCCACAAAGTAAAAACGAAAGAAGAGCTGCAAAATGGAGCACATGCGATACGAAAATGGAGTGATGCTTGTTAATAAAATACCCGGAGACACTGTCCATTTTCCGCATTGGTGTTACGGTTTTATAAGACGCAACTAGGAACTCACGATCATCATACAAAGATAATGGACGTCGAAATAGCGTAGAACACATCAGAAATAACATGGGAGACAGTGACATGTTGAGGAAAATCAGAGGTTATTAAGCTTGATCAAATCAAACAGTGAAGAGCTCCCACTGCTATCGGACTTAGTTTCCGTGCTACAATGAGTGGTAGACATTTTTGCGATTCTAGGTCATTTTAGTGTTCCTATGGCGTTATGAGATTGGCGTGTAATGATGGTCCGGATAGTTCAACTATTTCGAAATTTTTTGCAGCCATTCCATCGTTTTCAACATCGTTTGGGTGTGGTTTTCTCATCAGTGTTTTCAATGCAATTTTAGCGTTTAGACGATTTTATAGCTCTTTTGGTGTTTTCAGACCACTTTGTAATTTTAAAGATGTTTCGCAATTTGGCCTGCCGTCAAGCCAGGTTGCGTCTTCTTCTTGTTTTTGGCTATTAAAACTATTGACCACTTTCAGGCCAAATAAGACAAATAAATATTTTGATTTATATTTTTGGAAAAAAATCGACCATTTTGGATCTTGACTTTATTTTTTTCAAAACGGCTTTTTTGTTATTTTTCAAGAAATTGTAGCACGAAATCTTCACTTCTGTTCACAATGACGTCTGAGATAAAGTTGTCTAGACAAGTAAAGTCTTTCTGGGAAAAATATACACTGATTTGTTTCTAGTAATTTTTTGTACAAATTCCAAAAAAGTGTTAAAACTCAAATATCTTAAAGAGTATATCTTAATTTTTTAAATTTTATATTTACGAAAAGCACAAGAAGAATGCAAACTTTTGGCATATCTAAAACCATGAACACTTGAAAAGATCAAAAATGGCCAATTGGTGGGAAAATTGTTATGCAAAGTTTCATGCAAATCGGAGAAGGTTGAGTTTTCCGATTCGTCATTTATCGTGGAACTATTCTATTTTAAGCTTTTTAAGCATTTCCACACCAAATAGCGAATCGAATAGACATGACTCTCTTGGAACTTTGTACCTATGCTGGTTGCTACCCAAGATGGCATTTTTCATTAAAAAAAATGTAAATTTTCTTGGATTTTTTTAAATAGCGTGTGTAACAAAAAAAAATTATTTAAAAATGCTATTTTTGATCAAAATGACGAAAAACTGCACACTGAAAGAAAAATCACTGTAAAATAATGTTTAAAAGTTAACTGCAAATTTTCTCAAAAGAAACTTATTCGTTTTTTTTTTGTTTGTGAAGAAAGCTGAAGCTATGCCCTGTAATCTGGTGCAGAGTGTTGGATTAAATGCTTAAAACTATTTTTTAACGTAGGACTACGTCTGTGATTTCAATATGGGGGTACACTTTGTGAAAACCGAAAATGGAACATGTAACAAAATTATGAAAGATTTTGAACGTTAATAACTCAGCTGTCACTATTGAAAATTGCACGAATGTGCAACTGTTGCTATGATAACTAAAATTATCACCGATTGCCTGCGAAAATCGATTTCTCTAACACAGATTTCAAAGTTGAATTCCATTCGGTCTCACCACACGGTGTTTATTCAATCACCGCGTAGTGAGTGGTGGTGTTCTCCAGTACACAACGAAAGGCTCCCCGCAAGCAGCAAGCTATCAAGGCTGCCCTCAACCGCTGATCGCATTCAGTTCCAATCACCGTGTGTGGTGGTTTCCGGTCATCGGCATCAGCAGCAGTGCTTTCGGGCGTGGCGTTGAATATTGTTCTCCAGTATCAACGAAAGTCTGCCTGCAAACAACGAGCTGCGCCCACATGAGCAGCCATAGAAGGAGGAAGTAGCCGCACCGCTATTGATCGGAATTAGTAGCTCTTCGTGAGTCGCTGTGGGGCATCTATGTCAAGCGCTTCATACTATAAAGTACAAACAGAGAAAATCACGCTCAAATTCCTATTCCTACGCAAAACACAAGCTACTGCTGCAGTTAACAAATAAGATTTATTTTATAAGACCACGTAGTCCTACGTCACCATTGTGTACAACCCCATAGGTCTTGTAGTTTTTTTTAATAATGTTTCACTTCATCAAATTTAAAAACATAATCAAATTTTGCATGTTCAAGTAATTTAGTACCAAAACTGGATTCTAAGAATGATTTCCCATTAATTCGGTCATATAAATATGTTCAGTTCATCCATTCTCAAGTTATTGCGAATTTTTTAAAATAGGAAATTATATATTACCATTATTTTAGACCTTTTTTGAATGTTAGGTACGATGTTCAGCTACGAAATGTATTTTTTCGTGATTGCATATTATATGTTAAAAAAAATCATCCTCAGGCACGGAGACTCAGCCGATGAGAAACAAGTGGATGTTGTCCAATATATACAAGACGAATTTCGCACCAACTCGACCAGTGGTTGGCATTATCCTCGCAGATTCCAATGACACTAATTGGGTTTCGACTTAGGCATCTTTGCATACCATTCTAATTCATATTTCGTGCACTTTTTATTAATTATATATTGAAATACCTATACACCTATACGATATAAACATTAAAAATATAACAAGCTTGCTCCTTCTTTAGTCAGCCCGTGGTTTTCCAACCATTTATCACCCCTGAATAATAACTTATTGCTTATCGCATATTAGCTTATAGCGTGCTCTCAACTTAGTGTTCTAAATGCACTTCCACAGTTATTAATTGATAGTTATCGATGCCAATACCAATGCATGAATTTGCATATTGTGTGGCAATCACAATTATACTCCATGCCCAGGGATGTCGAGAAAATTTCCAACCTGAAAGATTCCCTCGACTAGACCAGGAATGGAACCCGCCGTCTCCGGCTTGGTATTACCGTGCCTTTACTGAGTAGGCTATGAGGCCCGTATTTTAAAATTAAGTGTCCGAATATGAATCAAAATTTTTCACCGTCACAAAAAGTGATTCATATTTCGGACAATTTAGTTATATTCTTTTACGAATAAAATTCATTGCTATCGTACGTAGCTTAAAAGCCATATACAAAATTGGATGTCCGAAATTTGTATCCTCTAAGACAATTGTCCGAAGTTTGAACCTTGGTAGCTCTAGTGAAATAACACTTTTTTCGATATTTACTTTAAAATATCATCTCAGTTAGCTCAATTTAAAGATACTTCGACAATGTATCGATGAAACGAAACTAAATAATGTGTTACCATAAAGTATATGTCCGTTTTCAGCAGAACATGCCTTAAGTGTCCGAATTATGAATCAGAACGAAGATCTACTTCTTCCGATTTTTTTTTCAAAAACTGATAAATGCAGATATATTGAAAATTCATGCTAACTAAGAGATTCTACTACGTGGATATTGTTATCATTACTAAAATAGTGTAATTACTTATGACATTTAAATCCCCAAATTAAAATCCACGTACCGTTTTTAATAATCATAAACAAAAATCAAATACATTCTACCATCATCATGCATCCAAAATCCAAAGCAAACGTTGCCATCGATTCCCAACATTGTTGTTGCCCATATCGCCATCATAGTCGACAGTTCCACCACTCACCGTTTTCCATCTCGTTTGCTTTTCGACGGTGGAAATTAAGAGATAAGTAATTAATCTTAATTTCCGCCATGGTTCATTTCGCTTCCATGAACACTCGAGCAGCCAACACCGAGTCTATCTGTTGTAGAGAGAAGCTCAAAAATTTCCCGGACGCAGTCCTCGGGACCGTTTCTGCAACATCACAGTTATCTTAATCATCGGTTTTATTTTATCTCCGATCCGAACCGAGTTGAGTGTACAAACTGTTTTCATTTTCTCGTTTCAATATAACTTTTTTGTGCTCAAAAATGTATCGACATTGCATAGCATGGTGCGGTGACTCTGGGGCTAACGAAAGGAGGAAACTTGAGCAGAAGATTTTCAATAATTCCGTTTGTTGAGCGTAGGAGCTTATGAAAAATCACACGATGATCGATGATGGAAAAATTTAATGCATCGGATTACCGTATGATTGATGAGATCTAGAGAATGTGGTTTGACGGTTTGAGAATGTACACTACAATTACAAACACCAACGCAAACACAGTTTGCCAAAATAATGCTTCATATCTATGGACACCCATCAATTCGCCAACAATATAAAGCTGCACTTTTACGCCCTGAACTTCGCTCTATCATTGTTCCTCATCGTCGCTAACGACAACGACGATGGTCGTGTAATAATCCACAAAAACTGCTTTGACACTTCATCGCTCCCAAATGTGACAGCTTAACGACATACGCTCGGAAAAGTTACGTACCTAGTAGATAGGGGAGGATGGGTAAACTTTTTCGGAGCGCAAAATTCCCGAACAAGAATTCATGTTTCGCAGTCGACCATATATTCACTCGAATTACTAACCCGCTAACGAATTTTCCACCAGCACCATCATCGCCGATCATACTTGGAACGGCGGACCGGTTGGTGGGACGATTCACAGCGAAGGAAGCGAAAAATATTCTCGCCACTTTTCCCGGAAGCTATATCTCTGTCTGGCTGGCTGACCGGGAAGCTGAGTGTTCATATTTCTGCCGAAACGGCACACTGATGAACAGCGTCATAGTGAGGGGTAATTTTGATGGGCTAAATGGATCTCGGCGTCTATACCTCATTCCGATAAATGTTTTTTTTTTTACTCTCAAATCGTCGGTAAAAAAACCTTTTCCATTAAGAGACATCCTTGCTACACCCACTGCATCCACTACTCTGTTTAGTATACCGAGAGTTGATGAAGGTAATCGCACATCCTTCTTTCCCGAAATTCAGTCCAAAAACGGTCGGAATATTTCACATTTAGCCTCTACTCGTTCCAAAAAAAGATTCGCCATCTTCCACGTGAATTAGCGACTGGATTCTGAGCGATGATATACATTTTTATTATTAAAAATTTATCATCGACCCGCTCACCCCGGGACCAAAGTTTTATCCCCGAACAGGGGGAAGATGAAAAGAGATGGGACAAACCAGGACCGGAGCTCGCTGAAATAAAGCTGTTAGAGCTGTTCGGTTAGGTAAACATTTTCAGGTCCTCTCGCTCCAGCCTACCTACCATAGTCCTGACGTCGCGAACCCATCACCCACTTAGAACCATGAAGGGCAGTAACGTTCGTATTCAGAAAGTGACAGGGTGAAGTATTTTTCCTTGTTTGCTGTGACATTTGAATGTTTATTTAATCAGTCGCTCGAGAATGTGGTTCAGCATCCAGCAGCGCTTATGCCCGGTTTACACTTATGCTGATTCACTAGTGCGGATGAACCTGTCGCTACACACGGCCAGTGGGAGTAGTTGAAAATTTAGTTGCATTTGTCTCAAAATTTCAAACAGTGGGGTTACTCATTGAATGAGTAAAATTTTCATCGACTTTCCAAAAATCAATTCTTGGATATGAAGAAAATCGAAAAAAATCACTCACTCAATTAGTATACACCTAGACATAGTAATATGTTGGTCGGTTTTCCTCATATTCAAGCATTTTTTCCCAGAAAAGTGAGGAAAAATTTTCTCACTCACTGACACTGCATTCATCAACATTATGAGCCTGCACTAGTGTAAACCGGGCATAAGGAAATTGCCTCGAAGCTGGCAGACACAGACACACCGATAGACCGGATGTGTCGTCTATATTGTCCCCAATTTTTTTTTTCGAATGGAGCAGAAAAGACCCTTGTCGTAAGATTATTTTTTCAGCAAACTCCACTCGATTCATTTAAAGAATTATTTTTCTTCTTCTCAGGAAAAATAAATAATAACGAAAGGATGGGTAAAAGTAAGATCGGAATGGATTACATCATGGACTAATTGCGATGGCATTGGGAGTATTTTCAAACCCGCTCCAAATTCTATTCCCCAGTAGGAGATAACCAACCTCCATGGTGTCTTTTTGGGCAATCATCGTGGGTAGAGAATGCACAGCCCCTTGAATCGCACCAACCGATGATTTATATATGAAATGGGATTCGTATCTGCTCGTTCTGCTGTTGCCGTTGCTGGACCACCCTGCACCCCCTAGGCCGTCGTTGTGTGTAATTTTATTTTCTCAAAATATAAAATATCATCCGACAGACGCAACTATTTTTCTTATTCCACTATCCGGCACAATTTGTGGAATGGAAACGAAAGGGAAATGGGTCTACGCCTTGCGGAAATAGAGTGGTTTAAGTTGTCTGGATAGATTTATACTACGTGTTACTGGTGCTGGTGGTGCTGGTTTAGCTTGCTGCAAGCCGGCATATCTCTCTTGTTATGGTCAATTTTCGACCAGCCCCCAGTAGTGGTTAAACGCACGAACTAGCCCACTGACGTTAGCAGTTTCCGGAGGGCATTTCAATTTGGTGCAGTTTATCTTTCAGCATGGTGCCATGATTGTAACAAATGAACACATTTCAATCGAAGCTGGAGTAACTTTTTCACTTTAAGTTGAAACAAATTAAGGAAAATTCTGCTACATAGCAGTTCCACGCCAACTGACGAATTTGTTTTAATTTTCCCTCTTCGAATACCATACCGTTAATCTTCGCATAATTGTTCACTAGGGGCAATGAACTAAGTTTTTGTCGAAATTCGGCTATTTTGATTCTCGCCTAATTTTTCAAAATGGCGTTTTCAATATTTTTCAATAAATCATAACACGAAAAAAGAGATGAACTAGCCATATGGCTAAAAATCTCTATAATAAAGAAAAAAAACAAATAACACGAAAACAGCTCATCTCAGATAAAGTTGTAACACACTAAAAAATTAATTACAAATTGTTGTCAAAAAATAAATAAAAAACTTTTAACAAACTCATTAACAAAAAAGTTTGTTTTAAAGATTTTTAAATTTTTGGTAACTTTTTAGAAATGGACACAACCGATACTTCAAAATTGAGTAAAATCGTGGAATATCAACTCTTTGATTTGTGCATAGGAAACAATTCTTAAAATAAAATAAGTTTTCTGAATTCAAAAATTTTAATGCTTTAAAATTGTGTGTGGAAAAATATGTACAAATGTCGAAATTTGTTATTTTTTGCAGTGTGTAGTTTTTCTGAAACAGCAAGTAGTTTCCTACAACTTTGTCTCAGCCGTCATTTCGATTAGACACACCATTTTCATGCTATGATTTATTGAAAAATAAATTGTTTATTTTTTCCTGGAAGTGTTCTTCAGCTACATATTTTGACGATGCATCAGCTGAGAAAAAATAATTCTGCTAATTTACTACACTACACTCATACCAAAAATGTATTACATTCAATGTTAGTTGCATTTCCTATCATCCGCCGCAGATATCTCATCCTCCGTTCATGGTTCTCCACTAACATCCTGCGACGATGAATCCCTTATTATTGTAAGGGTGATGGGTGTTCCATACCCATTGATTGATTCACAAAGGACCGAAAGTTACCTTTAGAAATGTTAATATAATGCGAAATGTCATAGTTTAACTTGTACCTTTTTAAAAGGGGAGCACCCCTCAGCTTCCCTCTCTAACTGGAGAGTTTGGTAAAGAGAGATGATCAACCCTATTCGTGCCTTCCTCAAAGTTGTCCTTGCTCGCTTTCTACTCTCTATATACAATGTTCACACTGCCCTACTCTAACGGAACTATCAATTCTATACTTTCATCTCCTCATCTATCGTATAAAATGACCACTTTAAGTTAAAGTCCTACAGTAAAAGAATGGACGTGTCGAAAGTTGTTTCAGTTTTGTGGTGACAGTCGTCCATACTTTAACTAAAGGGCTTCACTTTAAGTCTGTTATTTGACGCTTAGCATCTTCAACTATGCCAGCTGTAGAAACATGGTATTTCTCCTGGCCAACATGGTTTCCACCCCAAACGTTCGGTCTCAACAAACCTCGCTCCTTTCATTTCCCTATGCCTACGGAATATGGAGGCAGGGGCACAGGTGGACGTCGGATCTACACGGATCTCAAGGCTTCTTTCGACCGGGTTGATCATGCCATTCTAATTGCCAAACTCGAGAAGCTTGGTGTTTCTCATGAACTCACTCGTTGGTTTGAATCGTATCTTACCTATCGAGAGTTTTGTGTGAAAATCGGGTCTGATCAATCCGAATATTTTTCAAACAACTCAGGCGTTCCTCAAGGCAGCAATTTGGGACCGCTGCTCTTCTCCATATTCATTAACGAAATCGGTTTTGATACTTGCAACTGGCTGCCGGTCATTCTAAGCAGACGATGTCAAGATGTACGTGGTTGTGCGATGCTTCACTGACTGCCTGCGGTTGCAGCACCTGATCGATTGTTTCGAAGAGTTGTGCTCTAGGAATTTTCTCACGTTGAGTGTTCAAAAATGCAATATCATCACTTTCCATAGCAAGCTAAAACCTATTGCATTTAATTATACGATCGATAACCAACCTTTGCAGCGTGTGGACAACGTTCGTGATCTAGGAATTACACTTGATTCTGCTTTGACATTTAAGCTACATTACACGGATATGGCTATGAGCCAAAGCTAACAGGCAATTCGGATTCATCTTTAAGATCTCTGATGAGTTTCGGGATCCTACCTGCCTGACAGATCTATATTGTTCTCTAGTGCGATCGATCTTGGAATTTGGTGTAGCAGTATGGTGTCCGTATGAAACAGTTTGGATAGCGAGGATCGAGTCTGTTCAGAAGAAATTCGTTCGTTACGCCCTTCGCCACCTTCCTTGGTACGATCCTGTACGATCCTACGAACCTTCCACCCTACGAAGATCGTTGCCAACTACTGGGTATTGAAACTCTTGAACGTAGGCGGAAGATTATCCAGGCAGTTTTTGCAGCAAAAGTGCTGATAAACGAAATCGACTCTCCCGGGATTTTGGCTGAATTCGAAATCTATGCACCTGAAAGAGTTCTACGATCGAGAAGTTTCCTGCATCTCGGACCCCGTGCAGCTAATTACGGATTACATGATCCAATACGGTTCATGTCTGCCCGTTTCAATGAATTCTATGTTTATTTCGATTTCAACTGCACAGTGGAAACATTTCGTCAACGGATTCAACGTAGTCTGCTGGATAGGTGACGATACGGTTCGACACATGCAACTGCTTTCAATCAGCAAATTGATGCAAGACGGTGAGTAGCTGACCATTAATGTACATCTGATGCATTTTGCTACCTGTTTCCTTTTTTGTTCCCGATCAACTCTGCGATGACGGCCTCGACTGATCCAAGGACAACTCCATGACATACGACGGGTTATTTTTTTATGATGAAGAACATAGTATTATTATTATTATTCGGTGTTTATTTGTATAATTGATGTGTTTTTCTGTTCTTTTTATATTGTTCCTTGTATTTTGAAAATATATGGGGTTTTTACGCCTATTTGCGCAAATATTTGCCAAATAGGCTTTCCCCATCAATCTTCATTTAAACAACTAAAGTCCGATGAAGAGAATAATAAATAAATAAATAAATAAATGTAAAGCTAAATTTAAACAATGTCACAAATTTGGTTGCCTTTGCATATGACGTTCGTCGCTTATAATTGTTTGCAAATTGACTCAGTTTTTGAAAAAAAAACCAACAAGGAACAGTCCTATGGGGTTGTACGCAATAGTGACGTAGGTATACGTGATCTTATATAATAAATCTTATTTGTTAACTGCAGCAGAAGCTTGTGTTTTGTGTAGGAATAGGAATTTGAGCGGGGTTCTCTCTGTTCATACTCTTTAGTACACGAAACGAAAATCAATTATTTTATTCATGTGTTTCACTTATACATTTTTGCCAAAACATCAGCCTTATACATTCCATAAGACAAACCACATAGGTCCTATTAGAATGCATAAAAGGTATTTTAAAGGTAAGGTAAATTTCATTTGACACATGATCTTCATTAAATTTTTGCAAGGCGTCTTATACATTTTATGAATAATCAGCAAAAATATGCCAAAGGGTATAAGGAGATTTCTATCCGTGTATGACGCGCTTGATTCTGATCAATAGTGGTGCGTCTTCTCGCTTCTTCTATGGATGCTAATGTTGGCTGCAGCTCGCTGCTTGCAGGCAGCCTTTCGTTGTGTACTGGAGAACGCCACCACTCACCACGCGGTGATTGAATAAGATGATTGGTGAGACCGGATGGAATTCAACTTTGAAATCTGTGTTAGGGAAATCACTTTTCACTGGCAATCGGTGATAATTTTAACTATTATAGCAACAGCTGCACATTCATGCAATTTTCAATAGTGACATTTCGATAAATTATAAAGTGTTAATTTTAACAGATGCGTAGAAATATTTCTGATCGAATGGTGATAAAATTATTGAAATTGGTCCAGAGGCAGCTGAGTTATTAACGTTCAAAATCTTTCATAATTTTGTTACATGTTCCATTTTCTATTTTCACTCGATTTTTACCCTTTCCCAACCAAAAGATTTTCCGTTGTTTTGAAATGGAAAAATATATTTTTTGAAAAAAAGTTATAGAACAAAAATTGTTGTATATAGCCTAAATCATCCAATCGGCAAGCCTCGTTGGATAAAGTACAACTCGTGCTGATTTTTTTTTTCTGTTTGCAACTTGTTGCATAAATAGCTTTTTTACCTTTCTTATTAAGAAGATTGATTGACACGATAAATTTTAGTAAAAAAAAAGTCTTTAGGAGCATGTTAGCAACATCCAACAATTTCCAGGTACCTCCAGTGCCGTGGGAAGACGCCAGTTTTTGACTTGTTTCAACCATCGGTTGACACATCAAATCACATTAGAATAAAAAAAATATCGATTTCAATCAACTAAAGTGCCCAGGGCCTTGTTGGTCACTTCCAGGCAAGTTCCAGATGCCCCCAGGAAAGTGATCAGTTTCTGACTAGCTTCAACACATCAAATAACATTAGAATCCAAAAACAAGATCAATTTCAAATGAAGGGCCTAAGACCTTATTGGCCACGTCCGAGCATGTTCCGGATGCTTACTGGGAAAATGCCAGTTTGTGACTGGGTCCATAACACATTAGAATTAAAAAAAACAAGACCAATTTTAGTCAAATAAGGTGAACAGGATCTCATTCCTCATTCTAGGGATATGTCAAGTTTCTGACTTGGTCCAAAAACCAGCATGCGACTTATCAGATCACGTTATAATTCGAAAATATTGTCACGGGCCTCTTCCAGGCAAGTTTTGGGTACATTCGGGAATGTGATCAATTACCTTTTTTCCCTTTATTTAACATCGGTCTCTGTTCCGCAATCTAGTTCCAATCACCGACGGACATCGATTGCCATCCATTGACGGCAATCGAATGTGCAGGAAGGCAGCTTTCACACCTGCGTAATATATCGCACCCATTCATCAACACACATGGGCCGGGACCAACGGCTTTACTTCCCTTCCGAAGGAAGACGTGACCAGAGATTTTCATGCCTCAGAAAAATACCACCGAGCTCGACTGGGATTGAACCCAGACCCATTGGGTGAGAAAGCAGTCACGCTTACCAATACACTACCGGCGCTGGCTGTGGTCAATTACTGAATTAAGTCAAAACTCATACTACGACAACTAAAATAACATGTAAATTCAGGAACAAGTGCAATGGTAGTCATAGCACACATAGAATAATTCATGTAAATTTAGGTGCTCTGAGACTTACATATACGAGCATCAATTTTTACATAAAATTGAGTCATAATAGAGGCGAATATCAGCTCAATCAAACGTACTTTTCGTCGAGTAACGAACCCGAGTAATCCGGAGCACTTAATTTTATATGACATGTGTGTGTTTACAAGTCATCCTTTATGTCAAAGATGGATTCCATCACGGAACAGACTAAGCTAAGCTAAGCTAAGCTAAGATGGATTCCATCACGGAACATTCGGAACCGGTTCAACGGTGTTTTGTGCACTAATGGTTATATTTCGTCGAGTAGATGTGAATTGATATGTTACATTGTTTTGATTCTTAAAGATATCGAATTTAACCATGTAGAACCATAATCCGGATTAGTCGGAACCAGTGGCGGAACGGAGGATATTTTGTCTCTATGGTTTATGTTTTGTGTGCCATGTGGTCATATTTCGTTGAGTAGATGTGATCTGATGTCTATGTCACTTGTTATGATTCTGATAGATAACAAATTTGACGATATAGAACCATAATCTGGTACATTAACACCTCCATTTACGAACCAAACTAAGGGTTCATAAATCGAATTAGCGCGTTAAAAAATTGTTATTTGGGATTTGGGATGTCTGACGCCATTTTGAAATCTTAACTTGTTTAACTTAAGTTTTTCTATAACCAAAAGTCTTACCATACCTTACCAATCAGGCTAAGACCTTGTTGTCCTCTGCTGTCCGCAGAAGTCGTCTCCACTCTACTCGATCCATGGCCACACTTCGCCAGCCTCGTAGTCTGCGAAGGGTCCGCAGGTCGCCTTATACTTGGTCGATCCACCTTGCCCACTGCGCGCCTCTTCTTCTTGTTCCTGTTGGGTCGCTTTCTAGAACCATTTTCACTGGGTCGTCGTGCGGCATTCTTACGACGTGCCCAGCCCACCGTAGTCGCCCAATTTTTTCAATGTGGACGATGGATGGTTCTCCCAGCAGCTGATGAAATTCGTGTTTCATTCGCCTACTACACGTTCCGTCATCCATCTGCACTCCACCGTAGATGGTATGCAACACCTTCCGTTCGAAAACACCAAGGGTGCGTTGGTCCACCACGAGCATAGTCCAGGTCTCGTGGCCGTAGAGGACCACCGGTCTAATCAGCATCTTGTAGACAGTCAACTTCGTGCGGCGGCGAATTTTATTCGACTGGAGCGTCCTCCGGAGTTCAAAGAAGGCACGATTCCATGCCATAATGTGTCTTTGAATTTCTCTGCTGGTATCATTTTCGGCGGTCACCAGTGAGCCCAAATACACGAACTCATTGACCACCTCGATTCCGTCACCATCAATCTGAACTCGGGGTGGGAGGCTAACATTGTCTTCCCTAGAACCTCTTCCTTTTGTGTATTTTGTCTTTGATGCGTTGATGGCAAGTCCACTCCGCCTAGATTGAGCCTTTAGTCTGATGTACGTTTCCGCCATGGTCTCAAAGTTCCGGGCCATGATGTCGATGTCATCGGCGAAGCCAAGAAGCTGGATGGACTTCCTGAAGATCGTGCCACTCGTGTCTGTCCCAGCTCTTCTGATCACACCTTCTAACGCGATGTTGAATAGCAGACACGAAAGTCCATCACCTTGCCGTAGCCCCTTTCGAGATTCAAAGGGACTCGAGCGTGTCTCCGATACTCGAACAACGCTCATCACTCGATCCATCGTCGCCTTGACCAATCGAGTCAGTTTATCCGGAAATCCTTACTCGTGAATAATCTGCCATAGCTGATCTCGATCGATTGTGTCGTATGCGGATTTGAAATCGATGAATAAATGAGGTGTGGGCACGTTGTATTCGCGACATTTCTGCAGAACCTGCCAAAGCGCGAAAATTTGGTCCGTGGTAGCGCGGGCACCCATGAATCCCGCCTGGTATTGCCCCACGAACTTTCTTGCTAATGGTGACAGGTGGCGGCATAGAATTTGGGTAGGCTTGTAGGCGGCGCTCAGCAGTGTGATCGCGCGATAGTTGCAGCAATCCAGCTTGTCACCCTTTTTGTAGATTGGGCATACGACACCTTCCATCCACTTCTCCGGTAATATCTCCTCCTCCTAAAATCTTGGTAATTACCCAGTGCAGCGCTCTAGCCAGTGCTTCACCGCCGAAATTTTTTTTAATAGCTCACTTTCTAGTTGATCTACACCAGTTGATTTGTTGTTCTTCAGCCGACCGATCTCCTCCTCAACTTCTTGAAGATCAGGGGCCGGTAGCCTGTTGTCTTCTGCGCGTGCTCCAGGGTCTGTTGCCGTGCCACCTTCGTTTTCTGTTGCTTCACCGTTGAGGTGCTCGTCATAGTACTGCTTCTACCTCTCAATCACCTCACACTCGTTCGTGAGAAGGTTACCGTCCAAGTCCTTGCACATACCGGCTTGCAGCACGTAGCCTTTGCGTGAACTATTTAGCTTCTCGTAGAACTTCCGTGTGTCGGTCTTCCTGCTGACGCTTCTTCCTTCGGAAAACCGCGCTTGCCTGTATCGCTCCACATTCAACCTCGTGCGGTGTTGCAGCATTCTCGCCCATGCTACATTCTTCTCCTCTACTAACAGTTTGCATTCGCCGTCAAACCAGTCATTTCTTCGGTCCGGGATGGCAGTACCTAGTGCCGCTGCAGCAGTACTACCTATGGTGGAACGGATGTCCGTCCAGCCATCTTCAAGAGAAGCTGCGCCAAGCTGCTCTTCCGTGGGTAGTGCTACTTCCAGCTGCGTCCCGCAATTGCTCAATGTTGGGTCGCGGCGTTCAACTTCGACGGGTGTTATGCACCGTCGAGAGTTTTTAACGCATGCATACTGCAACTAGTTAGTGGTCTGAATATATGTTCGCACTGCGGTACGTGCAAACGTTGTTAATGTCGGAGAAGAATTTCCCGTCGATTAGTGTGTTGGTCAGGTGGCTTTGTGGATATCCTTGCGGGGGAAAAAGGTACTTCGAACTACCATACCCAGAGAGGCTGCAAAGTTCACGCATCGTTTTCCGTTGTCGTTCGATACGGCATGCAGGCTGTTTGGCCCGATTGCCGGTTCATACATTGCCTCCCGTCCTACCTGAGCGTTCATGTCGCCGATGACGATTTTGACGTCCCGTTGCGAACAGCCGTCATACAGCTGCTCCAGCTGCGCATAGAACGCTTCTTTCTCGTCGTCGGGTCTCCCTTCATGTGGGCAGTACACATTGATGATGCTGTAGTTGAAGAAACAGCCCTTAATCCTCAACTTGCACATCCTCGCGTTGATCGGCTGCCAACCAATCACGCGTTGGCGCATCTTACCCAGCACTACAAAGCCGGTTCCCAGCTCGTTGGTGGTGCCACAGGTCTGGTAGAAAGTAGCTGCTCGATGCCCGCTTTTCCATACCTTTTGTCCCCAGCACTGTTTAGAGTCCCACGCTGGTACTAGGACGGTGATCAGCCGCTCCTAACATGGAGAATAGACGTTTTGAGCCACACCTCCATGGTGAACAGACGCTCGGCTTTGGTGAAGCATTTCCTCTATCACCGTACTATGGTTACCGCGCCAGTGTTCGCGTCGCACCTCTTCACTTTGCTATTGCCGGACTTGCAACATTGCCCAGGCTACGCCACTCAGCTGGTAGTCTTTTGTTATCATATGACTCGGGGTGCGTAAAGTAGGAACTTGTGAGGACCAGAGGTAGGTATTCCGCTCCTTCCAGGTTGTCAACTCCCCATTTTGTAACCAAAAGTCGCCATATTAGCTTAGCTTAGCTTAGTCTGACTGCACGTATCGATAGTTGCACTCCGTGATTGATCTGAACCAGTAAAATTGTACAAAGAATCAACTGAATGGGGCTTGGGAATAACCTGCCATTCTCAGTGTACATGTTCCAGTGACTCCTACCTTTAAAGATCAATAACGTCACCGGCCACGTCCTTGCAATCAGGTGGGAGAGGGAAGGAATGTTAGTGTGTGACTTTTGTTGTTTTTTTTTTTTGTTTTGGGACCGTGTTTACCTCTGCATCCCACAAAAGTCACAGGAAGGAGGTTTTGTTAGTGGGTTAGGTTCGTTGGATCAGGATTCACCTTGATAAGTGATGCGATCTTTTGTTTTGTGTAGTTATTTATAAGTGTTTTCGATTTATGCTCTAAACAGCCGGCTGTCTAGAGATGTAGATCATTATTAGATGTGTGTATACCGATTTAAACCAACAATAAGGATACTGTTGGGGCCCCTCACAAAGTGTGATGATGGTTTATTTTATTTTATCAATGACCAAAATAATGACATAAATTATAAGCGGTTTGAACCGATTTAAACCAACAGCAAGGATGCTGTTGGGGCCACTCACAAAGTGTGATGGTGGTTTACTTGATTGAATATAAAATAATTATTAGAACCGATTTGACCCGATTTAGACCAACGGCAAGGATACTGTTGGGGACACTCACAAAGTGTGATGGTGGTTTATTTAGTTCGGAAGAAAATGAATATGTATACTTCTTTTTTTTTTATATAATAGAACGAATTTGTACTGATTCAAACCAAAAGCAAGGGTTCTATTGGGGCAACTTACGAAGTGCGATGGTGGTTTATACTATAAGGGCATAAAACAAAATCAAGAGCCATTTCGGTTTCCATAGCTTCCTAGACACTCGGCCGCAAAATAATCTTATCCGACGGAAACGTCTCGATCATCGCGCGATTTACCGTATTGATTCAAATTCCGAACAGTGCGTTAAAATCATCCTTTGAAAAACACCTTTTCTACCTAAAATATTGCTGATCCGCTCAGAATGTATTTAAACTCACGACTTATCGTAATATGGACATCCTAAAAGAAAATTTTTCAAAATCCGTCCCATACAAAAACACAAGTGCTCAGAATTTGAGCGTGTTCGTAATATGAATCAGAACGGTACAAACTGTAAAAATACCATTATACAATACATACTGGTATCACGTATGCCCCATTCACATTCACTCATGCATTTTGGGTTCATTCACACTCTTAGTCATAGAATAAAATTCACGTAAAGTTTCGAAGTGGTTCCGAGAATAAAGATGTCACAGCTCTTCACTTTAACCCGTAACGGTTCTCCCTTGAGGGGAAAAGCATTCCTACATTCCTACACTGTGCGCCGGCCGGCACTCACGCCGGTATGAAAGAAGCAACTAGAGCAAGTTTACTCTTTCACACCATCGCAAAACACGCCCGACCAGGACAGCGCACAGTGCAGTTAGATGAGCTCTTCTACCACTACCACGAAACACAATTTCGGCACTCACACTTTCCCACTCCAGCAAAGATCGACCGTTTCTAATAAGAATTTCCAGTTGGGAGAAAGGATAGTAAAAATCAAGCACACCAACAAAACAAAACATCACACACTCATAACGAATTTTGTATCTGCCTAATTCACAATATCACAGTATTAGCTACTCGAGAATTTTTGACAATATTTTAGTTTGAAACATGATACTTAGCTGATTCCTTTGCGATTATATATTTAGTCCAAATACTCCGGGCAGACAACATTCCTCACAGCCAGAGCATAAGCTTCGTCTCACGGTAGAAATGGCATCAGGAGATATTTTGCTGTCAATACACACACTCACACCCGTTATTATACTGCGATCCACGTATCCGAAGTATAGACAAAAAAAAATATGGCTGACTCAAACTTTCCCTTTCCAGAGCAACATAAATTAGGACTCCTGTCCATATTTAGACACCGTTTTCACTAAAACTCGTTGATCTGTACTGTATTTCACTTAATGCTAACACTTCCATCAAATTAAAATATTTAACACCGGCTTAAACTCACGAAATAGTTTCTTAATATCAGTCCTACAAAAAAAAACGACCGAACGCAGGGCCAGTCTATAATCCTACCTTTGTAACCAAAAGTCGCCATATTGGATTTAAACAGTGTAACAAATAAATATAATAAACTTTGCCAGTGACCTATTGTAGGCTGTTAGTCTAGTCGAGTACACCATCAAACCACATTTGAAATTGTGCAAACACCTCCAAAATTAAAAATTGGTTGAAAAATGATTGCGTTTCAAATTTCAAATGTAATTTCATGGTGTACTCGACTGGACTAACGTCCTACAATGGGTCACTTGAAAAGTTGTTTTGTCGTGTAACACCGTTTAATCAAATCATCTCAAGTTAAACAACTGAAATAAGACTTCAGATGCCTCCGACAGGCTACTCGGTTAAGGCTCGGTATCATATCCAACATGTAATATGTCAAAACATACAGAGAATTGTGAAAACCAACCCAAATCTCCAAAAATTCATCAAAGAAGAAAGGAGGGGGTCGTAACTGCGTAAAGTCCATTACACTTCAATGGGGCCTGGTATTTTTACGATAGTATAAATGTTTATGATGTGCTACGTGAAACCCCTATTATCTTATCATTACATCATTATAAATACCCTAAGTAAGCGTCAAACCCACTAATGTAAAAAGTGCAATGTAATGCGTAAATCATGTAAATCGTCTTACATCTTACCACCATCTAATTCTCACTAACTAACAATGAGTATCAACTCATAGGAAGTACAGACACTATGAATAACAGTTCTTATAATCACATTTGCATTGAGTGATAAAAAAAAATCTCCCATATATCTGTTCATTTTACCCCATCGGTGAGCATATTTTTAAAATGTTCGAAATTAGACGACGATTTTAATCCAAATCTTAACATCTTTCGTTGTGAATTTATTGCTGAAGACCTACATTTTTCAAAATGGATAGTGTTATAACACAGTTTTACTCTTTTTGCTTGAAAATACGTAAGTTTTGCTTTGAGGAAAATAACCATCAGAACGCATTTTGAGGACGTGGTAAGTTTTGAATATCATTGAATGTTCCAGTTTTTATTAAATAACATAATAACAGATAACAGATCAAACGGTTCCATGATCAATAGTCGAGAGCAGCCTTTCAACGGCGGTGCAGATAAATATATCAATCGCATTTCTCTGTACATTTTCCTTGATCCCTTCCTTACATGTTAATAGACTGTAGCCCGTAACCTCTTGTACTAACTCTAGTGTTAAAAAAAACATCTGAATGAATGTCAGGTCCGTAGAGCTTCCGCTTTCAAGCCTTGGTAAATAAATGAATTTAAAAAAATCAATACAGTGATATTTAATATTCAGTTTCCTTTTCTGACTTAAGATATGTTGGCATCGAATCTTGTCCTAAAAAATCAATGCAATAAAAATTGCTGAACTCATAATCAATTTAAGATTGCATACCTTAGATAATAACCGTAAGCATGAGGTTTTAAAACAAAACTTAGAGCAATTCGATTGATTACAAGCTCTAAATTTGTAATCACACGTACTGTACTGCAGGAAAAGTTTACCACGATTTAAAAATATGCAATTGATTTAATGTAGTTTGACAAATCTGTCCGTTTTGTCGAAGCAATCGGCATAAAGAGAAAATCCCAACTAATCCCCCGACTCTCCTGACCTCAATCCCCAATCAAATCAAAACCAGACCATCCCACCACTAGACGACGCGATGCCCTACTTTTGCCAATCCCATAGGTGCCAATCAAGAACCCATCGTGACACTTTTCGCGCTCTTGATCCCACCCCAACGATCTCGACACTGCACCGGTTCTAGTAGGTACGTAGAGGTTCGCAAACGACAACCGCGAAGAACAAAACCTGAATTACCAGTCGCTCGCACAGTCTGCCTCCCCACGGCTTGAGCTCTCGGGTCCATCAAAGCGTGTGATTGCACAACACACCAACTGCACACCACTGTCAACAATGACTACAATACCAGCACACAGTCGCAGTGGGACACGCGGCGACATGGCAGTCAACAGTCTACAGCTCCCTCGAGAAGAAAGGAAAAATCGTAACGTAAAGTGCAAAAAGCAAACATTTGAGTCAATATTGGCGCAAAGCTTTCAGAAGCTATACATACCTACTAGCTTCTCGCGTTATTTTTCCAGACTCAATCTGAATTCTCTCCTTTAACCTAGGGAAAGTGTCGGATAGCGACACTAAATAACCGGTGCCGGTTCTCCTTAATGGTGGGCACCTTTTGCCCTTCACTCATCACTTACTCTCGATACGATGCAAATAGAGGTGACGATCATCGCGATAACACTAATAAATTCAACGCATGTAAACGAGCTCGTTCAAGGCTCAAAGGAGCTTTTGCATCTCCTTCGACACCTTCCATGGTAGACAGCTACATTCACTAGGGTGATGGTCGCAAGAAAGCATACCTCAAGGCGATGTAATGAAGCTAAAAGTAGAACTAAGCCTGCTACCAGAAACTTGGCCAATAAATGGGTCACACCAGCCTCTCCACCGCCACGAGGGTCGCTGTTTGCTTGCAATTGCACACGGATAGAAGGAGGCATGTAACGGATTATCATACCTAGCGACAAACTGTGGGGAGCGCAGTGTTCAGGCTTTTCTTGGACTTGGACTAACTCGAGGGCTTTTCACTCCCTCTTTCTCTCTGTATGTGTTTTTTTTTTTCGCGCCGGCTGAGACCGATATGAGCGCGCACATATAAGCAAACCCATGCCCATTGCCCACACTCTATATATGGAATGGGTATAGTTGCTCCCTGTGCTTTTACCGCTGCCGTTTCTATAGTTTTCCGGTTTAAAGCCGCGCAGCGATGAGGAGGACGCCGATGGATAGCTGAACGTAAGATTCTCCTCACATTGACTGTCATCAGACCGGTGCGGTGCGGTGTGGTGAAAGTACTACACTCAATTCTGTTTTACGCGATTTTCATTATTCCGGTTTTATGCTCATTTAGAATAAGAACAGAAATTTTAAGAACACCATATTTTCCCGATTTTTTTAGACAGAATTTGATTGAAAATTGAGATCACACTATCAAAAATAAGGACGTCAAAAAATCGCTGAAAAACAGCATTGAGTGTAAATCTATGTACAGTACAACCGGTATGGGTAGAGCAAGCATGTCGGGTGGTACAATCCTCGTCGCACTGAAAGGTCTTTTTCGGTGCTTGCGCCGAAATGAAGTTGAAAAGTTCCACTTAACCCATTTGGCATCTTAGAGATAACTAAAAAGAACGACAGTATGTAAGTTAAGGGCAAAATGATTTGAAGTTAAACATTGAGTAAGACTTGGTGACGAAATTAAATTTGCCGAAGATGGTTGTCTTCCACTTGGTCAAGAACATCAACGTCATAAGCCAAGAGGAAAGGGAAGCTCGTGAGACACCATGGTTTGTTGTGAAAAATGAAACTCGGTGGCCTATTGGTGACCGTTTTTACTTACTGAGCAGAAGATCTTCGATTCTATCTCAAGCCCCTTTACATTACTGAATTGAAAGGATCGTATAGTATTTTATAAAATAGCATCGTTTTTTCAAAGTGAACCCTGATCTAATTAAACCTCCACACTAACAAAACCGTATAACATGCAAAGGTGTATCCCGTCTCTAATAACAACGGACTTAGTGCTAACAACCCTTTCCTTCTCCGATGGCAGTAAGGACGTGGTTGGTGCCGTTATTGACGGTACACATTGATGAACCTTCGGAATTATTAGCTTAGCTCAAGCCCCCGAAATTTAGTTAGTTCTTGTCAATCACGGAGTAACAACTACAACATGTACGGTCATCAGAAAATTCATAACAAAATAGAGAGTCAAGAACATAGGGGAAACGCTCCTATAGTTGCGGTACGTTAGAAGCGTTAGGTTCCTATAGTTGTGTATGGAGTCTCCATACACAACTATAGGAACCTAACGCTTCTAACGTACCGCAACTATAGGAGCGTTTACCCTACATAGTTTGATTGGTTGTGGAATAAGCTCTATTCAAAAATACAATTAGTGATTTCCCGGTCGAAAAGCTCAAAATTTCCTAGTCACGCATCCAACCATATCTCATAAACCATATGTTCAAATCATTTTCTTTCCGGAACAATATTTCTATTAGATAGGTTTTTCAATATGTGGAGGGAATCTCATTTCCATTTTTCATTTTCATTTTACAGCGTAGGCTGAGGCTTTAGGAGTGCAATTAAATCCAAGGCCGATAGTAAAGGAGAGGTAATGGCTGACTCACCACATGGTAGCTACATGATCGCCATGGGAAGGGATAATGATAAGATTGAGGTTTGTTGTTTTTTTTTATTTCGTTGGCCACGATATGATATGGAATGTGTGAGCTGGAAATAATTTGAAATTTGAATAGGTTATTTAATTACACATGAATTCATTACTGAGAGTTCTGCTCTGCTTTGAATCAAATTTAAGTTACTTAAAACTGACGATACTTCTCTTAGCGTGCTCGTCTAGATTCTAAACACCGAATTCAAAAAATATAATTTTTAAACCCTTGTATCCCTAAATTTAGGAAAAAAAATCTTTAAAGATTATTATCATTATAATAGCCCAGAGAGGTTCAATTGAATAAAAAAAAATTAAATTGGTATCACCCGATATTCTTGTATTTTCTAGACGTCGTGTTGTTAGTTTTCTTGAAGATCTTGTGTTTAATGCTTGATTCGTCTGTCGATATATTTTTCTACGAATTGACTCTAAAATAGATCAAACGTGCATTCCCATAGACATAAATTAAATTCAATAAAGGATTCATTTAAAAAAAAAACAGGTGATTTCTACTGCAACTAAATCTAGCATTCCCACTAAAAAGTCAAATGCTATGCTTAATCATTTATTATCAGAGCAAAAATAAATAAATGCGGTGATGATGATGATAAAGTTAATATGCTTTTACAAGCGGGTTCAAATGCACTTTTGGTAAGCATCAACACTGATCTGGCAACATTAGTATGCATCTTTCCAATGTGGTAAAGATCCAGATCAGCCCTGGGACCTGGTAGCCTAGTTAAACTACCTCAAGCTTTTGGTAAAGCCAAGGCCATTTGCTTTCCGGAACACTGTTCCTAAGCGATAGGTTTTCCAATACGAAGAGGGAGTCTCAGGTCAATATCTTGAAAAAACAACAAATCCCGCGCGGTATGAAAAGGACCTTTTTTGATAATTAAATCGCAACGCTTCCATTGTGTGTTACATTCGCGTTAACATTGTGTCCGCTAAAAGTTATTTTTAATTCGTTTGACTGTAGTTTTTAATCGTTTTTTCAACGTTGACGATCTGGACCTGCTTTCATCGCTAAATTGTGGAGTTGATTTGTGAATTTGCTTTTTTCTACGATTCCGAAGGATTTAATTTTCAACCACATTCCTGTATTCGGGCTAACGCTATCATTTGTTGCTGTTCACTGAGTTTTGTTTTGTTCGCTGTAAGGATGGAGAAAAAACAATGCGGAGAATGCCAGTTGGAAATCAACGAAATCGAGCCGTTGCGCTGCGGCTTTTGTGAGGTTTACTTCCACATCAGCATGCAATGTTGTGGTTTCAACCTCAGTCGTGCGAGCAAAGACCTATTCTCGCAAGGCAAGGCTGTATTCGTTTGTTCAAATTGCCGGGATAAAATGAATGGTAGAAGTGTGAAACAGTATTTTACTGATGAGCTCGCACACGACACGACTCCTTCACCTGATGGCTTACCGGCTCAGATTCAACAACTGTTCAACTTGGTGGAATCGCTGAGTGATAAAGTGTATTTCCATGGATATTCCTGCTGAGCGACCATCGAATCGATCAAGGAAGGGAAGTGCCTGGCCCAGACTTGGTGTTAAACGTCGTCGTGGTAATGAAGGCGGACCGATTGGCACTTCTTCTGTGCGTGGGACCAATGCAATTGATCTCAGTGACTTGTCTGTACCGTGTCTAACACCACCGATCTCCCCTCCAAAGTTCTGGCTCTACCTGTCCGGATTACACCCGTTAATAACTGCTGAGGACATTCAAAAAATTACTTCTCGCTGCTTGGATCTAACAACACCTGCTGACGTCGTGCGTCTCGTTCCCAAGGAAGTGGATATGACGAAGCTGACTTTCATTTCCTTCAAAGTTGGCTTGGATCCATCGCTGAAAGAACTAGCTCTCGACGCTTCTACGTGGCCTGATGGGATATTATTCCGTGAATTCACCGACTACTCAAAAAACCAGTCTGGATCCAACGGCAATCCACTGACAAATACTTAAGGCTCTATCATGTGGACGGTGGAAACCCTAGGGTTAGCACCATTATCAATAATCATTCTTTGCGACATTCTGTGGACGGTGGAAACCCTAGGGTTTCCACCAGAGGTGAGTATCTGTACCATTCACCAAATATTCCCGCGCCAAATATTTCCATGTTGCAGAACACGACCCGTGACGCTAGTCGTTTATGGGTTTATTACCAAAACGTACGTGGACTGCGCATCAAGATCGACGACTTTTACTGCAACGTCCTGGAGTGCAAATTTGACGTCATCATTTTAATCGAGACGGGGCTTAACGAGGCTATCAATTCGACGCAGCTTTTCGGAAGCAACTACAATGTGTACCGATGTGACCGAAGCCATATAAACAGCAGCAAATCTCGTTTCGGAGGGGTTCTAATTGCCGTACATCATCGTTTCATCAGTAGCAGTGTCGTTGCAACGAGCGGAGAAACGATAGAACAAGTGTGTGTATCGACGAGGATTGGATCCAAGCGACAATTGCTGTGTGCAATTTACGTTCCTCCAGACAAGAGCAAGGATCTCAGCGTTTTGAATGGGCATATTGAATCGATCCAAGAGCTTTGTAACAGTGGCTCTGACAGCGATTGCTTGCTGGTATGCGGTGACTACAATCAACCTGGGATATCCTGGAGTTGGGCTGATGGCGAGATTCGACCTGTGAACTCTGTTCCTTTACCAGTTGCTAGCTCATTCTTGATTGATGGCATGGATTTCCACAACCTGCATCAGAGAAATCTCGAGCGCAACCACTTAGGACGCATCCTGGATTTGTTCTTTTGCCATACGGACTTTCCTGTGGAAATCTCGAGATCTGTTTCACCACTCTTGCCAGTTGATCTTCATCATCCGCCACTAGTCGTCTGCTTACCATCTCTAGTTGATGACGGTGCACTGCTGCTGAATGCGAGTGATGAGCATGCGTTAGACTATAGCAAGATTGATTTCGATGTTCTAATGGACTTCCTTTCCGTCACTGACTGGGATCTTCTTTTCGTTGGACTGAATGCTGATGAAATGGCTGAAACTTTGTGTGCTGTGCTAAATAATTTGATGGATACAAACGTACCGATTCGTCGGCCTGCTGTTTCTCCTGCGTGGCACCGCTTTGCTACGAAAACTAAAACAAAAAAGAAATGCTTCGCAACGTAGACTTCGGCGATACCGTTCCCTGGCAAATAAGCGTAGTTTTCACTTGGCGTGTAACGAGTACCGTAATCTAAACTCTTCGCTCTACAAATCGTACGTTTTACGAGTGCAAACTAATTTAAGGCGAAACCCCAAGAGCTTTTGGAGCTATGTAAACTCGAAGAGGAAAAATTCAACAATGCCTGCAAGCGTTTTTTTCAACGACGTTGAATCGTCGATAGGCGGGGAGAAATGTGAGCTTTTTGCTGCTCATTTTTCGTCGGTTTTTGCCGCAGAATCCATCACCTCGACTGAACTTGTCTCGGCTGTTTCAGATGTGCCTTCAAACCTTGTTGACATAAACACTTTTGAAATAACGCCCGTTATGGTAACTAATGCCGCCAAGAAAATGAAATGTACCTTCTCGCCTGGACCAGATGGCATTCCTTCTGCAGTGTATTGTCGTACCATTGGAGCGCTTGTTGAACCGCTTTGCAGAATCTTCAACAAATCTTTTGACGTAGAACTACGTCTTTGTCGACTATACTGGGGTGCAAATCAAAAAATATGTGTGGTAAAGGAGTGTTAGGTTTTGAACGCTTGTAACTTTGTCATTTATAGATGAAATTTAAATCCAAATATGCCAATCGATAGGATATTACATTACAAACCTACTGAAAAAAATATTTTTCCAATTTTTCTGTAATTAAACTATTGAAAATGTACAAATGATAATTTTATCACTGATTTCATGAAATAAGCATTTTTCCCAAACCCAGTCATCATAAACGAATACCACTTGGGTGCACATCATTCTGCTTGAACATGAAAAGATATAAATCAGCGCTGCTCTCCTGCCTCAGCTCATTCCCGCTTCGGACGACGTGGCACTAGGTCCTGCAGTAAGCGGCTAAAGGTTGATCACGGCGTGTCCACCACAATGAGGAATGAGACTTAAAAAAACGTGCTTGTAAAACTCCCTCCCCCCTTAGGGCCCATGCATAAATTATATCACGCTACATCGAGCAAAAAATTAACAACTCCCCCCCCCCCCCCCAACAAACAATTTGAGCTGATTAAGAGCGGAATAATCAATTTTCTAGCTGAAGAAGCTTATTTTTACCTGAATAAGCTGTTATGCAGCTTCCAATGTTTGTTGGGCCCCTATCGTGACGTTTTTCCTATACCTAATGCATTGCGTGTCAAAAAATCTTAGACCCCCTCCCCCCTTAGAGCGTGACATAATATATGCATCAACCCTTAACAATAATCCGAAAAAGACATGGACTTTGACGATCATTTTTTTCCGGGAAATAAATTTTAAGCAAACCACAATTATGTAGGGGAAATGTTGGCTTCGGCAATACCTTAACCCATTATCGTCAGGGGGTAAACAACGTCCTTGAGAGCTCAATCTTGGCATGTGGATACATTGTGTTTCAGAGCATCTATTGGCCATGACGATAATAGGTTAAGGTATTGCCGAAGTCAACATTTCCCCTATAAACAATTATTTTTTTACATGCAGAGCCAACATTTTCAAAAAATAATTGCTTACAGGAGACATACACTCGATGGATTACCAACAACTGACTGTAAAACATATCTGGTACCTCTATATATGCACTTATATTAACATCAAAAGTCCATCCTATTTTACATATTCTGCACAAAAGAAACTTTCTGTTCCACCCCATTCATAAAAAACGGCGGGAAATCCTATCAGGTTCGGTTGCACATCATTCTGCTTGAACCTGAAAAGATAAAAATCAGCGCTGCCCCCCCCCCCATTTTGTTGGGTTTGGGCTGGAAAGCCTACCTCCGTTCAGGACCTCTTGTGCTTTTGTACATCTTGTACACCTCGTACCGTAAATAAAACGGTCTTACACGGCTCGGCTCGGAAGTCAAGATGGCTTCCGAGCCTAATAGTAAATGATACTCGATCGTCCGTCAGGGACGATTCCCTCAGGCCGGTGGCCTTAATTACCAAGGAGGGTCCCGTCTCGGCTCGACCAAGGTGGCCATGCCACAGTCAGCCGATGCCGTCAACGACGGAAGACGCCTGCCAGCCAAACGAGCCAGCAACGCCTGCTGAGCCGTATGTATCTGATGAACGCCACCAAATCCGCCATTCTCCCAAAGCGGCAACAACACTGTCTGCAGCCCGCGCCGCAAGTTTCCGGCCACACGGTAGTGCAGGAGCAGCCGTGTGGGCCAACGCCAGCGTCGCGACGCCGAAGGAGAATTTGTTGCAACAGTGAGTACCGTACCGTTCATAAACTCTCGCATACACGCCACATATATGTGAAAACCCACACCCACACGCCACAGAATAGGGAAATAAATGTTAGAAAATGTGAATAATCCTGTGTTTCATACTTTGTCCGCGTAGCCCCTCCGAATACCCAGTAACATGCCGGCCCTGCGACACAGTTTAGGGGTCTCATGCTACTGAGCTAGTTACCCGGGAGTGTCTGGTCATGCCATAGTCACAATAGTTTTCTTTAAGTTATAGTAAAAGTAAATAGTGAATGTGTGAAAGGGAAAGTGATACAATAGTAGTAGAATTATAAGGAAAAACAACGTAATAAGGTGAACAGTTATTCTACTAAAACGCAGATCAATCAATTTAGAATAAGAAATCGGCTTTTTGAATTTTCCCCTAAAAATCTTGGTAGTACAATAAAACAGCAAAAAAGGTTATCTTCCATTTAATTCCACTTAATTAATTTTGGTATCCATGACAGATACATATTTCGACTACAATGTGCAGTCTTCATCAGTGTCATTCCCACTTTGATGAAGACTGCACATTGTAGTCGAAATACGTATCTGTCATGGATACCAAAATTAATTAAGTGGAATTAAATGGAAGATAACCTTTTTTGCTGTTTTATTTAGCATTCCGCTAACAACCCAATTTCATTACTTCATCACTTGGTAGTACAATTAAAAGGAAAAACAACGATTACTTATAATATCAAAATAAGAACTTTGACAATTTTTGATTGAAATCGATGACATTGACCACAACTTTGTATAAACTTCACAAGCAATACAGAAGTGCTATAACAGTTCATAATACCTTCGTAGGACTGGTTTTGGTTGTAAAGAAGTTTACTCAACATTACTCTTTCATGAATATATGTTATTTGGATTGAGCTGTAATGACCCATCCCAAGCAACATACATGTTCTATAACAGTTTATATAACCTTTGTATGACTACTTTTGGTTGTATACATAATTCTATGAATTTGTGTTACTTGGGGTGTTTGGTTTATTTGTTGGAATTAAAATTTGAGCAGTTTCAAGCCAAATGACGAATCGGACAAATTCAACCCTCTCCGATTTGCAAGAAACTTTGCATGATTGTTTGTTATGGGAAATGATTCACTATTTTACTGAAATTTGGTTATTTTGGATCTTGTGAAATTTTCAGCACGAAGCGGCACTGATCGAAAAGACTTCTCAGACAAAGTTGTAGAGAGGAATAATGTTTCCCTGGGAGAAATATACATCACATTGTTTTTAATAATTTGATCGATGATTTTTTTAAAGTTCATGAAAAATTCAATCTTTTGGTATGTTTAAAATTAGGGCACTTGGAAATTGACAAAAATCGAAAAACAAAAACATTTGGTCAAATTTTTGAACTCGAAATGGCCCAATTTCAGCAAAAATTTAGATCATTGCATATAACAAACAATTATGCAAAGGTTCATGTAAATCGAAGATGGTCGGAGATCTAATGAGATAGAGCTCATTAGATTAAAAATGCACATTTTTAAATCTGGGATGAAGTTGATCATTCAGGATCACCTAGTGTTAAAATTTCACGTTTACACGTTTGGTTTATGAATAAACTGTAAATGTAGGCAATTGTTACCTAATTATCACAAAAAAAAATCATTTTTTATTATACTAAATTTAAACGAAATATGATTTCAGATTCAGATTTGGCAACGCAAAATTAAGTAAAATAAGTAATCACGTCAAACACCGCACCAGAATAAATGCTAATTCTGATAGAATTTTTAGGAACATTCAAAAGCTACTTATTTCATCACTTCCACAAAATTGTACTTTAAAGTAGTAGAATGCATCGCTTGTTAGGGAAAATGTGTCAAAATTACTACTTAAACCTACTCAATGAAATACTAAACAAATTATCTTATAACAGTATCATGAACAAGGATTGTTGCGAAACGAAAATTGAACGGTGTAGTAACATAACCTCAATTATCAACTTCATCCCGTTTACGGTACTTTTTTATGTTATATGCGACAGTTAGAAGATACTGAGAGGTTAGCACATATCATCGGCAAGAGACGTGCGTGTGAGAAAATTTGCGAAAAAATGTAAGGGCACCGGTGGGATACGAACCCACAATTCCCATTCAGTACACGGGTGCATTGCCAATTATACAACGGTGGACCTATGGTCTACGGATGTATTTGGCTAATGACATATGAGTTTCGAATCCGTTTCCCTCCCTTAGTCTTTTTGCGCAAGCGTTCTCAATACACAACAATCGTCTATTACCGACGATATGTGCTTGTACCGCAACCACTCAGTATCGGTCGATGTGAACAAACACAACTCGTCTCTGTTCTACATCACACATGTTGGATACGGGATGTCCAATGCAGTATGAATAGAGCAATGAGCTGCTGGCCTCACCTCCGACCACCGGGCCATAGTGATGATTTATCATCAAATTAATTTTCGATTTAGGTTAGCGACTGAAAGTCAATTTTTATTTGTTATATGCGACAGTTAGAAGATACTGAGAGGTTAGCACATATCATCGGCAAGAGACGTGCGTGTGAGAAAATTTGCGAAAAAATCTAAGGGCATTGGCAATGCACCCGTGTACTGAATGGGAATTGTGGGTTCGTATCCCACCGGTGCCCTTAGATTTTTTCGCAAATTTTCTCACACGCACGTCTCTTGCCGATGATATGTGCTAACCTCTCAGTATCTTCTAACTGTCGCATATAACAAATAAAAATTGACTTTCAGTCGCTAACCTAAATCGGTACTTTTTTATTTTAGCTGTTTGTGCACTGTACTGTTTAGAAATCGTACAACCTCGTTCACATCTCAGCGCACGTGGTAATAGTATTTACTTTATTTTACAAATCTAAGTTAATTATGATTAAGTAGACCTATTATTTCCCTGAGATAAACTTGTCTACGACTAAAAAATTTCGTACAAATAAAAAAAAATAATAATAAAATTATTATTCCCTTTGGGGTTGCTTTCCTTTTTTTCAATGATCAAAAGTCATGATAACCTGACATATGACCAGTGTTGGCAATATCATCAATCAAATGATATTGTTCTGCTCTCATACGCTCTCAATATCACGCGTGATATTTAAACAAAATATCATGCTGATATTGATTTTACAAGCTCCTTTGATATTACGAGACTATTCACCACGCGCAAACATCAAGCTGAGAGTTGACTCGACACAAAAATGATTCCGTTGCGCATCGTTTTCTTAGAAAGAGAAAGTATAGTTTGCTATCTCTTTTTATTGTTCACCGATGGCAGACACGAAGTGACTGCTGCCAGCCGTTATGGAAGTTAAAGTTACGTTCGGGTGTAAAGCAAAAATCATGAAACTCAATCTCACCACAGTTTGTTGAGATTTGCAGTTGGTGAGTCCCAAAATGCGATATCACAGCTTGAAAAATCAACTGCAGTTGTGTGCTTATTGATTTTTGTCTACCAAAATCAAGCGTGATCTTGTTCATTGGTGAGATTTGATTTTTTGATATTTTCCCAACACAGCATATGACTATAGAAAAATAAATATGTTTCAAACCTTCAAAACACGGTAAATCGACGGCCAGGAAACACAACTAACTCGGTACTGTTTCGGAGTAGTGTTGAAAATAAATGGCAAAATTATTTAAAAGTCTGTCGGCTCCGTAGAGTTATAAGGACAGTTGAACCATACGAAATAAATTAATTGAAATCTCAAGTAAAGCAACATAACAAATACCACAAATATTCTTCCGTTAGCTACAAAAAAAGGCTCACCAGTGCACGCAAAGTGCAAGCGAAAACGCGATTTAAGAGCAGCAATAAAAACGCTGCTCTATACCCACCGGACTGGATCTTATGAGCAGCAAAACCATATCACGGACCATCGATTCAAAGTGCTTGCTTCTAGTATGAATTGCATGTATGTATGAGTGTACCTGTACCTTCAGCGAACACTACTTTCCTCCAACCTGTACTGTATGTAGAACAAACTGTTATTACTCGCTTCGAAGGCGTACATAATAACTCATAACACAAGACGGGAAACATTGCCTTCTTGTCGACTTGAATGTTTCTTCCCTCGGGGAAGGTTCTCCTTCCCGGTAAATGAATAATATAGTATTAATCAACAGTAATTGAAAGCAGAGCACTGAAAGACTCAAGTATCGTTACATTACCTTCAATGACATTCCAATTCACTGATCCGATTTGTAGATGTGCTGTGGATGACGCCGCTGGTACTGTGACTGTACTGTGCACCAGCCCAGAAGGGAACCAATCGTCACACAGCGTCCTCCGGTATTCAGAGACGGAGAGAGAGAGAGTCACAAAAGCAGAATCCAATAACTCTAATAACTTGTAGCAGAAGGGAAAATTTCCGTAGTACTCTTCGATTTCAGTGCAGCGACAAAACCAAGCCCAAACGGATAAAACGTAGATGGGACGCGAGCGAGGACGGAGCACTTCAAACTGAAGTTTAATTAATTATATTGCTTTTACCATTCAGCTGCGAAGGTGTATCACTTCACTTCACTTCACTTCGACGATTCATAGAAAAACTGCTTTAAATTCTGCACACATAAACTTCCATTCAATTTTTATTTGTGCTTCCTCGTGTTGTGTTGCTTGCTTTTAATTATCGAAGATTGATATTTTTCGCAGCGTTTACTTCCCGGGGTCCTCCTCTCACTCTTCGCTGTTGCACTTCTCGTGACGCAAGCTATCGTCACACTTGGGCGGTTTGGAATTTATTTTTCCGCTTGAAATTTTTTTATCAACAATTTGATAAGTTTTGATTGCCTTTTCAATAACACACTTCAACGCACACAAACACTGACTTCATTGGTATCTTAAATTCGCACATATAGTGACGATCGTGTCGTAATCACAAACAGCTGACTCCATCCGCTTCGAAGCTCTGAAAATGGATTAGACGTAAAAAAAATCGTATTAGGCACTATGATAAATGATAACAGTTATGCAACTGGCTTGCACCTTAAATTACCTCACTCGTATAAACAGTTACAGTAAACAAAAACAAAGTCGGCCACGCAACCAAAAAAACGCACAAGAACTATGTGATATGACGACGAATTAAAAGAGTCAGCAAAGATCGCGAGAGCGAAAATAAAGAGTTGAAAAACAGGAGACAGAGAGAAAGAAGTTTGGACACGTTCTTAACCGCACGATCACTCCCTCCTGTTACACCAATTTAGCCGATTGCGGTCACGATTTTAACGATAAAATTCACTCGCTCAGATATCAAAACACTTGCGACTAAAGGTGCACAGCTCGGAAAACACCGCACCGCGCTTCTATTCGATTGAACTTGAAAACTGCTAATAACTGGAGCTCCAAATGAAAACTAAGCGGAAAGCGAGAAAAAATAATAGAAGAAAATCGCGACTAAACTTTAGTCGCACCGCACCGACGCGCGAGAGTTTGTGAGTAAACACGCTCAGCTTAGCTCACACGCTGCTGGAGCAAACCGATGACGACGGCGACGACCGAGCGCGCACACATTCACTCAAAATCATCGCCCACTATGTGTAGCCAACGACTCGAATGCAATAATATGACGTGATGCATTCAGTTAAAACGTCACGGCTTACTTTGGTCGCACCTTGATTCGGAAATATGCGTTGACACTACGACCGTATCGAGAACCAGAAGGAGCCTCTTGTGCAGACACGGACGTCCGTTTCCCCCCCGAACGAATCACGATTCACGATCGAACTAAAACCAATGGAAACTTAAACATCATTGAGCTGAACAGCACTTGCAGACTGTTGGAAAATCTACGTAAAGATTGAACAATCCCTCCTTTTTTCCTTCATCATCGTCGTCGATACCATGCAAAAAGGGAGCTTCCGATAACCACGCGAGCTGCGCGCGCACCCAAAGCCCCGGAATACCAGACAGCGCGTAACGAGAGCATGCCTGATTCCGAGTGTTGTTTCATGCCACGCTTCTGCCTCCAACAAACCAACAACAACTCAGTTCAGTAGTCACAATCTGTTGCTTGATTAGTTACCCCTCTCTGCTTCTGACTGGCTGCTGGTGGATGATCGTCTGCTGTTATTATTGCTGATGTACATCGTGTAATCACATTCTATTGTTTGCATTTCCCTCACCACCTTTACAGGTAACACCGCAAAGAGTTTAATGTTCGATTGATGGATGATCAGCTCGAAACATTGTTTAAGTGATTTCATCAATTCAGCTTTTCTAATTCTTTCACCTTAGGTGGTGGCAGACTTTCCACTCACCTTTTGCTTTGTCTTCTCCGATTAAATTATTATTGTTACATGTAGAAAAAAGTTGGTGCTACGAGCACAAACACCGTGTGCATATCAAGTACGGAGAGTCCCCCACGAGAAGTGTACGTACGTATGCCAATAAAACCACAAGTAGCTAATCCAAGTTGGACTCCGTTTGGAGTTGACGTCCGCTCTCACCAGTCCAGCAGTTAGAAATGCGTCTTCGAATTATCGGATTGGAAACCAAAGCTAGTGATAGAAAATTAACTCTTTCCCGCCCATGGTTAATCTGCCTTTTTTGACATTGTGAGCTATAACTATAACATAGTCTGTATTAGTTCTTCTATTATCGGAAGAAATTACAGATATTTACTTTAAAATATCATTTCAAATAGCTCAATTTAAAGATATTTCAGCAATGTATCGAAGAAACGAAATTAAAAAATGTGTTTCCATAAAGTACATTTCAGTTTACTGCAGAACATGCCCATAGGTCCCAGGGAACTTCATAGGGGCACTGGAAACATCCGTTAAGCTCCATGGATTGGATATAATTAAATACCACAGACAGACATACAAATTAGTAGCGTTGTACCATAGAGGTAACTCTAAGACTAGTAGATCAAGAAGAAACGTTCCCAACTTTTTGGCTCAGCTCTGGTACTATCTTCAGTCCCAAGCTAATCGATTCGCCCCTCGAAACCTAGGAAAATCCACTCACCCCTCATTTTATGTGTCAAACTTTCATAGCGAATCAAAACAAACATAGTGTAGTACTAGAATTTTGACTAGAATGAGGTACGTTAATCGATTTGCTTGGGATCAATAGGCTAGTCAAGTAGTGAGCCAATTTAAAATTTTAGTTTCCTATTGATTGTTGGTTGTACTACTTTAATCTAGTACCTCAAAAAGTAAATTTTTTTGTACTAGCTTAAAGCAGTACAACGAGAGAACAACAGTGAACTTTGTATGTATGTACAAGGTAAAAGCATAGAGGTAACTCTAAGACCAGAAGGTCCCGAAGAAACGAGCTCAACTTTTTGGCTCAGCTCTGGTACTATCTTCGGTCCCAAGCTAATCGATGCACCCCTCTAAACATAGGAAAATCAACGAACCCCTCATTTTATCTGTCAGACTTTCATAGCGAATCAAAACAAACATAGTGTAGTACTGGAATTAATACTATAATGTCTGCACGTCTGCTAGGCAAGGTTGCAAATACTCATTTCAGCTTAAACAATGTTTTTTTTTTAAATTATGAAGTAATTAGATGCCATGATCATATTTTGAATTGGTAGGATACAAGAAGAAGTTGCAAAGAATGTGTTTGACATATTAAACCTGTTTATTTCACTTCATGAGAGTCACAATCAACGATTTTTCACAAACTCACTAACTCACTCACTCACTCACTCAGCGATCCGAAAATCGCTGATTGTGACTCATAGAATGCAAAATTTACAGGTTTTGTATTTCAAACGCATACTTTGTAACCTCTTCTTGTAAGTTACAAGTAAAACATACCATCATACCATCTTTTGGTTTTATTATTCCGAAAAACATTATTTTAGCTGAAATGAGTATTTGCAACCTTGCTGCTAGCGTGTCTCGTTCGCTGGCAGGCAGACCGTGGAGGCAACGAAGGTGCTCGAATTGTGGTCATACGCATAACACGTGCTCCACCGTCGAAGGAATATGGCAGAATTCACAGGTCTTCCAGAAGGGTCCTCCAATGAAATCCGGTGAGATGTTGCAAAACGACCTCTGCAGAGACAAGAGCATTGGTCGTACCGGCTAAAGCATGAATGACTACCACAACAAAATATACGATAACATAGTGCAAGCTTTATTTCCCTCCCATGTTACACCTAACTCCTGAGCTCCTGTTCTTCAGAATCGCCTAGCTAGTTCTTTTTTCTTCTTCTTCAATGCTTCATCTCTTCACTGGTGTACTCACTGCTACCGGAACATCCGCACATCCTCTCGTTCCCAGCTCATCACCGTCGATCTTCGGACTGTGCCGACGTGGAGGCACCGTGCATGCTCCACCGCGACCGGCTTCGAGGGCCTGATGACGGTTGGCGTCCACCTCAAAGCGATCGGGTTCAGATCGTCACCCGCTTACTGGCGATGTAGGTCCGCTTTCAGTTCGCACACCTTGCACGACAACGTTTCGGCACGTACGGTCCAAGCCGAGTTCCTTTGACGGTGCAGTGCCGACCAGGGGGCGACTCAATTTCGGACCGAGTTCACTCAGCGTTGCCGCTGTACCCTGAGCTGGTCAAACTATTATGTCGCTGATTCTTTCGTCGATTCGAGTTCGCATTGAAGGCTTTTATCTTTTGTCTTCCGAGGCTGGCCGTATCCAGCCGCCGTGGCCCACTCGACCGACTGTATGTAGGAGCAGATGCGCTTTTAGTATCGAATCACGACTTTTCTTCTCCGTCCGACTTGTGGGCGCAGTGAATATCGAGTCCCGAATCCCGCAGTGGTTCACGTGTCCCAAGTTGCCTCACGTGTCTGATGTGCACGATGAATCCCGCAGACTGATGTACAAGATGGCGTCCGAGGTCACAGCGTGAGCGCTCGTCGTTTCTCGGCGGTTCTGGTCGATGCCGATGTTGTTGCCACCAGCTGCCTACTTACCCAAGGCAATCGTGTCGGAATCGAACGTCGCTTCAACCTGCCGACAATGGACTGTCGCTGATACTGCGCGCACCCGTCAAAAGAATCCACTCGCGACGACGGCAAATATGGGCAGTGACTGCAAATGACTTTTCGTGCCGTACTCGGCGCTCACAGTCTCCACAACTGTCTCGATGGCCTCTTCGAAATGCCGCAGTTGCTTTTGGAGCTATTGCGATCGAATCGCGAAAGTTTTCGCGATTTTCACTACCGCGTCGGCGATGGCCGCCCGAATCAGACCACGCTTTTGCACGTTCTGCTGCTTTGCTGCTGCTTGAGCGACGGGCTTCGTTGCGACGTCATCTGCAGTTGTGTTCGTGTGTTGTTGTCGGAAGTGCTATTATTCCATTCGCCCGTGCGGCGATATCCGTCAATTTGACTGGTGACGTTTGCCCATGAAGCATAATTTTAATGTGCACGATCAAGCGAAACTACTCTGATTCTGCTCAAAAAGCTTGCATCAAATAAAACGTAACAGAGATTAGGGAGTGTCCTGTCCGAAGTCTGGAAAGAATCCTCTGGTCTCACAGGTTTGCAAGGTCCGTCCACTTTCCGATGCCGCCTTTAATTTTTCTAATAGACGGAAGTCTGGCACTGGACCATTCCGTTGCCTACGCTGTTCGCACTGTGCAAGTGATCCATCTCTTCACGTCATGGAACGGTACCTTGTGCGAGTACCGAGGACCCGATGGGCCTGACCCGGCTAGGTTGTCTGCCTCGATGTTCCCTGGGATCCCGCAGTGTCCGGGAATCCATGCATATGTATAGTGTTTGGTGGTGCAACCTTCAAGATGACCTGGATCCAGGGGTGGACCGGGACTCCCGACGAAAGGGCCTGAATAACACTGTGGGAGTCTGACAGGATCAGCATGAAGAATAGCCGCTGCTTCTGCCGAGAACACCGAACATTGTTTTGGCAGACTTCTACTCGTTGGAGAAATGTCACCAGCGATTCCCATTCCGACTCCAGCTCTCGATCTTGACCCGTCCGTGTAACGATGCATGTAGTTTGGGTACAATCCGGTCAGCTTTGCTACCGATCTCCCAAGGGCTATGGAATTGTCCCCGGTTTTATCGGGCTGTCGATGTTTGGTGCGGGAGATTGCCAACTCTTTTCTCCGTACCAGTGAATCTTGGCCACTGGGGGGAGCTCTGCGTTGGCGATAGTACGGAGAACTCTGCACCCCCTCGCTGAGGAGGCAGATTCTGTCGTTTCTGGCGGTATTTGCTGAAAAAGAAGCGGCTTTGTTGGCAATGGCTGCGTAGATGCGGTACCGGAAAGGAAGAGTGTCGGCTTCGACACAGCTGGCATCGGCTGGCGTCGAGCGTAGGAGACCGGAGATGATGCGCGTGTAGCTATTGTACACCGGAGCGAGTATTTGTATTGCCTTGTCGGTAACACGGAAACGTACTTCTCTGTTGTTGGACCGGTGGGGACGGGAGAGGTTGATCCTGCTGCGACAACTCAGCGACCGGTCAATGACAACCCCCAGCAGTTTCACAGTTTTCTTCAATGGGATAGCTTGATTACCGATCTTTATAAAAGGTCCGCAGACCCGGTGTCGGTACTGACAAACGTGGCACCTAGCGCTCTTTCCAGCAGACAGCTGAAAACCTTTCGAAGTGGCCCATCTGACTACGCCGGAAACCTCTGCTTGAGCTCTAATCCTCGTTTGTCCCTGAGTTTGACCTGTGGCTACGATTAGCACGTCGTCTGCGTACACGAAAATGTAGATGTTCGCTGGTAACCGCTCGAAGACACTGTTCATGGCTACCAGGAACAAAGTGATAGCGATCACTGAACCTTGGGGAACGCCAGTTTCCTCGCAGAAAGTGCGAGATTTGGTATTACCTACCGAGACTCGGAAGGAGCTGCCAGTCAAGAAATTTTGGATGAAATAGATGATATGGCCGCTAAGGCCCCAGCTGACGAGTCGCTTCAGTACCGCGGACGTCCATGTACGGTTGAAGGCTTTCGCAATGTTCAGGGAAACGAACACCGTATGGAGACCATTATCCTTGGCATCCTTGAGGAGCTCTCCTAGCGTCGCAAAATACGTGGATGTACCGTGGCCTTGCCGGAATGCGTGTTGGCGATGGTCTAGAAAGTCGCCAGACTCGAGAAACTGCTACAGTCGTCGGTTGACTATCCGCTCGAACACCTTTGCCATGCAGCTGGTGAGTGCAATGGGTCGGAACTTCGCCACGTCCCGTGTCGGCTCGTTTGCTTTGGGGATGGGGACAACCAAGCTCTCCCTCCAATGCTCTGGATACGAGTCTGTCTGCCAAAGCTGGTTGAAGAGTTCCAGCATTTTTACTTTACCCGGGATAGGCAGGTTCGTGAGCAACAGGTAGCCGATCTCGTCTGGGCCGGCTGATTTCCCGTTGCTTCTACTAAGCGCGAACTGAAGCTCCTGCCAGGCGGAATCGTGATTGATCCTCAGGTTGTTCGTGTCCGGAGAAACTCGAAAACTGCTTACGGACGAAGTCGATGGGTTTGCTAGCCGTTGAAAGGTCGCCTCGTACTTGGAAATCGCAGAGAGGTCAGCGAAATAGTCGCCAAGCTTATCTGCAACGATTGCGGGGTCGGAGATATATACAGTGTGGCACCTGTATATACAGTGTGGCCGTACGGCGCTTGCCACTGAGGGCGTTTACCTTACCCCAGAGCTCCGCCGAAGACTGTGAGGCATTTATGCTTTCGAGGAAGTCCGTCCAACTGGATCGTTTGACATCTCGGACCAATTGGCGCAACTGGTTGTGCCGTTCTCGATAGATACAGAGTGCGTTTTCCCTATCCGGATCATCTATGGGAAGCCGTTTGACTCGTCGAAGGGCTTTTCGCCGGGCCTTCTTCGTTTCCTCGTTCCACCATCTGAGGGCTTTACTTTATTCATTCAACACGGAAGGATGACCAGGGAGAATTCAAAAGATCTCCAGCTGATCGAAGATTTCAGTTAACTCGTCTGTGTGATTTTATTTTCTGGTCGATCAAGTATTATTCTGAAGATCTTAAATTGTTTAAAAAAAAAAGGAACGACGTTTCTCAGCTATTATTCCAAGATTGTTGGTTGATCAGATATTATCATGTGAATTATTTGTTTCTGTTAAATTTTGCCCGCCTTCAGGTTGATGATAATGGAATTATGATCTGAAGATCTTCAAATGCACAAAATTGTGTCTCTCAGATATCAAGTATCAATAATCAGGAAGTATCAGTAATGTCCAATAATGAATATTTATTCCGAGATTTTTCAACACTTCAGCTTGTTGAAGTTTATTCAGAAGTTGAATTTATGCAACTGTTCAAACATTTAAATGACGTCCACAGATATTTTCCCTCGATGACAGGTTGATCGAGATGATTACTTCTTATAATAAAGATTTCCAGCTGGTCGAATTTTTTCAATGAAGTACTCGGGATATTTTTCAAGACTTATGAACACCAAATATTATTCTGAATGTCTTTCCCTGTTCAAAAATTCAAATTTCGTCCCTCATATAATATCCCAAGGTGGCTTAAAATATTAAGTCAAAACCGTGCTGAGCACCAATGTTACCGACGTGCCAGGAAGGCAGCTCCCACACCTGGACCCTACCTATCGACCCATCAACTCATGAACCGGGGACCAACGGCTTTACTTCCCATCCGAAGGAAGGCGTGATCAGAGATGTTATGCCTCAGAACATCCCGGCGGCGCCGACTGGGATTGAACCCACGCCTGCTGGGGTGAGAGGTAATCACGCTTACCACTACACCACCGATGTCGTTGACGACATAACTCATTTTTTCCTTGTTTGAAGATCATCCTCGGTCCAGGCAACCCGAGGACTTATCACTATCAACAAGGCATAAAAAGTAACAAAGACTATGATATGTTCCTTTGATTACTGAAAAATCCTGTTCCGCTTGTTTGAAGTAGTTAGGACCAGGAATCGGTGGTAGATCTTACATCCCGTAACGTACCACGAAAATTTGATCTACCCACGTTAGGGGGCACGTCCTGGGCCTTGCCGAAATTCAGAATCTCAAACGTGAAGAAATATTAGGAATCTGAAAAAAATATTGCCTCCCTGCTAGTTATAACCTTAGTATGTTAGATTTAAAATATTAGGCAAGGAGCGTCATTTACATGGTTTACCTACCACTACGACCCTGGAGAGTCGGTATAATATCCATACGGATAAGAAAACAAATAAGTAAGGAAGAAGCAGAATGAAATAAAAGCATATAAACATAACCAGCTGACGCTAGTCTTATAAGCATTGTCTACTAATAGCGAATTCGTTTATTATCGGGGTTGGAACCAATTCCAACCCAGTGCGAAACCGAACTTTTTGTCAGTGTGAACCTCAACCTGAGCTAGGTCTTAAAAAAAACGAGCAAACTGACATATGTCTGAAAACAAGCAGACCCAATCTTCATACCCGATCCAGGTTGGAACTGAATAATCAATTAATTCGACAGTGAGCATGCATAAGGGCCTATACGAGATGATCGATTCTCTTCGTCGATTTTCTCTTTTGTTAATAACTCGCTAGATTTAACGTTTCTCGGTGCGTTTGCTGTTGCTTTTGATAGCCAATACAACCTGTTACTACTGTGCATTGAACAAATTCTAGAAAATTGTTTCGCTTAGCTGTAGCAATGCAAAGAGAAAGTCGATGAAGAGAATCGATCATCGCGTATTCGCTCTTATGCATGCTCACTGTCGAATTCGCTATAAGTTTATCGAAATTTCTTACTCACATTCTCTCCGCAGTGCTGTCCCACTGAACAAAAATATTGTCAAGATAGGTATGGTAAGATGGGGTAAGATAAACCCCGGGGCAAAATGACTTCAAATTTTGAAGAAAAAAAATTGATTATATTTTGGTGGATTTATATTCAGAAATTGAACTAGTAATGTTCCTTAACAGATCCTTTAAAAAAAGGTAACACAGGTATTTTAAACGCCAAAAAGTCATTTTCCCCCGAGGGTGCATCTTACCCCATTTTACACTACATAATTTTTACTCAGCAATCCAAACCACAAGATAACACAAGTGCCAGATATGTAGAACAAACTTGTTTACATAATCCCCCTTTCGCATCGTATGCTGTCGCTGAACCCTCTATAGCCTATTTATAGGGGCAACACGAAAGGAAAAATCGAAAACAAAATAAACTCCATCGGAATGCACTTGATTTTTTTTCTGCTTACCTTCTTTCGTCTGCCTCGGATTTTCTCCTTCTTTTATGATAGAAGTCGTGCAACAAACACTCCAGTTAAATCTTCAATTCCTTCGAACTGTGTGAGGTGTGTCAATCTACAGACAATAATCACCAAACTCTATTTATATTGCCTTTTTAAGCAGCTTCTTTCGATAATATTTACATTTCTTGTTCCTCGAAGAGTGCACACCGATACAGAATAATCGCGATTCAGGCGTACGATGAAAACACAGCTGGTCGAGTGGGTGGTGGAAATGGGTGTTGAAGAACGGTCGGGAAATGTCAACAGAACGCACATGCATTACACTACGCCTGGCAGTTATGCAGCGTTGTGGCATTTCACTGAACCATTTAAGTCGAGACTCGAATCTGCGGTTCAATGCAAGTTTGCTAAAGCGGTGTGCAATAAAAGTGGTGTCTGTTTCCGGGAAAACAAGATAAATACATTTTCGACTTTTAGTCGTTATGAAAATTGGAAATTCGGTAGCCTTTGTTTATTGCTACTTAGGTTTATTGCTGCTATACACAATTCGAGCCCAGCCGTATAAAGTTTCCTAATAAAATATTCGGAATTTATCTCTTAATCTCTTTATCAGGCGTACTCCTTTAACACGCAGAAAAAACACTGAGGCGTAAATTAACAAAATATTTTGTTATTATTCAATACGAAATTTCTATTTGCTTCAGTTCACTAAAAAGATTCAAATGAATGCAGAAGTTCATTTAAATTAAACCAATAAAAAAATTTAAAGCTGTTTTCATTGTTATAACTAAATAATTTTAAAGTGCACGTTTCAAACTGTCAGTCTGTATCGACATCGTTGCTATTTATAGTTAAAAAGTTCCTCCTTATGGAAAAGCTGCCTTTAAACTTTGATCTTCAAAAGTAAGTTTTAGTTTTAAAAATAAGGTCGATTAATAAAGTTACTCGACAAGCAATCTATTAACTTGCATTTACAATTTCAGCGCTGACGTGTGATAGGGCGAAATAAGGCTACGCTGACATCGACGGATTCGTTCTTTGGCGCTGCATGCATATGCAGCACCCCCTGTGTCTCACCGAACTTCGAGGAACAGAATCTAGCCAACTTCAACCTACGTCTGATTCTGGAAATCCAACAGAACCATCCCTTATTAAAGCAGCATCGTCACCATCAGCAGCTCAGTGGCAGTCGAGTTAGCAGAAGAATCGCTTCAAAATTACCACCAACAATAACATCATGGTGCACATAAATCGACATCCTGGTGCACATCAAGGCACACAAGGACAACACGTTCTAAAACTCATTCACGCAGCAAATGGTGCAACGCAATAGGCTAATTGATAAATAATTAAATAAATAAATAAATAAATAAAAAAATATTGGTTCCTTTTTCAATAAAGACTAGCTAACCTAACCTGGGGATTTAAATAAATTTGATTCTGAAACAATAAAAATAATGTTTCCAGACAACTAAAAACGTTAATTACTTTAAATAATGCTTCAAGTTGATGCAAGCAAACATTTTTTTTTGAATCAATAAAAACAGGTGTTCCATTCAATAAACATTGAAGTATTATTTCAACTCAATGTTTTGTTGAATTACTCCATCAATTTTATTGATCTATATTCTATTCAAAATTTTGTTAAAAATTAAACGAATTTTGTTTAGTTTTTTTTTTTTTTTTCTTTCCTTTATTTAACGTCGGTCTCTGTTCCGCAATCTAGTGCCAATCACCGACGGACATCGATTGCCATCCATTGACGGCAATCGAATGTGCAGGAAGGCAGCTTCCACACCTGCGTAGGATATCGCACCCATTCAACACACATGGGCCGGGACCAACGGCTTTACTTCCCTTCCGAAGGAAGACGTGACCAGAGATTTTTTATGCCTCAGAAAAATCCCACCGACCTCGGCTGGGATTGAACCCAGACCCATCGGGGTGTTAGAAAGCAGTCACGCTTACCACTACACCACCGGCGCCGGCCAATTTTTTTGTTTAGTTGAACTATGTTTTTTTTCTGCGTGAATCCAGTACCAAAGTCGACGTACTATATTAAAGAAGAACAACGGCACTACAATCAACCGGTAGAAACTAACGATATTAGAGTCTTAGAGCTAACTCTATGCTACAATCATAAACTCTAAGACCAGAAGGCCTCGAAGAAACGTGCTCAACTTTATGGCTCAGCTCTGGTACTATCTTCGATCCTAAGCTAATCGATGCACCTCTTGAAACATACACTTATATAAATTCAATTATTATTTTTATGTGTCCCACACATGAATTTCTGCAATGCGATAAACAAATGATATATATGTGTTGGACACATAGTTCTTATGTGTACAAATAAAATTCAAGTGTAACCACACATACTATTCATTTCACTCATAAATTTCATGTTTACTTCTGAGTGGAGTCTGTTTATGTGTGGACACATGAAAATCATGTGGAATTTTACAATAAAAATGTGTCGAATTTTATGAGTGTAGGAAAATCCACGAACCTAACCCCTCATTTTATCTGTCAAACTTTCATAGCTTACACGGATAGAAATCTCCTTATACCTTTTGGCAAATTTCTATTGCTGATTATTCATAAAATGTATAAGTCAACTAATAAGCAGACGCCTTGCAAAAAGTTAATGAAGCTCATGTGTCAAATGAAATGTATAAGCGGTCACACATGCCTTTTATGCATTCTTGTAGGACCTATGTGGTTTGTCTTATGGAATGTATAAGGCTGATGCTTTGGCAAAAATGTATAAGTGAAACACATGAATAAAATAATTGATTTTCGTTTCGTGTAGAGTTACCTCTATGGTATATTACCAACAATCAATACGAAACTAACGATTTTAAATTGGCTCACCACTTTAGTAGCCTATTGGTCCCAAGCAAACGATTAACGTACCCTATTCTAGTCGAAATTCTAGTACTACCAACAATCAATACGAAACTAACGATTTTAAATTGGCTCACCACTTTAGTAGCCTATTGGTCCCAAGCAAACGATTAACGTACCCTATTCTAGTTGAAATTCTATTACTACACTATGTTTGTTTTGATTCGCTATGAAAGTTTGACAGATAACATCAGGGGTGTGTGGATTCATGCCGAACATGCAGGGGTGAGTGAAATAGCTTGGGACTGCTTGGGACCGTTGTTCTGGTACTGAGTGAGCCAAAAATAATAATGATTTTCTTCGGGACCCAGTGGTCTTAGAGTTACCTCTATGGTACTACGCAATGTTTGTTTTGATTCGCTATGAAAGTTTGACAGATAAAATGAGGAGTTATTGGTTTTACCTATGTTTCGAGGGGTGATTCGACAAGCTTGGGACCGAAGATAGTACCAGAGGTGAGCCAAAAAGTTTAGCACGTTTCTTCGGGACCTACTTGTCTTAGAGTTACCTCTATGATATTACCAACAATCAATACGAAATTATGATATTACCATAGAGGTAACTCTAAGACCGAAAGGTCCCAAAGAAAAGTGCTCAACTTTTTGGCTCAGCACAGGTACTTTCTTCGGTCCCAAGCTAATCGATGCACCCCTCGAAGCATAGAAAAATCCACGAACCCCTCATTTTATCTGTCAAATTTTCATAACGAATCAAAACAAACATAGTGTAGTACTAGAATTGGGTACTTTAATTGATTTGCTTGGGACCAATAGGCTAGTCAAGTAGTGAGCAAATTTAAAATTATTAGTTTGCACCGGTTGATAATACCATAGAGGTAACTCTAAGACCACTGGGTCCCGAAGAAAATCATTATTAATTTTGGCTCACTCAGTACCAGAACAACGGTCCCAAGCAGTCCCAAGCTATTTCACTCACCCCTGCATGTTCTGCATGAATCCACACACCCCTGATGTTATCTGTCAAACTTTCATAGCGAATCAAAACAAACATAGTGTAGTAATAGAATTTCAACTAGAATAGGGTACGTTAATCGTTTGCTTGGGACCAATAGGCTACTAAAGTGGTGAGCCAATTTAAAATCGTTAGTTTCGTATTGATTGTTGATAATACGGCAGCTGCTTCTAAATAATCTTCCAACTTTAAATTAATGATGAGGTATGATCTTTTACTCAACGAAAAATAATGTTATGTAAATCATATCTGTCGAGTCTTCTTATGAACGTTGGAGGCGAACCAGCCCAAGGCTGAAAGCCTCCCTAATAAAGATAAATTAATTAATTAATCTTCTTATGAATACAACCACTCAATTCCCTGTTTTTCCATTTCCATCTTTATTCTCATAATATCACATAATCGCACGTCCGATCACTCTCGCTCTTCCCTGTCACCTCCCCCTTCCGCTTTAGCCGGTTTTACACTCTCCATCCTTTCTCCCCAAGTTCAGCCCTCTCTACATCCAGGGGCAAGACCCTACAATATTGACAATATCCTGTATAATGAAACAAAAAAACCTCGGAAAAAACTGTTTGCAAAAATTTACGTTTTTGTATGAGAACTATCCAGCTTTCCATGCTCGGTAATGGCGGCCTGTTTGTATGAATAAATGTATCCTTTGCTTTGGACACTAACTGGAGGGCGTATGTTGTTCCATTTTCTTCTGTTCCTGTGAGAGATTGAAAGACAAGGATCAAAATCCGAACCTCCAGATAACACAGTGGAGGATACATGAAAATTTTGCCGATTATCATATACACAGCAAAAAAAAATGTAATATCGATCAATGTAATTCAAGCTGATGTATGAAATAATGATGTAATAGCAAAAAGCAGATACAATATTACATCAATGGATGTAATTTTGTTCGCAAAATCGATGTACATCGTACAACGTTATATTACACAACCGATGGATTGACCTGGTTGCAGCAGTTTGGATGTAATATTCAACAACTTTTTTTTCTGTGTACGAGATACCCTAAACAATTTGTTATATGATAAGCTAATGTTTTTTTACGATCTAAAGTCCTAATATCATAGAGGTAACTCTAAGACCACTGGGTCCCGAAGAAAATCATTATTATTTTTGGCTCACTCAGTACCAGAACAACGGTCCCAAGCAGTCCCAAGCTATTTCACTCACCCCTGCATGTTCGGCATGAATCCACACACCCCTGATGTTATCTGTCAAACTTTCATAGCGAATCAAAACAAACATAGTGTAGTAATAGAATTCCAACTAGAATAGGGTACGTTAATCGTTTGCTTGGGACCAATAGGCTACTAAAGTGGTGAGCCAATTTAAAATCGTTAGTTTCGTATTGATTGTTGCTAATATGATGCATTTCATTTTGGTATGATTCTGTGGATCTTCCATCTACCGTTTAGGATTATGCGGGTTCTGATTTCCCGGGAGCTAGTCCCTCTTCTCAATTTCGACTTCAAGGAAATTCATCACCAGACTAATTTTTCAACCCACTGTGCATCTGTCAGCTGTCCGGCTGTCAAACCGACTGTCATTCTAGTACTACTATTCCGACCCGTTCTCTCTTTCTGATCCGCCATTGTGTCAAGTTTGTTGTCCGACGATTTGCTCAGACCTAAAATGTGAGTTTTTTCGATGAATATTGCTGATAAATAGAATGTTTCCCGTGGAAAATGTGATCTAATTGATTTACTTTCTTGTAGCTATCAAAAATGGAGAACGACGCCGGAGAATTCGTTGACTTGTACTGCCCGAGGAAGTGGTAAGTTTTGATGCAATGTTTTCCTCTCGATTTACCAACACGTGTCGTTCGGAATATGGTTCAAATTGGCAGGAGTTGGGAAACCTTACGGTTCTAAAGACTTCCAGATAATTTGAAATGCATAAAGTGTTGATTTTATCGAATTTTGCTAGCCACATCCCAGGACAATCCTCACGTACCACTTTGTTTACTGCCCTAACCTCACTTTGTTGCTAACTGACTATCCCTCTATCTGCATTCATGTAGCTCGTCGAGCAACCGAATCATCCACGCCAAGGATCACGCCTCCATCCAGATCAACATCGTCGATGTGAACCCCCAGACTGGCCGTATGCTGGAGACCTCCAAGGTGTACGCCATCTGCGGTGAGATCCGCCGTATGGGAGAATCGGACGACTGCATCGTTCGTCTCGCCAAGAAGGATGGTCTATTGACCAAGTAAGTTCAAACTGTTTATATGGTGTTTTGCGGCAAAATGTTAACTGACTTGTTTTATTCTTTGTTTCAGGAACTATTAAATGTCTGTATCCTAAGGATAAAGAATAAAAAATAACTACTTTAAAAATTATCCCATTTTTGATTATTTACTGATTATACCTACCACCCCGAATTCAACATAAGCAATCCTCAATCAATCAAATTGATCACATAGACGCTTAAAGTTATGTTCAGACTGGATGATCCCTTGTAAAATGTTAGAACTCCCTAATCTTACGTCTCAGTATCATAGATTGTGTTACATTCTCCCGAAAGCCAAAATGTAGAAGGAAAGAGCAGTAGTTAGTAAACAGATTTGCGTTCTCTAAGTAGATGGTTGAAGTATAAGCAGTTGAAATTGAATACGAATATGATATTACGTACACGCAAAATTCAGCAAATTTGTAGTTCTGTATCAAAATTTCAACTCAATTGATCATAACAAAACATACACGGGTCGTTCTCATTCGCCGTGTAGTTGCAACATGCCAAAGTTGGCTAGTTTGTATTAAAATCGACCTACTGTCCTATTATAACGGCCACCACTGCCGCCCTTGCACATTTGATTGTCGTCAATGCATGACAATCGACGTCCTATTGATTACAAAAGGAAATAAGAAGAAGAAGACAATTTAATGAGGGGTTCGTGGAGTTTCCTACGATTCGAGGGGCGCTTCAATTAGCTTGGGACCGAAGGTCTGCTACTTCTTGAGCCAAAAGATTGAGAATGTTTCTTCGGGACCCCCTGGTTTTAGTGTTAGTCTATGGATATACTTTTTTTCCTTGATTTGTTTTCGGTACTGAGTATCACTGAGGGGCCTCCCTAAGCTCAGTCGGTAAAGGCACAGCTACAAAGCAAGACCATGCTGGAGGTGGCTGGGTTCGATTCCCGGTTCGGTCTAGGAATTTTTCGGGTTGGAAAATGTCTCGACTTCCCTGGGCAATAGAGTATGATTGTACTTGCCACACAATTATACTAATGCAAAAATGGTACAGGCATCGAAAGCTTTCAATTAATAACTGTGGAAGTGCATCTATAGAACACTAAGGTTGAGAGCACGCAATAAGCTAATATGCCATACGCAATAAGCTTGAAATTCGCGGAAGAAGAAGAAGGCTGAGTATCAATGCTACCGACGCCAGGGAGGCAGCTCCCACATCTGGACCCTACCTATCGACCCATCTACTCATGGACCGGGAACCAATGGCTTTACTTCCCCCCGAAGGAAGGCGTGATCAGTTATGATCACTACACATATTCGTGTTTTCGTTCGAACCGTATTTTCCATACAGAATATGGGTGCACGTGTTTTACTTGTAAGATACAAGGAGAGGTTTCAAAGTATATGTTCGACAAAAATTTCTTTCTAAGCATCACAATCAACGCTTATATGCGATATTCAGGAATCGAAATTGACAGATTTTATGTTAGCGGTGCCAGTGATGTAGTGGTAAGCGCGACTGCCTCTGACTCCAAATGGCTTGGATTCAATCGCAGTGTCGGGATTTTCTGAGGCATAAAATATCTGATAACGCCTTCCTTCGGGGAAGGGAAGTAAAGCCGTTGGTCCCAGGTCCATGAGTTGATGGGTCGATAGGTAGGATCCCTGGTGTTGATAGCATTGGTACTCAATAGGGAAAACAAGATCGACGGAAAACAAATCTAGGGAAAAAAGAATTTATGTATGTGTCAAACACATACTTTGTAATTGTAACATCTTCTTGTATCTCGCAAATAAAAAAATAAGAACATGTCAGAAGGGTCTAACTCGAAATGTAAACAATGACTTGAATCGTCGGTTTCTAACGAATAACTACATACCCATTCAAACTAACTAAACTGACAGAGAAAATTTCATTTAATGTTTGTTCTATGAGCTAGTGTAATCAGATTCCGTTGGTGTGTGGTCATGCAAGAGAAATCGACGTTCAAAGTCATTCACCCATATTCTTGTTTTCGTTCGAACCGTATTTCCCATACAAAAAAAAAATTCCAACGAAAACAAGAATATGGGTGATTGTTTACCATTCGAGTTATACCCTTCTTGCATGTTTCACCTGATATGATATGTCTTCGATATTACCGAAGACAACATGATATATGATGTCTTCGATATTACCCTAATTACGGTACATTAACACACTACAGGTGCACAACTCTAAGAAAACACCCCACAGATGTTTTATGCAAAATATTAGTAGTTTATTGACTTCGCTATGTACAGTGACTTATGTATGTGATTTACATCAATCTAGTGATTATTTAGCCTGGCTCATTACGGTTTCTTAAAACGCATTGATAGATCAAGACGGTCCTTAAAACTAACATAAAAATAACGACGACATTGAATTACCATTGATGTTTCTGAAAGCTGGAAACTATTACTGTTTGGAGATCGAAATTATTGTACAAGAACAAATACCTAACACGATTATGATAAATTTTGTGTTCGAGGCAAAAGCAGCCCGGGTGAAATCAAAATATATTAAAACTACGACCAGTATTACTAAATAGTGAGAAATTAACTGCAACGTTTATAAAATATCTTACACTGTAAAGCGACTTGATTTTCCAGATTCTGGATGCCTATTTACATTTCTTCCTCTTCTAGCAACTGGTAGCCAGTGTCATGTGCTAAGACGGTACGATCAGTTCTTCATCGTCCGATATATCGATATCGTCAAATGTGTCCGGCTTCACATTTTCCTTGATCAACATCTCGTCTTCTTCGTCATCTTCATCATCGTCATCGTCTTCAATGTCATCGTCCAAGTCTTCTGGGACAGCAATTTTAGAGCCCTTGTCGCCTTCGTTTATGCTGTCACCAGCGTTAGGTCTGTTGTTACTCGAACTGCTGGCATCTTCTTGTTCTTTTTCGCTGTCAATCGTGAGACTAGCACTAGATCTATCGACTGCAGGTTCTTCAGATGATGATGGTTTGCTACTTGTCGCTTGATCGCTGCTTTCTTTGGAGGTACCAGCTGTGGTATCATTACTAACAACTGTCGCTGTTTTACTACTGGATGGCTTTGAATTGTGGCTGGTTTCCACCTCGTCGTCCGTGTCGTTGTCTTGCACTCGAGCGAATCTGAAAAATAGTAACGATTTTAATTCGTCTTAGCAGATCTTCAAACTGCATCACTTACTTGTCGATAATGTCTCCGATTTTCCCGTAATGTTTCTTGTTTTCCTCCAACTTCTCGTTAAGTTTCTTGTCAACTATTGCCGGATCCTTATCCGTTCCACTGTAGTAGGATACCATTTCGTACAGATCGGTCTTCCGCCGTTTTTGCAACAGCTTTCCGATCCTGATGAAAGCATCCTGCGCTATCTTTGTCATCTCATCCCTTCGCATTCCGTAGCCGTACTGCGTATTACAGTGCTGCAAACATTTCAACACGTCGAAGAAATCGGGAAATGTGTTTGTCCTATTGACAAATGTCTGAATCGTCCGGTTAAACTCCGGATAGTGTGTTCCGTCAAATTTGATCGGCTTTCGTGTGATTCGATGTGCGTGTTTGCTTTCTCCAGTAATATCACAGATCTTCTCGTAGATTTCGAACGCTCGCTTTTTGTAGCGTTCTTCCATCATGTACGCAGAATTGATGTCCTCGTCAAAATCCACCTCCGCCTCTGCCAACTTGGCAATACGCTTCTTCAATATGTATAGAGCGCGGTTCAATCTTCTAATCTGATTGTCTTTTTTCTCACTTCCGGTGCTGGTAACATTCTCATTCGTTATCACAGAGTTCCGAGATTTTCTGCGAATGTTCAATTCTTCCACAATGCTGGACAGCTTCAAATAGACCAGCTCAGGACGCGTTATCACATCCTGGGTAACGGCTGCTAGCGTCTTCCGGAAGCTTTTGGAGTTTATATAATCAGGATGAACGCACTCGTAATACCTGATCAGCTTCTTTTGAATGAGCAGTTCCATTTCCTTCGATGAATCTGCTTTCCTACAAGCGTCCAGCAGATCGGCAAATTCTTTCCCAATAGGGTTCTTCTCCACATGAGTACGCTTCTCCTTCTTCTCGGACGATCGGCTAGTGGAGTGTGAATCGGCGGTAATGCTGCTTCCCGGGGTTGCTGTCTTCCGATCGTTGATTTCCTCTTCCGCCAGCGACGAAAGCGGCAATTTCTTCTTAGCCTGCATTTGTTGCCTCTGCTGTTCATGATCTTTAATTATTTGCTGATACTTCAGATGATCCTTTTCCCATTCATCCGAGAAACTGATCATGGCAAAGTTTTCGTTGACCGGTGTCCGATTATTGTTTTCCGCTTCCTTGCACAGGTTGATGGCAATCGTGGTCGGCTTGATGCGTCTTATTTTGTTCGATTCGGGAGGCTTATTTACTGGATGTGTGCCACCATTCAGGCCAATCGGGACTTGTGGGGCTATTTTACGCCGCTTGGGCTCTCCAGACTAGAATAAAGTAATTTAAAAAAATATATATATTAAATTGACCCGCACATAATATACTTTATAGGTCAGCGCTCCGGGACGTGGTCTCTGAATCTCAGCAATGATATCATTCAATTTTGTTCATCATTATGAATTTTAGCCCAGAATGAATGCGAAATTGACAAACTGAAGCTTTAAACATGTTTATCGCTAGCCATTCAAAAAAGCAAGTTTAGAAAGGTTGGGCAAGCCTGTTATAGGCCATCAAAAGAAAGTCTTTTTGAAGCCATCTTGAAATTTCAGCCATTTTAAAATGCATCTAGTTATCACATAAAAAGCTTTTATTATTTTTTTCTACGCGGGATAAGAACTCAAAGGCGACTCAATAGTTGTATCACAGATAAACAGACATAGCACTCGCAAGTTGTTCATCGAACACGCATTTAACGGCAATTTAAATGTTTTAGTTGGTAGTACCACCACCTGTGGCGCGCATAGTAAATTCCTTTGCGTTTGACGTTTACACACTACCGCCATCTGTTGAGCGTACTGCCCATCACAGTGTACTCAACATATGGCGGAAGTGTTTTAGCGACAATGCGGATGTATTACCTTAAATATTTAAATTTAAAAAAAATATTGGTGAATAGATAGATTTTGACTTTTTATCCCCCACAGTAACGCTCAAACCAATTGAAGGTACTTCATTCGAACAATATAAGCGTTTTGAAACTTCTCTCTTATTCTTTACAGTGCAACATTTTGAAACCTGCATCATCTAGTCTTTTGTCAAAATAGCCGGATTTAGAGGTCTATTTATATAGGTGCAAAACTGTAAATCTAGACTAACATTTGAAAGGGGCGTAAGAGCCAAAATGTAAACAAACCATATTTTGCCACATATAGAGAGAATAGTTCACAAACTACTCGATAAACACGAAAATGTAGAAGAAAATATCACTTCAAATCATCAAAAACGTTTCTTCTTACATGGCGTATTTCAAACTTTCAACTCTATGATGCATCGGGTTGTTACGCCTTGCACCAGAACTACGAATTATATCGTTTTAATATGCCAAACGTATTGAGTATGTAGTATCTAGTCACGCCCGATTCATTTGAAATGCATCCGATTGATAGTTCACGTGTAAACAACGAACAAAAAGAAGACCAAAAAATCTCCGGGCGTAATTCCACTCTCACAAAATTTGCGAACGAAGAACCAAGGCGGAACAACAAACAAAATATCCCGAGGGTGTACTTCCACGGCGTATCACCAGTGTTGGCAGTTCAAAGGGTGGATGATCCGGGGGGTAACAACATGTATGAAATTATCAGGGCGTATGATGTTTTCTTCTCGATTTCACGACAAAGAAAACTTTTTTTGAGTTTTTAGTGATGCATGATGATAGATTACACTATTAACTATATGTCAAGCTTATAAAATCATCCAGAAAATGGAAAGTCGTGAAATAGGATTAATTTTTAGGTCATCAAAATTCAGAAGCGATTTTCTCGATATGGTCATTTTGGAATTACGCCCTTTTCAAATGTTAGTCTAGAAATCTTCAAAGCTTTCTTGTTAGTTTCTATTTGTTTATTTGCATTAACCAAGTTGCACAAATTTTAAGTGGTATGTACAAGTCCTAGATTATCGTAAGAGTGATGAAGGTGTCCATCTGTTATCTCATAGGCAGCAATTGAGGATTAATCACTGAGGCTTATCTGCGCCATAATGACTGAGGTGATTTGTTTAGCACGAAAAGTAACCTCACATGAGATGACTGTAGTCACCTTGCTGCCCCGGATACACTTGTATGACAAACTATGAGCATGAGCATTATTTGTATAATAATTATGAGCACTACACAAAAACTATACAACGACTATTATACAGGTGTGACCATGGATGAGCATGAGTTTTATTGTACAGATAAGGCTCATGCTGCCCCGTAACGTGGGTAGATCACCTTTTCGTGGTACGTTACGGGATGTAAGATCTACCACCGATTCCTAGTCCTGACTACTTCAAACTATGGGAACATAGCTTAATCATTTAAAATCCAATTTTGACTAACAAAGGGGCGCGCTATGGAGGGTGCTCTCATTCTTCGAAGGGTATAAATAGCAGAACCTTTCAATTAGATTCGATTCCTTGCGATGAAGGCAAGAATGACAACTGCATCAAAACCGAATATCATTTCTCATATGCACTGGTCGCAGTGGTCCCGAACAGAGAAAAAAAAAGCTTATGCTCATAGTTGGTCACACGGTATTCTAATGACTGCGAGTCGCCTCACCCCACTCGCGACACAGAATAGGCCTCACTGCATCTTGTGGAAGCGATTCACCTTCCAATGGTCGAGAATTGTCCTGACCACGTCCCCACAGGTGTGAACGACCCCCCATAAGTGTCCAGGGAGTGGAGAAATGTCGTTAGTAGGGAGGGTAAACATCCTATTGCCTTTAGTAAACGTTATTGGAAATTTATCAATACTACAAATATTATTGACAATACTTTCCCTATTTTTATCACTACAGTAATGACGCGATTTTGTAAGCCTCTTTTTTGAAAATATGTTCTAATGTTCTATGCGCCTTTTCAGACGTCTTATTGTACCAAAGTATACCTTAAACATCCATCTTGAAGATGAATGAAAATGATTTGTAATTAAGGTTAATTTCACGTAACATTTGAAAAGGGTCTATCAACTGTTGTAAACAAAACTGCTAGGGCCTATACGCATGAACCGAAGGAGATTTTCCCCTACCCGATGATGTTGTTGGTTTGCGTGGGTGTACTTCCGTTCGCGCGTATACTTCCTATTGATTTCCTATCTACATGGGACTGTTATGCGAATAGCGGCAATATAGGCCTAAGCAAGTTTTGTTTACCAAAAATTATAGACCCTTTTTAAATGATACGCGTGCTATGTGAAATTATTGAAAGAAGAAAGTCTGATTCACCATTCTCGCATCACACTCAAACGCTCAAACCACCCCATGTTCTCTTGTTTGCCTACTATACGGCAAATGAGAACGACCCAAAGTTGAGTTTAGTTCACTCATAATGGCCAAAAGTGCAGGTACGCAGCTATGAGTAAAATTGCCTCGTGGTTTCCTGTGGAAAACCTCAAAAATCTGCCCGAAAACGAGGAAAATTGACGAAAACTTTACTCATTTTAGGAGTAGTACCAACAAACCTGCACGGCCAACTACAACAACTCAGCGAATGAATTCAATTGACTCAGAGTATTTTCTTTCTATACGAAATTTACTCATATTTGGGGAAAAAACAGCAGTTATTCATTAGCTATGAGTAACTGCAGTTCTTTTTTCTAAAATGAATAAATTTCGTATGGAAAGAATATGCTCTTAGTCAATTGAGGGCTACTGTGAAGTATTTCATACAAATCTCTCTTAAAAAATGTATCGCTAAAGGCTTTCCCGAGCGGGATTGAACATCGAGCATTCGCATGGAAACGCATGGTCGCTTTCTTAAATGTTTTTTTTTTCTTAATAAAATTGGATTAGTTATGCATGCAGATTTATTTTATACATCAGTAGGTACTTAGATGTTCAGTCTACAAGACAACGAGAAGAAATAATAAATAACAAAATTGTTTCCATTCAGATCCGTTGAGATTTTACGTTGAGATCTTCTCGAGCGTTCAGAATATGGTGCTTGCACCATTATGCTGTGACTGTCATATCCAAATCTTTTTAATAGGTCCTATCTACATTGATCGATTCTTTCTGGCGTCTACCTCACGTTGATTTTGGTGCTTTCAGTGCTGAGAATGGGCATTGCCATTGAAAATTTTCACGCGATGTTGACAGAATTATTGTTGACATTGTCACTGGAAGAATTATTGACTGTCGCATACAAATAAAAAAAAAATATGTACCTAAACATTAAAATCTGGTTGTCACAAGATAATCACTAACTCTATATTTGCGCAGATGCTTTTTACATGTGCGCAACCGTTGTTGAGAACACTATCTGTTACTAGCGTTAGTAGTTTTGCAGCCGCCACTTGTACAATCAACTGCGACTGTTAAAACCTCTTCAAATTTTAATAAATGCTCAAAGCAATTGAAAAAAGTTTGTGTGATCAATACTTGAGGTGTAAGGTATGCGGAACACGATGCCAACTTTGCACTTTAAAAGGCTGTGAAAGGTAAAATGTTTGCTTTAGATAACAAATTCTCTCAATTTGTATAATTGAATCGAACCACTAAACGCAATCCACCATGAAGAACTGGGTCAACTTATTCGCCTTGCAGCAATATTTGGCAGATTCACTTGCGCTTTGGTAGATGCTACTAATTTAACGATATTCTCACATTGCTAGTAATTGCTCAGATAAGGCGAAAAAATCTAGGTAGGTATGTACTAACATTCAACCGCTTAATCTAAACTCCGGGATGAACCACTCTACTCCATAATAAACATTCCCACAGTTCCGGAAAACAAAGAGGTACCTATTCTCTTCGGACGGTGCACCATAAGCACCAGCTATTTATTACTCTGTGACTACATCGGCCCGAGAATGCTGAATAAAACACCTTTCCCTACCCTTAATGAAATTTTGTCCAGCATGATCTCCCTTACATAACAAATTTGACCCTTCTGGGTCATCAAAAGACTCGGTTATCAGCTTGCACTCAAAGTTTGTAAATCTCTTCAAAAGGTCGTCAATCTTTCGGAGTTATCGAATAAAAAACCAAAACGAAAACAACCATTAATATTAGCTGTAGCCGCACCGATTCTTGCTCCGAGTCTGACATTTCCATTTCTCTCACTTTGCTTCGCACACCGACCAAATTGACACTGGCGTTTTCAGCAGCAGTAGCAGCAGCAGCACCAGCGCCAGCCGAGTGTGTGTTTTAAGCGCGATCAAGCAAGCCTAGAATTTTTTCCCCCCAATCGCATTTTCATCACTTACCTCCTCATCCGAGGAATCCAATACGATTATCGAAGATGGATCCATCTTGTTCAGCCAAATTCTTCACAAAATATACCAATGACTTGCGTTAATACGACGCAATACGAAGTCGTGTAGACATTAAAATTTACTATTTTCGAAAATCTTGCAGATTTTTTTCGCCCTGCTTCTCTGTCTCACTAGCACAAATTCATACGACTTGTGACATATACACTGCCGATTCGAGCATCGACTGCTACTCTACTGCACTAATGTGTAATAACACCAGAAGAGCTTCTCTTTTTTGCCTTCATGTATTCTGATTTTTATTTGTATGGTGCTGAATGAATGAATTTAGACAGGCACTCATTCAATGCGCGCTGAATAACATATACACAGAAGCAAAGTTTCGACAGTGACGGATTAGGCTAAGGTTAATTGCTTCTAATGGGTCCATGAAGTCTAGCACCAAAAGCATTCCGGAGATGTCGAATCGACGAAATTTCAATAGAAACAGATTTTACGCGAACTTTTCACACTTCAGAACCACTTTTAATCAAACACAAGCAGTCTAGAATTGCACCGGATTGTTTGTAAACACCGAGCTTCATGCAAACAGGCGTCGCGCGATAGACTGTTATTCTGAAGAATGCTGGGGGCACGGCTGAAAGAGCAAAATTGAGTGCCTTGAGGTACAAAGGAAATCTGTGTATGGGTGCAGTGCAGCATAGTGAGATACCTCAATTTTTATGTTTTGTGTTTACTGAATGCTGAAAATGGGCTAAGGCAGATAAGCAGTGAAATTTATGTTCTATGCGGGGCTCACGGTGTCTCTGATAGGAAAACATTGTTATAAAAAAATCAGTATCGGTGAAACACCCACTAAATGAAATGTTAGGTGTCCTTCATTCGTTTGAGACTAATTTCAAAATATTCTATGACCCTCTCATTTTTCCTTTCTTTTTTTGGGCTTCAATGGTCGAGAGAGCTAATTTTTGGACGTGATTTACATTGAAAAATACGAAGAAAAAAATTGTTCTAGACCCTCCGATAGAACATTTCCATACTAGTCCGAGGGGCGTTGAACTTCATAAATCAGCTGAATTGTAAATACACACTTCAGAAAATACACAAAAAATACGTAAATGTGTACAGATTAAAACTAAAATACCCTTGAGTATTTAATCAAAAATACCTCGAAAATATTTCGTACACGAAAAATACATTTCATAATGAATTGAATACACTTTAATACAAAAATACGCAAAACTTAAAATACATATATACGAAAAAATACAAAATACACATTTTCAAGTCGAAAATACCCAAGTTGACAGCCCCTCGTACTAGTCTCATACACACCAAATTTCTTAAATTCCATTCGGTACTTTTTTTGCTGAATTCGTTCTGTAAAATATAATTTTTACCGAAAGCTTTGTAAAATATATTGCTGTACCAACTTTCAGCAATAAATAATAATGAATTTCCGTACTTTCCGAAAATTACCGAAAACTGTAAATAAAAATTACTGATCTAAACTGTAAATTACTGCAATTCTACAATACTGTGGCGAACGTACTGTAAAAATAGTCTTTTACAAAAACAAACGATAGTAAAGTACCAGATTCTTGTAAAAGTCACGGAATAGATTTGTAAATGTCATACTGTCAAAAACATGCTTTGCCGCTATTTCGAGGTTGAGTGTTCTTTGGTTCTCCTGTGTGAAAAGTACTTACTTTAATATTTTGCTTTAGTCCGCTGAATGTACGGAGTGGATCATTATTTTACTTTCAATTCAATCCTAGGCCATCGCTTCCAGTCATCTTGGACTTAAGGTGACCTAATGTTTCCCTCAGCTGTAAAAAGCCAATGTCATGTGTGCGCACGTTGCCCTCGATAACCTTGTTTGGATTTCTTGCTGGACCTGGACCTGGAGAACCCTTTTCTTGGCGCCGCAAATATTTAAAAATAATCGATTTTTTGGTGTTAAATAAAACGTTTGCTCTGTTGTAATCATTTAATTTGATGAAAACACAATAAGACATATCAATGGAACAAAACGTTCGGTAATTATTGCTGGTTAAATTGTAACTTATATAACCACAAAGGAAAATAATTTGCAGATATTTCGGTAAAAACATTACTGAACGTTATTGTAAGCTTTACCAATCATTCAGTATTATTCACAGTCCAGGCCAGTAATTTTTGACAGCTCAAGAGTGTAGAGAAATTAACCGAACGAATTGTAAATAAAAAAAAATACCGAATCGATTACCGAATGTTCAGCTGTTCCATATTCGGTAAAAAATTACAGTATACTGTAAAAAAATCATAGTGTGTACGCACTTAATCACGGTTTCCTTGTAATTTTTTTCTACAGTTTTCGATCTGTAAATCACAGTAAATACCAAAAATTTAGCTATTCTTAATAAAACTACTGATGTTCAGTAATTTTTGCGACAAACTACTGAATACGATAAAATTAAGTACTGAATTTCCGTAAAATAACAGCTTTACGGTGAATGACTAAAACCATAGAGCTAAAACTCAGTTAAATCACCGATTCACCCCTCGAAAATCCACTAACCCCTCATTTTATCTGTCAAACTTTCATAGCGAATCAAAACAAACATTGTGTAGTAGTAGAATTTCGACTAGAATGAGGTACGTTAATCGTTTGCTTGGGACCAATCGGCTAGTCTAGTAGTGAGCCAATTTAAAATCGTTAGTTTCGTATTGATTGTTGGTACCAATGTGTTACAATGTGTTATGTCTGTTTGTCTGTGTTAAAATGATGACCATTCAGTAAAGGTAACATGATTACTGACAAGTCTGTCAGTGATATTACGGAAATAATTGATCACAGGAGAGAATTTAAATTTACAGAACATATCATAAAAGAAAATAGCAGAACACATTAAATTATTTTAGAAAATACTGACCTTCAGCAATAACGTTACACATTTCCTTCGGATGGGAAGTAAAGCCGTTGGTCCCCGGTTCATGAGTTGATGGGTCGATAGGTATGGTCCAGGTGTGGGAGCTGCCTTCTTGGCACGTCGGTAGCATTGGTGCTCAGCACGGAAAACAAGATCGACGGAAAAAACAAACCAAAGGAAAAAAAAAGCAATAACGTTACTGTTTTCGAAATTCAAATGGAAACATAGCCGAATGTGTAGCAATTTAATAGCTTTGCTAAGTATACACGCAAACCAAAAATCTATTACAATGAATGTTAGTTCCGTTTCCTATCATCCTCTGTTCATGAACATCGCAACGAATGTTAGAAATTGACCATGCAGGCGATGTAATGGTTTTTTGTCTTTTTTATTTAGTGTTCTATCTACGCTTTCGACTATACCAGTAAGCTTGTAGAACGACGCACATTGTAGAACATTGTAGAACGACGCACACACTTGCCTCGAATCTCTCCAGCAGAAAAAGCATACGAAGTGGAGTATGCGAGAAAATGAGCGCTTCATGTTTGCTTTTGGGCTATCCAAATCAGAAGCATGGAGAGAGCAGTGGAGAAAGCACAGGTCTGATAATCGTTGCGATTATCAGACGTTGCGTTCGTGGTTCGAGTCCCCAGTCCCGGCAATCTGATTTCTATTTTTTTAGACATAACTAATTTACCTCACTAATACCATAGAGGTAACTCTAAGACTAGAAGGTCCCGAAATAACGTGCTCAACTTTTTGGCTCAGCTCTGGTACTCTCTTCGGTCCCAAGCTAATCGATTCACCCCTCGAAACATAGGAAAAACCAATAACCCCTCATTTTATCTGTCAAACTTTCATAGCGAATCAAAACAAACATTGCGTAGTACTAGAATTTCGACTAGAATAGGGTACGTTAATCGTTTGCTTGGGACCAATAGGCTACTAAAGTGGTGAGCCAATTTAAAAATGGTTATTTTCGTATTGATTATTGCTAATACTGTTTTCGGTCTCCAATTTTCTTGCATTGGACCGCAGCTAGGTATATCGCATCCTCGGTTCATGCGGTCTCCACTAACATCCTCTGATGATGAATCCCACATAATTGTAAGCGAATCTTACATCCCCCGGTTGGGTGTAGTCTGCTAAAAAAGTACCGAACATCGAGTATAGAATTAAGGGTGCATTCCGAGGTGCCGAATGATCGTTTTGATCCAGATTTTAAAAATTGCTGCAGGTACTTCCGGTTCCGCTGGGGTTTTCGATCTAGCATTCGCTGCCAGCTTGTCCGTAGTCTCGTTTCAACTGACACCGCAGTGGCTGGGAACCCAGACATATCCGGTGTTACTGTTCGAAGCCATTCTAATTGCTTGCACCAACGGGTGTCGGTTGTGCGGAATACTGGCCAAATCGGTAATGATGGCCTTCCAGGTAAGAGCTGAACTCCGTAACGGTCAAGAAGATGCCTCAACCGAGAAGGTTGACGTAGGCTTACATAAACGAAAATCAATTATTTTATTCATGTGTTTCACGTATTCATTTTTGCCAAAACATCAGCCTCATACATTCCATAAGACAAACCACATAGGTCCTATAAGAATGCATATAAGGTATGTGTGACCGCTTATACATTTCATTTGATAGATAATCTTCATTACCTTTTTACAAGGCGTCTGATTATTAGTTGACTTATACATTTTATGAATAATCAGCAATAGAAATTTGCCAAAAGGTATAAGGAGATTTCTATCCGTGTATGAAGGCCTCTGCTGGTATCTAGCTTGAGACCGAATACGCCATAGCCGACTTCGCTCGCTGTTTTCGAACCATCGGTATAGATGAGCTCGTAACCATTCAGCGTTGTTCTAATTAGCTCGTTGAAGCGCGGGACCACAGTGTGGGAGTTCAGATTTTCTTTGGTTGGTTTATTTAATGCGTATATGATCTTACACGCAAAGAAACCCGAACCGGTATTCGTGAACAAAAAAATCACGGTATCCTGAACTGCTAGTTCATTTGAATTCATGACTTAGTTCCCGTAAACGTGATTGAGTAATCCCAAATCCATGAACTACGTTCATGTCTGCTCAGCGCGACCAACGATTTCGTAACGCTACAGAAAACAGAAAATAAAATCATGATGTCATAATCCATGTGCTCAAGTGTGATTTTCGTTCCTGAAATCGTGACCTCGGATCACATGCAAAGCAGTTACTGTCGCTTTCATTTGCTGTCGAATTTATCCTTACAGAGTGCTCGGATCCGTCGAGAATAGTGTGTTGATTATTAATGAATTCAGCTAAACCGTATGACCAGAATCATGGTCCGACACGAAAAATTGGCTCTCGTGGGTGATATTGGGGGAAATTGATAAACTCCTCCAATGGCTGCCCCGTAACGTGGGTAGATCACCTTTTCGTGGTAAATTACGGGATGTAAGATCTACCACCGATTCCTAGTCTTGACTACTTCAAACTAGGGGAACAGGATTTTACAGTAATCAAAGGAACACATCTTAGTCCTTGTTACTTTTTATGCCTTGTTGATAGTGATAAGTCCTCGGGTTGCGTGGACCGAGGATGATCTTGAAACAAGGAAAAAATTAGTTAGTTAGTCTTCACCTATGTGATTCCTAATCTTCTATTCGTTGTTTCCTAGTTTGAAGTGGTTAAGACTAGGGTTCTGATGCATGGTCATTATCGGTGTCATGTCTTGTTTTTTTTTGCTAAGGAATCCAATTTTGACTGACAAAGGGGCGCGCCTTTGGAGGGTGTTTCAACACTCCGAAGGGTATAAATAGCGGGACCTTTCAATTAGAATCGATTCCTTGCGATAAATGCAAGAATGACAACTGTATCAAAACCGAATACTTCATCATTTCTCAATAGTGGTGGAGTAATACGACATGCACTAAACTAAGGACACGGGATATACTACAATAGATCAAATTACTGGTCGCAGTGGTTTTATGTCGCGAACAGAGGAAAAAAAAAAAAAAAAAAAAAATGGCTTTCGAGTGACATTCTGTGAGACATTAAATTTGGGATCCCAAAATCCTTCTTTTTTTTCTTGATTTGTTTTCCGTCGATCTTGTTTTCGGTACTGATAAGAATGCTACCGACACCAGGAAGGCAGCTCCCACTCGTGGACCCTACCAACTTCAAACTTATGGACCAATGACCAACGACTTTACTTCTCTTCCGAAGGCGTGATCAGAGATTGTATCCCTAAGAAAATGCCAGCGTCGCCGGCTGGGATGAAACCCAGACCCTTTGGGGTGAGAGGCAATCAATCTTACCGCTACACCACCGGCGCCGCTGTTCCAAAATCCTTGTCCGAAATATTTTTTTAATGCAGTTGCGCCTAAATGTAGGCATTTTTTAAATCATTGATAAATTCACAGAATATCATTAATATTCACACTGGAAACATTTTACCAGAAACTCGTTAAAGCTACCATTGGAGTCTCATCATGAAATGTTATCAAGATTTCTCACCAACCAACCAATTTTACCCCGGTGATCAATTTGCCCCCGGATCATATTTACATTTGTTTCGTTAATTTTTTCGTGGCGAAATGTAGATTCCCTACCTTTAATTTATTTTCCTCTGATTTTGTTTTAAATATTTTTTTACATATCAAGCATTTGCAATTCAAACTTCGAAAGTAGATCATATGGGGGTACCCGGATCGTAAATCCGGAACTGGCCACAAGAAAAGATTATGACCGAACCCGGAAGTTGATGGATTCTACGAACCTACTGAGCCAACCACCTTCAACAAACTTTAGCTTAGTATGTAACATATTGGAACGCCTGTGTATTTACAAATAATATTTAATTAATTGACAGCCTATACCTAACACGTGAACTAAGAATAAAACTTTGATTAAAACGACCTGGTGGTGCTATACAGTAAATGGAATAAATTAAGTTACTAGACTTCTGTCGTAGTAAATCACGACAGGTAAGGTGTATTTTAAACGTTCTACTTTGCTAATCCTGAAATTTTCCAAAGACAATTAATCGTCCTAATAAGCCCATAAAAGCATAACAGTCACATCTTTGTTTGATTTCCTGTTCTAATGGAACTGTTACTCGTTTATGGGTAGTAATGATCTTGAATAGAATTGTGCAATAATGACTTACTCGTCCTATCTTACATGAAGCTTCATAAAACGCTCGTCAACATGCATGTCATAATAAAACATTAATGATTCATCTTGTACCTACTGACCCCATGAATCGTAATCATGCAACCTCATACTTTTGGCCGACCGACCGAAAATCACATTCAAATATTCTATACTCACCGATAATCTATAAGGCTTCCTCGCTTTTCCTCGACAAATATTTTCTATCACGAGTAAAAGGTAAAACACAACACAGAAAGCGCATGGACACAAGGAACATCATCAGTACATAGTTGACTGCCGAACTCTCTCCTAACGAGCGATACATCAATCTTTTAGTGATAAGGTTTTCTTTTTGTCGCAAAGCACCACTAGAAGTGATCACACTTGAAAATTGCAACCACAGTGAGTTGTACACGGTCGGTCGACAAGATTGGATGCTGTTTAAATTTTTGGTGCCATGATTCCAACTGCTGAGCAAATTGCACTGTGGGAGAAGGAATACTCTCCTAGCGAATGGAGTAAACGGTTTTCCACGGCAGCCGAGGTCATAGACTTCCACTTGAAGTTGGTTACCGACGGTATAGTGGACACGTGCATCGATGCGTATCGAACAGTGTGTAATTAATGTATTTTTTTTTCTTCTTTATAGTGAGCGACAAAAATAGGAAAGAGCTCAACTGCGAACTGGACGTAGAATATGGTAGTGACGACAGCGAGAAATTTGATATCTACGGTGACGATCTACCGGAAGATGCACCCCTGTTCGTGTACGTTCACGGTGGTTATTGGCAAATGTTGAACAAAAAGGATTCCGCCTACAGCGTTAAGCCACTCGTTCAGAAAGGCTATCGAGTGATTGTACTGGACTACGAGCTATGTCCAAAAATAACACTGGAAGAGGTAGTGAGGCAAATGAAATGCGCCGGCGAATATATTCTCAACTACGCGGAGGAAAATCGTGTCAAGTTAAATTATATCTAAAATGAAGCCACAGTCACTGGGCATTAACTTTTCACTAACTTCCAGACACATTTCATTCGCTGGTCATTCCGCTGGGGCACATCTGTTGGCAGCCATGCTCGACCGTACCTTCGTTGCTACTGTTGGAGACGAAATTCAGCTCGTAAAACATGTCTATCTAATATCTGGAGTGTTTCGCTTGGACGAGTTGCGCTTCACCAAAGCTGTAAACGAGAACAATTTGCTTTCTTTGAATGACGAAAACGTTACGGATCTTTCGCCGGTAACCATCGATTATCAACACTTGTCTGGCTGCGGTATGAAGTTTCATGTATATGTTGCTGAAAATGAGAGCAACGTGTTCAAACAAATGTCGGAGGATTTGCACAAACATCTAAACAAATTTGGAATCGCAAGTTCTTTGCACATTTTACCCGACTTGGACCACTTCGATATTGTAGAGAAGCTCGCAGATAGGGATTACGCAATTACAAGTGAAATACTTAACAACTTTGAATCGTAACACGGTATGTGATTTGAAGGAAACGATTTGATAAACAGTCAATAAAAAAGAAATACTAAAAGCGTCTATTACTTATGGATTATTAATGCACCGAAATGCTTAAGTAAGTATGTACTAAATTTTAATTTACATCCGTTGAAGAGTTTAAGCTATTGTTTGTACAATATGCCGCAGATAGGTTCACCTACCATACCGGCGATACACTCACTCACATCAACAAGCAGATACAAATGATACCAATGATAAACAATAAAAAAAATGCCATGGCCGAACGGCCAGAGAATCGGAGTTTTACATATTTCTTTCTATCCGCACCACAAAAACACAACGTGGGGATCCCGCCCGTGCGCATGCTGTTGAAATTCAGTATCAACTACGAAACACTACAATATATTTCCTCTTTGTTATGGAGTGGTAGAATGTTCCGTGACCGAGAATGTTGTACCCACGGTTACTGAAAGGCATTTGATTGCACTTTTACTACTGTAATCGATCTTGCAAATTAAGCCTAATCAAATGCCTACTTCTCTGCTACCTAGCCGAGCAAGCATCTAACAGGAAACAGAGGACAGTAGCCTACTACGGATCTCATGGGAGGTATGTAATTGCGCACAATTCACATGGCAATAAAGATTTGTACCTCATATGAACCCCGGTAGTTGCGATTTCGATAACATCTTCCACGAAAACGCATATTATAATGTACATACTAAGATGCTTTACGACGCAGCAGTTGTGATTGAGCTTTCCCAAAGAGCAAGTCAACTTGAATAGGTGTGACAATGTCTGGAAGTAGCAGCGTAAGTATTCCTAACATCTTATGAACAACCGAAAGCATTTACAAATATGGTCGATTTAGCCGTTCTTCGAAGTTAACATCCCCGTGCCATTCGGAAGCATCGCGGGAAAGTGGTACGGATCGAAAGATGTTAGACCAATCTTGCTCATCCATGGACTTAGCGATAATTGCGGTACATTCGATCGACTGATTCCGCTGCTGCCATCACACGGCAGTTATCTGGCTATTGATCTGCCAGGACATGGTCAATCGTCCCGAATTCCCAACGGTATGATGTATCATGTAGCTGACTTAGCTCAAGTCATCCTATGGATTATGAAGGCATACAAATGGTCTAAAGTATCCTTGCTAGGCCATTCCATGGGCGCCTTGGCTTCCTTTTGCTTTGTTGGAATGTTCCCTGGAAAAGTTGATCTGTTTATTGCTCTGGATGCGCTGCAGCTGTGTCACTTCGAACAGATTCTTGATCAGCAAGCCAACTTCATTAGCCGGTCAATGCAAGCTGACGAAGATTATGTGAACAACGTTCCAACAAATAAATATACCTACGAACAGCTGATTGATAAAATACACCATTTACCAAGCTGTACAATTCCAAAGGATCTTTGTCATCACATACTTAGGAGAAATATCCGCAAATCGACGCTACTGCCCGAGAGCTACTGCTTCCAGTATGACAATCGAACCAAATATCCAAACATTTTGGGATGGTCCACGGAAGCGAGCGCATTAACTGCAAAGCGGATCAAGTTTCCAGTATTGATTATCAAAGCAACTGATTCTATACCGTATGGAGATGATGAAGAGTTTATGCGTATAGTTAATTCGATAAAGGACAACAATGTTCCTATTAAACTGGTTAACATGACCGGAGGTCATTACATCCACTTGATTGACGCTGACCGGGTAGCAACCGAAATAGGAAAATTTCTAAATGATATTGGTTACTTTGAGAAGTCAGTAAAAAGTAAAATTTGAAGAGACGTCATCTGGTGAGTTGCATTAGTGAGGCAGTTGGGTGATTAGTGGTGCTATCTTCAATTGTATTGCTCTAATTATAAAAAAAAATACATTTATAAAGCGCTATGCATAATTTAACTTCCAAATGTGTTATATATTTCTTCATACTATGTCATGCAACAGGTTTAAATAAATGTATTTGAGCGGTGAACTGCTTCGATTTAATATAAATTTGTTGCAGTTGTTTGATGCTTACTGCTCAATACAGTCAACTCTTCTTTACTGGATATCTCCCTAATTCGATGGAAATCCAGACTTCTTTGATCAATTAAAAAAAACAAAATTTACCTTCATAACTCGATATCCTCCCAAACTCGATGGTCAATTCAATATCAAGTTAGAGAGAGTTGACTGTATTTATGTTGGACTTTAAAACTGGTCTGACAATTTTCTTTGGGATAGTTACCTGTTACGCTCAAAAAATCACGTAGCCTTTGATAAACTCAAGTCCATAATAAGTACGTGATCCACGTAGAATTAACGTGATGTCACTTAGACAAGAAATTTAGACCAAAGTTACGTGATTTTCAAGCCCAATGATATTAACATAATTTCTCATATATGGTAACTGATTTGCAAGTATGAAAAATCAGTGCGATTCAATATGGCAGCCATGCAGTTTTGATATTAGATTGTTATGTTGACTTGTTTTGATTGGTGAGTGACTATTAAATTACAATTTGCAAATTACTAACATTTTAACATTTTTATGTGTAGGACTTCAACAAATCTGGCGCGTTCCTGTCATGAAAAAAAAACATGTAATTCAAACTACATCAGTGTTTGTGTTTACCTCACTTCACTTTTGGTTTGTATGTTCGAAATTAGACAATAAATGAAAGATATTTGAATAATTTTCGAGATTATCATTCAAAACTTAGAAAGCTTCGTATTACAGGGCTTTGAAAAAATTGGTACTTAAAATCACTGTGAAAACTATCAACCAAATCACTTAACTTCGTGGAAATATTCTACGGGAAGTCGAAATGGATGAACGAAAGCTACCAAGATTTTCTATTCTATTAATACTGGGAATATGAGATTAAAAAATCATTACATATATGCACTCAAAAAAGTCCACACGTCTGATCGAATTTTTCATATGCACAATCACATTTATTTTAAGTGTATTTCACCACACTACACATAAATTTCCAGTGTTTCAAACTTTGAAATGTTGATAATCTTTCTCTATCAATTCAAGTGTATTGCATTACTGTTCAAAACAGATGGATTTGAAATGTTTTGCATTTCAATGCTATGTGAATGGCATGTTCTGTAAAGTAAACATCGAAAACATGAGTTGTGACTTCATCCTTATCAACCAGCCTCATATATGAGAACAACCGTGGCCCAGTGAGCTCGAACGAAGACAACGGTAGCAGCACACCCCAACAGTTCAGGATAAATTCCCAAATCAGACACATCAAGAAAAAGGCATGTGTGAGTTCTGCTTTCTGGCAGCTTTGTTTATATATTTGTCGATTCAAATTTGTAGTAAAGTAGAAGTCGATAAAGTAGAATATTGTATAATGAGAGAGAGAGAAGGATTAGTATTTTCCATTTAATTACACTACTTTATTTGCTTATCCTTGACATATACGCGTATTTCGTCTACAACGTGCAGACTTCTTCAGTGTCTTGTACTAATACTCGACTAGTTATAGCAAGTCCAGTATTAGTACAAGACACTGAAGAAGTCTGCACGTTGTAGACGAAATACGCGTATCTGTCAAGGATAAGCAAATAAAGTAGTGGAATTAAATCGAAAATACTAATCCTTCTCTCTCTCATTATACAGGTATTCCACTAAGGCGCCCACATTCATCAGGATTTAGAATATTGTAGAAAATTGAACTATGATGTACAATGCTATTGATATCGCCATGCCATTAGACTCCAAGTGTGTCACAATCCGAATCAATAGTGTTGAGACATGGTTCACAGCATACGATGATGATGACGTGTGTAATGTCTTGAGTGTGGGATAGCCTTCCGTTGATCTTTTTAAAAATTTCCGGGTTTTTCCCCGGTGTATACAAGATAATTTTCCCGGAATAAAACAGCATGAATTTTGTTCACAGCTATTTTTGAAAATCCATGCTTTTACAATACATGAAAATGAATGAAAACAACCGCACCCTGGATCTCTGCTTTGTGAGTGCTCGTGATACAGCTCCTTTCCTCTCCACGGCACCCGAACCTTTAGTCAAGGTAGTTCATCATCACCCTGCTTTAGTTATCGTGATCGAAAATAATATTGTCCATGATTTCACCAGCACTCCAAACGCTGTGTCATATGACTTCCGTAGAGCTGACCATTGCAGTATCGTCCATGTGCTGTCTAATCTAGATTGGGAGCATATTCTAGATCCTGTAGACGTCAACATTGCTGCACAAACCTTTTCTCACGTCTTGGCATATGTCATTGACAGACACGTTTCCAAAAAGATCATCCATATCGACTCTCGCGTCCCGTGGATGACGAAAGATCTTCGCTCGTTGAAAAGAACTAAGAAGGCTGCTCTCAGAAGATTTACTAAACTCCGCACACTGCCACTGAAATGCTACTATGTCAGACTCAACCACGAGTATAAGCGGTTAAGTCATGTTAAGTCGTCTCTGTTTTCAACGCTATCAAAGGAGGATTCAACGGCGGCTAAAATCACACCCGAAATCCTTCTGGAACTTCGTAAATGAGCAACGCAGGGAAGTCGGCTTACCCTCTTCCATGATTTTTAATGGTGAAACTGCTGGAAATCAACAAGACATTTGCAACCTGTTCTCAGCCAAATTTGCTAGTGTGTTTGAAGCCGAGCAACTCTCCGCTAATATCATTACTTCCGCGGCCAGTAATGTTCCTTTGATCAACCAAACGCTCAGCATGGTCGAAGCCACTACAGATACGATTTCTAGAGCAGCATCTAAACTTAAGACTCCAACTAAGGCTGGACCCGATGGTGTTCCGTCGATTATTCTTGAAAAGAACATCACTTGTCTTTTAGATCCACTGCGCCGCATATTCCAGCTCTCTCTTTCCAGCGGCATCTTTCCGTCTTGCTGGAAGACTGCGGATATGTTTCCTGTTCATAAAAAGGGAAGCAAACGCGACGTAAACAACTACCGGAGAATCACGTCGCTGGGTGCTGTATCAAAACTTTTTGAATTGGTTGTCATAGAGTCCCTAAATGCGCATTGCAGGCAATATCTAAGTACAGATCAACACGGATTCATAACTGGGCGTTCCACAACTACGAACCTGCTGTGCCTAACGTCTTACATCACAGACAGTTTGATTGCTCGGACCCAAACGGACGTTATCTACACAGATCTTACGGCAGCCTTCGATAAGCTGAACCACGAAATTGCGATCGCTAAGCTTGATAGGCTAGGGATCGGTGGAAATCTTTTGAGATGGTTTCGTTCATACCTCACGGAGCGCCAATTGACAGTAACTTTGGGTACTTGTCGCTCAGCAAGCTTCTGCGCAAAGTCCGGTATACCTCAGGGCAGCCATCTGGGACCATTGGTATTTCTCCTCTACTTCGACGACGTTCACCATGTTATCACAGAGACACGATTATCGTTTGCAGACGATCTGAAAGTTTTTCTGCGCATCCGCTCACTCGCCGACTGCCGTTCTCTCCAAAATCAGATTGACATCTTTGCTGACTGGTGTAGTCTAAACCGACTGGTGGTCAACCCAGCTAAGTGTACAGTTACTTTCTCACGCAAGAAACAACCGATTATTTTCAACTACAAACTACTAGGCACGACTATCGAACGGTTGCACTGCGTGAAAGACTTAGGCGTTTTTCTAGACTCAAAGCTGACATACTCACACCATATATCGTATGTCGTCGACAAAGCGTCCAGAACGCTTGGCTTTGTCTTCAAGATTACTAAGAACTTCACGGACATTTACTGCTTGAAATCGCTCTATTGCTCTCTCGTACGATCTACGTTGGAATACTGCTCTGCTGTCTGGAGCCCGAACTACAATAATGGGGCCGAGCGAATTGAATCTGTTCAACGACGTTTTCTTCGCTTCGCGCTCCGTAAGCTGCCTTGGAGATACCCACTTCGTCTTCCAAGCTACGAGAATCGCTGCCAATTGATCAATATCGAGCCCTTACGTATCCGAAGAGATGTTTTCAGAGCCTTAACCGTCGCCGATACTCTGCAAGGAAGAATTGACTGCGAAGCAATTCTGCAACAAGTGAACATTAATGTTCAACCTCGATCACTACGCAACAGTCTTATGCTGAGACTTCCACTTCTTCGAACTAATTATAGCATAGGGAGCGCTATTTACGGCTTGCAGCTAGTGTTCAACCGAGTAGCGTCGATGTTCGATTTCCACTTGACACGGAATATGCTTCGCCGAAGATTCTCTGCCTTTTTTGCTGACCGAAGGCGCTTGATACCCAACAGCTAAGTGTAAAATTTAAGACTTATAAATTTTTAGTAACTTGACAATGCTTTCCAAGTTATTTTCGTTTGTAACTGTAGTATATGTATGTCGTCTGTATAATCTGTACTTTTTTTACAACACATCATTGAGACTATTTCTAGTCTGTTGATGCAACCATAACAAATAAACAAATAATACTGATCACAAATTATTTATTGATAGCATATGAAATAAGGGAAAAGATGACGGTTTTATTTTCAAGAATTCAAAAGCAGTTTTTAACGGCGCCGGTGGTGTAGTGGTAAGCGTGATTGCCTCTCACCCCAGCAGGCCTGGGTTCAATCTCAGTTGGCGCCGCCGGGATGTTCTGGGGCATTACATCTCTGATCACGCCTTCCTTCGGATGGGAAGTAAAGCCGTTGGTCCCCGGTTCATGAGTTGATGGGTCGATAGGTAGGGTCCAGGTGTGGGAGCTGCCTTCCTGGCGTCGGTAGCATTGGTGCTCAGCACGGAAAACAAGATCGACGGAAAACAAATCAAGGAAAAAAATAACTGTTTTTCAATTGTTTGATGTACTGCGCCCCTTGCACCTTAACACTATTTTATCCGATCGTAAATCTAAAAACTTTAAATGTTTCTAAATATCTCCTGATACTTGAAGTTGAATTGAGAAATCCTGTGTACTGCTAGCCAAACGAGTAGATTACTAATCATTTAGAACATTTATGAGTAGGAGAACCCTCTGCCAAAATTATATCTCGCAGTTTGTTGCCTGGTTTGTGAATCTTGGATAGACAAACGGATTGCACTCCTTCAAAGTCTTATTGACATGCTTCACTATCGATGAGAGGGTTAGTAATTTTTGTTTAGCAATTCGATTATCATTTCAGTTTTTATAAAAGAATACAAGATCATTATAAGTTTTTTTTTTAAATCTAAAAGTTTCATACAACAAATGTAATATCAGTTCTTGCAATGGAAGTGAGTTTTTCCAGAATGTTAATTTTTGTATAAAACCTTCACTAGATGATTTTCTAGACGCAATGCAATTGGGGAAACAATATTTGTTCGAAAAACAAGCTAACGACTCTTATTACGGGTAGTGAAGTGAAGTAAAGTGACATGTCAGGCAGAACATTTGATAACGGCACAAAAGCATTTGTAAACAAACTTTCTAAGGCCCTTTACACGCGAACCAAAGTACGCCCACGCAAACCAATACCACTTTCGGAAAGGTGATAGTTGCCCCTATCCGATGATGATATTGGTTTGCGTGGGCGTACTTTGGTTCGCATGTAAAGGGCATCAGAAATTTTGTTTACAAATGCTCTTGTGCCTGATGTTATCATTCATGATGAAGTGATTCCCGGACAAATCAAATGGGATCCCCGTTTTTATTCCCGTGAGTGAAAAGTTGTCACTTCACTTCGAGGGGGCGACATATCTAAATCTCAATTCTAGATGTACAAAAAATCGTCATCAATCTTCTTCGTCCCCCTCGCTTCACTTCATATTCACTGTGAAGTGACACCCGTAATAAGGGCCAACATAAAAATTACAAAATTATTATTTTAGAAACCTTCCGTTGACCACATTACAGAATCTTTTCATGTCGCAAAACATTGTAAATTCAGCATACTTTTCATCCAAATCTGTAATAGAATCTAACATTTCTCGGTTGGGTGTAGCCTTTGAATACTGACTAAAATTCTCCAGGCAACGGAATACGGTATAATGATAGCTGCTTCCATCGACAAAGTTAAAAAGTTCCCTTATAAAAATAACCATAAAAGAGAACTTAACGACGTGTTCGGGGTATCATCCAAACCATTTGTGGGATAGTTTACCCATCCGGGATACAGTTCGTTTATGGTATTTGTTTATTAGGGTTGTTCAGGTGGATAAAGTTTAACAAACAATCAATACGCAACTATCGATTTAAAATTGGCTCACTACTTGACTAGCCTATTGGTCCCAAGCAAATCGATTAACGTACCGCATTCTAGTCGAAATTCTAGTATTACACTATGTTTGTTTTAATTCGCTATGAAAGTTTGATAAATAAAATGAGGGGTTCGTGGATTTTCCAATGTTTCAAGGGGTGCATCGATTAGCTTGGGACCGAATATAGTATTAGAGCTGAGCCAAAAAGTTGAGCACGTTTCTTCGGGACCTGCTGGTCTTAGAGTTACCTCTATGGTTTAACCATTTGCTTTTTTCCCATACCGCATTGTTACATAATGGTTCCATTTCCGATAACCATCATGATTAAGAATAGAAAGGCTATGTTCATAAATAATCATTAATCGGTTTCACTTTGTTTGAGACGCAAAGGCCGTTCGCTCGTTTGACAATTCGAATTGTGGACAACCGTAATGCTCCTGTGGCATGTCGGTTCGTCGGTGGTGTAAATCCGAAGAAAATACATAACAAACTGCTGTCACACTCATTTTTTCAGATGGAGTTCCATACAGTTCTTGAGGCTAGCACCCGAGGAAAATAATAAACAACCGAGGTATCACAATATAGTCAAACATTGTTGGATTTTTCTGTCCTATATATTTTAATATTGAAAACAATCAATCTTTTTTTCCGTAAAATTGTCAAGTCGGAGTCGGAAAATTGTTCACTTACTCCACAGCCCTGGTTTTTATAGTCTACAAAATTTAATGTTCTATCGCTGGTACAAAACAGGTCAGAAATGTCACGATATTTTATGACTACTGTGTAACGAATATCTCGCTTAACATTTGAAAAGGTCCGTTACTTTCAAATGTTAAGGGAAAAATGTTAAAACCCAGTACTCGAGATGTGACTCACTGCCAACTTATGTATCTTTCTTTTCATTTAATGAACATTAATTTCAGAAAAAAAATGTTTCAATAATTGTTGAGGGTTGCTTACTTTATGGAATAAAACAAAAAAAAGCTCATTTTTGGGTACAATTTTAACTCAACAAAATTTAATTATCGTGTTCCTTCCTACCATCGACATCTCTCTTCCAATGTTTGCACAAAAAATTCGAAATTATCGGTGCCAACTTCTCCGGCTCGGTCAAGTGCATGTGATGAGTGCTGTCCACAAACTCCAGCTCGAATAGGGGATTCGTCTTCTTCACAAGTTCCACAAATTCGTCAAAATATTTCTTATCTTCGTAGTAGCTGGACTTCAATGCTTTCAGGAACAGATACGGCATCGTCATCCTTTTGGCCAGCTCCAGATTCACGTCCTGACCCCAGCCTACACCAACGCTGTATTTGAGTCTACTATCGCGCGTGAAGTAATATTTGTCTGGATGCATACTTGACTTTTGTATGTTACGATTTAACAGGTACGGTGCAGCCTCTTTAGTAACAGATTTAGTCGTTCCTATGTAAAGGCGATTAACTAGATCCTCATAAGTGTAGCTAGGTGGTTCCGTTTTCGCGCGGTTACGAAAGTCGGCAACCAACATTTGAGGTATTCGTTTTTCCAAGCGTGAACCTAATTTGGCCGGATCCGATATGTGCGGTTTGAGGGCATCGAGACCAATGTTGAAGTCTACCTTGTCCGGAAAGATCGAGGAGAAAATGAAACTGACAATAGATCCCATTGAGTGTGCCATAAAGGAAATTTTCTTCCACTGATATTCCTTCATTATTAACTTCATCAGGTAAACGCTATCAAGCGTATGGTAGGTCATGCCGTCTGGAATTCTCGACGATAAACCGTGCCCTGGGAAATCCAATGCTAAAAAGCTCATATGGTGGGGTAGAAGCGGGATTAGTCTATCGAAAGTTCCTGCATTATCTTGCCAACCATGCAGTGAAACAATGGGACGTACGTCCTTTGGACCCCACCACTTGCCTGCAATTTCACCGTATGGCACCGGAATCCGAACTTCCTGAACCTGTTGATGGAATAACGCGAGTTATTAATGTACATATCGAACTTTGGACTTGTGACCTCAAAGCATGACGTTCCACTTATTCTTACCTCACGTTTCTCAATACAGTGCGATTCATCACTTTCCTGCTGTTTATGTACGAGTCGCCGACTTATCGTGGTCATCGCTGGTACATTGGGTACACGAATCATCTGTCCCAGGAAGCCGATTTGGGGCACCAGAGCTTTAAACTTAGTCATTTTTGTCTACGACCGGAAAGTTGTATTGAGATTGGATCTTAATTGTTGAATAGATACCATGCGGATGCAACCCTTACCTTGAATCTGATTTAGCACGCGGAAGTTGTACACGACTTGGGATGATTGCCTTATCTCTCGCTTATCACTACTAATAACATGTAATTACCATGCGCAAGGAGACTTCAAACACTTCCACCAGTTATCCAATGTATCAAAACGCACCAAGCTTAATATTTATTGATATTCGAGCCAATTCAATCGAATGTTCACACTAATGAAACTTGCGTTAATCGTCAGACTTTTTTCATCAGAAACTTTCGCGTAACTGCATGAACATACATTAAAGTTGTTCACTCTGTCCTGTCTAAATTTCTTTGCCTGACTGACAGCTGTATTAACAAAAAAAAACTCCTTCTCACACAATCGCAGTAAGCACGTGAGTTTCGTAAACTGTACATACTAATACGATACAAGAAACAGCATGGTCATGGGAATGAGTATGGGTATCGTAGAATGAACTTCATTCATATTTTTCAATATAACACAGTCGGTATTTTATATGGATTTGTATAAAAGTTGCACTGGATGTGATCAAAGCAGTTCATGAAATATGAAAGATTGTAATGTTTTTTTGTTTTCCTGATGGTATAAAGCCAATTTAGAACAAATTTCAGAATAACAGTAAAAACGGATCTGTACGTAAACGTATTATCTAGTTTAAATTACAAGTCATTTACGGAAACCTATACGTAAATCAATCCATTTGCAAGGGCCATCACTTTTTTGGATCCACTATCTGCGATATGACGTTCGCCTGTTTCACTTAAAACAGCGCAACACTCGCCATGATTCAGTATAAAATCTACACTCGAGTACAAAGGAGGACGAAATAATCTGTATTCACTAGAATTAGCCTTCAAACGATTAGACACAATTACATTTCAAGAATGACTAGCAACAACAACTCAGCGATATCGGAAAGTGAACTTCGCACAACTGATCTACATCCCATGATTAGATATATAGAGCTGAACGATAGGAAGCACAATGTAAGCCGAATGATTCCCAGGTTGTAGGTTAATTGCTAGTAACTTCTTCTTCTTCTTTTGCTCTATTGTAGGTAACTGAAGTGGAAATCTCTATCCCTTACGGAAAAATCGCAGGAAAATGGTTCGGACCGAAGAACGTTCAACCGATACTGTGCCTTCACGGATGGTTAGACAATTGCGGTACTTTCGATCGTCTGATACCACTGTTGCCAGCGGATATGAGTTTTCTAGCTATCGATTTCCCTGGCCACGGTCACTCTTCATGGGTCCCAGACGGTATGGCCTATCACCAGTTGGAAAGCGTGATTCTTATACAGCAAATCATGGACGAGTACAAGTGGGAAAAGTTGGCAATTATGGGACATTCCATGGGAGCTATCATCGCTTTTATGTTCACAGCCTTCTTCCCCGAGAAGGTTGAATTTCTCATCGGAATTGACGCCTTAAAACCTCACAGCTACTATCCCGGCAAGTTCGTACAGTTTGCAGCACCTTTGCTGATGAAGTTCGTCGAAGCGGACAAAAGGAATCGTCACAAGTCGGAACCACCTTCGTACACCTACGAAGAAATGGTGGATAAAATGCACGAAGCTACATTCGAGTCTGTGACCAAAGAAACCGCTCCATTTATACTACAAAGGAACATAAAACCATCCAAGAAGTTCCCCGGAAAGTACTACTTTGACCGTGACAACAAGGTCAAATACAATAACATTCCCGGTTGGTCGGACGAAGTGAACTGGGATTTGGGTAAACGGGTGAAGGTGCCACATTTGACGATCAAAGCGGAAGATTCACCGTATCCGGGCTCCTGGCAGGGTTTCAAACCTATGGTGGCAGTACTGAAGGAGCACAACCCGCTGTTTCAGGTGGAATTTGTGAAAGCATCTCACCACGTGCATTTGACCGATCCGGAACTTGTTGCACCGATAATAAATGAATTTCTGAAAAAGTATTGGATCAAACATTCTGATAAGCTTGCCAGTAAATTATAAACTTTTTTAATATTATCCAAATAAAGTGATAAAAAATAGATAAAAGATATAATCTCGGTAGGTGATATGTCAAAACTGTACAATATTGTATGTTTTAATAGATGTACATTAACAGCATTGGAGGCAAAATAAAGTATTGACGTTTTTCGCGTATAATTTGATTTTTTTTTTCGTTTTCGCCTTAACGAAAATTGAGATCTTAGTAAGAATCATGAAAACAATTTATTTTGCATAGTCAACTTAGCAAGAGAGAGAGAGAGAGATCGAAGTAGGCCGCGCTGCGAAAATGACGTGTTTTTGTTTTGCTGCGTCGTTTTCGTTCTAGTGAAAATGCTATAAATTTACAATTTCATTATTAAAAAATGTTAATTTGAAAGTACAGAAGTGATGTTGAAAAGTGCATTAAGTGAACATTTTCATATTCTTATCCGTTGCATGTGGTGCCCGACTGTTCTAACCTAAGCGTGGTTACTCTCAGCTAAGTTTATTTAGCTTTTCGTTCTTCTTTCCTCGATAGGAAATATCCATCTAATTCAAGATGATCATTTCAAAACTTACTAAAAACGCGTCAATCAAGTATTGCACTACTGCTTGATTGAAAGTTTCAGTACATTATCAATGGTGTATACTTGCATCGATAATGTATTGGAGCGGGGCTTATCCTGTTTGAAAATAGCTTCGGAATGCTTGCGTTCTTGAAATGGGCTATTGTAGCTGCGGTAAGTCTCCCCCTACCCGATGGTGATGTTGATATGCGTTGGCGAGCCTTAACTTTCTAGAAATTATCGAAAGAAGTCATTGTTTACAAAAGCTGTTACGCCCTAATTCCAGCTCTATCTAGAATTGTGCATTGTATATTCTTCTTCTTTGACTTTATGACGTCCCTACTGGGACTTTCCGATATTTATGGTGACCACCAGTGAATCCCGATTAGCGGTTGTGCGATGTAAATACATTTAAATTAAGCATAAAACCGAAAGCAGAAGGGATCACTATGTTAAATGTGAGTCATTACTAAGATAGCACAAATTTTCTTGGATCTTGAACATGGTTCTGCGTTCGAAGCGTTAAAAATTTGAACTTAACTTCCTTGAAAATTCACTCAAAATTCTGTATAGAATTGTATTGGAATGCTTTCAAACATTTCCTTTCGAATCCCTTAGAATGTCCCTTCACAAAGTTTTTGACGTAGGATTGCGTCTTTCGGCAACATATTGGGGATGCAATTTCAAAAAACCAAAATCGATCGCGTTACCAAAAGTGGTCAGGTTTTGACCACTTATAACTCTGTCAATAGCGGGTGGATTTTAGATGAAAACAAGCTAATCGATTGGAAATTTTTCTACAATTCTGATAAACTAAACACTTTATCAAATTTTCAATGGGTCACTATAGATAATTACACAAATGTCCAACTGTTGCAATTGTGATCAAAATTATCACCAATTGCCTGCAAAAAAGCACTTTCCCTAACACAGATTTCAAAATCGAATTCCATCCGGTATCGCCGTGTGTGGTGGTGTCCGGTCGGTCGTCATCGAGCAGCAACAGCAGCAGTGCTTTCGACGCGTGGCGTTGAACATTGTTCCCCAGTACACAACCACAACCATTGTTTACATCTGTGAATTTTCATAGTTTTTGATACAGTAGTTCCAGTCATGTTGTCGAAACAAGAAATTGTCCATGAAAAAATGTTGTGCACTTACAATCAAAATCAAATGTGCAATTCCACGGATGGATTGCTAAAAAGCTTGGAATTGCAAATACAACTCCGGAGTGATTTGAGATTTGGACGTAATTGTTTTTGTGAACAAACGCTTGACTTGACGATTTTTCGCGAATAAAAGCTCAGCCTAGAAAATTAACAACACAAACAGGTAAAGGAATAATTTATCTAGCATGTGCTGTAATTTGATTCCAATATTGAGCTTTTATTCGCGAGAAATCGGCGACTGACGTGTTTGTTTACAAAAGCAATTACGCCCAAATCTCGAAGTTCTCCGGAACTGTGTCTCGTGTAATAAGAACCTTCAAAAAGCGTCTGAGTGCCCTGTCTGAGGTCGTAAAAGTGGTCCAATAGATAGTAATGTTAACGGTATCGAGTGGACTGTAAATTTTGGGGGTTCGGTTTCTACGAACAATCAATAGTCAATCTAATAAAAAGCGTCTCGATTCTCATGACTATGGAGCACAACTAACTTTATTCGGTCAAACAAAAGAACAGAAAAGGACTGTGTGTTGTAATTGAATTGTTATCGCACAGGGTGTGCCAAAGTCTTGCGGTTGGGGAGCGCAGTAGGGATGCGCAAATCATCGAACATGCTCCCCGGCGTTGAAATGCCGATTTCAAGTCTCATGGACAAATGGCAGCAAACAGACCTCCGTCACAGCACGCTTGAACTCTCCTCCATTTGCTGTTTTCACCGTAACGACACGTGTCACGCTATCCTGTCCGGGGTGCACGGCTGAAATCCTTCCTAGTGGCCACTGCAGCGGCGGTGCGTTCTGGTCCACAAGCAATACTAGCGAACCCTCTTTGATTTCGTTCGTTTTCAGCCACTTGGATCGAGTCTGGAGTTCCGGCAGGTATTCCGCTGTCCATCGTTTCCAGAAGTGCTGCAGCATGGTCTGCACGAGCTGCCACCTTGATAAAGTGTTCTCCTTCAAATGCAAGTACGACGGTTCAGCAATGGCTTGCATCTCGCGGCCTACCAAGAAGTGAGCAGGTGTTATAGCTGTGTAGTCGTTTGGGTCATCCGAGCTAGGCGCCAGGGGTCGAGAGTTTAATACAGCTTCGATTTGAGTCAGCGTAGTATACAGCTCCTCGAAAGTCAATTTCCGGTCACCGACAATACGCTTGAGATGATGTTTCACTTGTTTAACGCCAGCTTCCCAAATGCCACCGAAGTGTGGACTTCGCGGTGGGATAAAGGACCATTCGATTCCCTTGTTGGTACAGTACCTCACGATCTTTCCTGTAGAACATTGGTTCTGGAACAGTAGCCACAGCTCATGCAACTCGGTCTTGGCTCCGACAAAGTTTGTTGCATTGTCAGAGCGCATTGTTTTCGGATACCCACGTCGGCTGTGGAATCGTCTCAAAGCAGCAAGAAACGCGGCCGTCGTCAAGTCGGAGACTAATTCCAGATGTATGGCACGGGTTTGCATACACACAAAGAGACTCACGTAGGCCTTGGTAATATAGGGCTTACGAGCAGTAGACGATGACTTAAGCCAAAAAGGCCCAGCGTAGTCCACACCAGTGTCCGAAAAGGCTGGAGCAGGTCGGATACGATATGATGGCAAGTCACCCATCATCTGAGTTGTCTTCAACGGATTTGCTCTAAAGCACACCATACAATTTCGAATCACCTTGCGAATTGTATTTTTCACGTTCAATGGCCAGAATCGTTGTCGTACGATGGCAAGTAGACCTTTCTGCCCGATGTGAAGGTTCTCTAGATGTAGGTGTCGGACGAGTGCTTCCGTGATCGGGTGCTTTGCTGGCAGCAACATCTGGTGTCGACTATCGTATGGTATGAACGCTCGCTTGATTCGACCTCCGACTCGTAACACGCCGTCTTCCGGGTCCAAAAACGCTTTCAATCCGTTGAGTCGATGCTTTGCGTCCGTGCCGCTCATCAGGGCGAGAATCTCTGGTTGAAACGTTTCGTGTTGAACCAACCGTACAATCACTATTGTTGCCCGCTTTATTTCTTCAGCAGTGAGCGGGCCCTTTAACAACTCCTTCTTCCTGGATATGATGAACATCGCAAAGCGTACCAGGTAGGCTGTGCTACGCACAACCTTCGTGAAATCGCTAATCTTGTCAAACATTGGCATTCTTTTGGTGAGAGCAGTCACAGCCAGTACTACGCCAGCACGCATTTCCGGTAACTCTTCATCCGGAATAGCTACTACATCTGTCATCTCTACAACAGAACCGTTGAATGTGGGTGGGCCAGTCCACCACATCTTAGACTCGAGTAATTTTTTCGGCCGCTCTCCTCGGGATATAAGGTCGGCCGGATTCTCGTCCGTAGGAATATATTTCCAGCTGCAATTCGGGGTAAGTTTCTGTATTTCACTTACACGATTCGAAACGTAGGTATGTAAGACGTTCGGTGGTTTGCTGATCCACGCTAACACTATTTTTGAATCACTCCACAGATTCGTCGACGCGAAGTCTAATTCCGTAGCGTCCTGCAACTTCACAGTCAGCTTGGCGAGTAACAAGGCCGCCAACAGTTCAGCACGAGGAGTCGTGACAGCCTTAGTTTTCGCCCTCTTCATCGGTAGAATGCGGGATTTACTGCAAACCAGTTTCATCTGAGCGGATCCGTCTGGAAAAACTGCTCGTGTATAGAGGCACGCTCCGTACGCCACGTCGGAGGCGTCCGCAAATCCATGCAGCTCAAGCTTGAACGCACCATTCCAGGAAATCCACCTTGGCATTCGCACCTTGTTAAGGACGGCTATTTCTGTGCGAAAATTTAGCCACTTGGATCTCACTTCATAAGGGACTGGCTCGTCCCAATCAATCTGCATTTCGCCAACCTCTCGCAGAATCAGCTTTGCAGTTGTAATCACGGGGCCGAAGAAGCCCAGCGGATCGAAAATCTTGGCCAGCTGGCTTAGAAGCTTGCGACGAGTCACTTCATCCAAAACGTCGTATTCCGGAACCGATACAGAAAACCAATCGTCGACCGGATCCCAGGTCATGCCAAGAGTCTTCACGATCGACTTCGAATTTTCGTCAGATACTACGAACGAGTTTCCTCGTAGCTCTTCAGAAACACCTTTCACAATATCGGGGTGGTTGGCACACCACTTATGAGCGCCAAAGCATCCCTTCGCCAGCAGATCCGTCACTTCTCGTTGGAGCTTGCATGCTTCAGCTAGCGTATCGGCACCTGTTAGGATGTCGTCCATGTACGTCCCTTTTTCGACGATATTTGCGGCTTCCGGAAATTCCTCCTTGTGATCAACTGCAGTTTGCTTGAGCGCCATCGTTGCTTGGAACGGTGATGATGCCAGGCCATACGTAACCGTCTGCAGCTCTCGGACGGTCAGGATGTCATCTTTGTTGTACCTCCAAAAAATGCGTAGGTACCTTGTATCTAACCAATGTACGCCAACTTGACGAAACATTTTTGGAATGTCCAGCGTAAAGACGAACTGGAATCCTCGGAAACGAAGCAAAATCGCGATGAGATCACTCTGAACACTTGGTCCAGTCATCAGTATATCGTTGATCGATACACCCGAGGACGTTCTAGCCGACCCATCAAATACAACTCTTAATTTGGTCGTCGTACTGGTGGGTCTCAGCACACAGTGGTGTGGCAAATAGTACACCGATCCTGGTTCCTCCGTTGTCTCCTGAATCTCTCGCATGTGCCCGAGTTGTTCGTACTCTCGGATGAACAGCGAGTACTGCTCCTTTAATTCTGGTTGCTTGTCTAGCTTCCGCTCCAGGTGCAGAAAGCGTTTCAGCGCCATTTCACGTGAATCTCCTAGTTCGTGCTTGCGTTCGTTAAAGGGGTGACGCACAATGTACCGCCCTTCCTCATTTCGTAGGTGTGTGCGACGGAAATGTTCGACACACTTCACTTCATCCGCTGTAGCGGATGGGCGAATTTCATCACAAGCCTCCACCCTGTAGAAGCTCTTCAGCAGATCGATGATCGGGTCGTCGTCAGTTGTTTGACAGAAAGTGCGCGCAACGACAGGTGCATCGCTCGCGATTATTCCTCCAGCAATCCATCCCAGCTTCGTGTTTCGTAGTATTGGAAGATTCGAACCAAGTTCGATTTGGCCATCCTCCATCAGGTTCCAGAAGTATTCAGCGCCGATTAACATATCGACACGTCCTCGATTGTTGAACGTCGGATCGGCCAGCACCTGCTCGCTCGAGATGGGCCACTCCGAAACATCGAATGATTTCACCGGCAGATCACCAGTGATTCGTGGGGTAACCAGTAGATCTAGGTCAGTAGTGAAGTCAGCGTGACAAGACCTAATCGTGGTGCGCAGCATACGGCAAATCCTAGTTTTCTTGCCGTTCAGACCGCTAACCGTGAAGTTAGCAGGTACCATTTTCAGTGAGAGTAGGTTCGCAAATCGTTCTGTCACAAAATTCATTTGCGAAGCGGAATCCAGAAGCACACGACATGGATATGGAGTGCTGCACAAGCCGTTGACCAAAACAACGGCAGTAGAAAGTAGGGTCTGCTTCTCGGAATTCTCAGCACACAGGGTTGTTGACGTTCCTGCTGTAGTGCTGGTCATCAGGTTTCCAGCTGGTTTTACGACTGGCGTGGAATAATCAGTCGTATTTGAGGAAGTGGAGCTGTTCACGTTTTTAAATGCGTCTTCAACGTGGAGCGTAGTGTGATGTTTCTTGCCACATTCCCGACAAGAACGTGACGATGCACATGCACTGCTCTCTCCCTAAGCAGTTGAAGCAGGCGCCGCACCTTTTTAGCACTTCGTATTTCTCACTGACACTTTTGTTTTTGTAGGCCTCGCACTTCCAAAGTTCATGGCTTGCCTTACACACTGGACATTTGTATTCAAACTTGTCATTCTTCATATCACTTGTCACTAGCGTATGGCTCCTAGCCATCGCTTTCGGTTTAGCACTCTCCGTCAACGGCTTCATACTCGCGTCGAGCTTTTCGTAAATTCGACACTGCTCTTGCAGAAAGTCTATCGTTGCAGCGTACGTCGATAGCACATTCTTCTTCTGACGGGCTTCCCAGGCCACCCGGAGCCTTTTATCCATCTTCGCTGCGATAAGATTCACCAGCATCTGTTCTCCGAGTCCATCCACCGGTAAGTTCTGATGCCGCAAGCCCTCCACGTTCTTGGTGCTGCTGTCGATCAATTTCCTCATGTTCGCTGCGTTCTCCTGGCTAAGCTTCGGCAGGTTGAATAGATTTTCAACGTGTTTGTCAACAACGACACGTTTATCTTCGTACCGCTGTGTAAGCAACATCCATGCGGCATCATAATCATTATTATTTATCAAATCTTCGTCGATGATGCCAGCTGCTTGCCCGACAAGACTGTTTCGCAGATGGAACAGTTTCAATGCTGGTTCCTCCTGCTGGTAGCGGTTCATCACGGTGGTAAACAAAGACTTGAACGAATACCACTTTTCGTAAGAGCCGTCGAATGTCGGCAAGGGCACTTGTAGCGGTGGGAGATACGGATGGATTGGAAACGGTGGAACTGGATTCGGATGTCCGACCGGGAGAATCAGATCAGTTTCTGTTTTCGTCACCGCCTCGATCAACATACACAATTGAACGGAAACGTCGTTGTATAGCGACTCGAATTCGATGTAGCTCTCGGTTTCTTCTTCTTGGCGGTCTTCAGAGAGTGGTAGTACATAAATCTGATTCTGAATACTATTGCACTCGTTATAACAGTTCTCTACAGTCTTTTTGTGGAACTGAAGAAAATGAATGTTTCTAATGTTCGGATTCGGTTGATCCGCACTGTACTGCAAAGCAGTGTTAACACGGGCCAGTTTGCCATGAACTGCCACTCTCTGATTGACTAGCCCCTTGAGCTGCTCTTCCATCCTTTTATTTTCTTCTTTCTTTTTCTTCTCCACTTTTTGTTCAGCAACAGGTGTAGCTGGCTGTACAGGCGTTCTCGGTGTCTTTGGTGGCATCTTCTTTTTCACTCGCGCACACAACTAAACCGCCATTTGCAAAAAATCCCGCTTTAGCTGTACGAATTTTTAGAAAAGGGCACTAATGCACTTGAAAACGCCTTAGCGTCGGAAACGTTTCGGAACGGATCAGATAGGAATTCTTCTTTCACTTTTCACATGTAGCGACCGCTTTGAGCCAAGCTGCTAGCGCGTCACTAACACCGGTTCGACCGCAGTACAAAACCGATGCTCGGATTGAAATTCCTCACTAGAAATCACGTACTTTATTCACGTAAACCGCGTCGAAATCCACCGGTTTCTCAGGATCCGGCTCGAAGGACCACTTTGTTAACGGTATCGAGTGGACTGTAAATTTTGGGGGTTCGGTTTCTACGAACAATCAATAGTCAATCTAATAAAAAGCGTCTCGATTCTCATGACTATGGAGCACAACTAACTTTATTCGGTCAAACAAAAGAACAGAAAAGGACTGTGTGTTGTAATTGAATTGTTATCGCACAGGGTGTGCCAAAGTCTTGCGGTTGGGGAGCGCAGTAGGGATGCGCAAATCATCGAACAAGTAAAATGGCCAGGAAATTGGTGCAACAGTTCAAGAACCGTCCAAACATGTCAATTCGAGATGTCACTAAAAAGTCCAAGGTGTCTATCGAAACCATGAACCATGAAGCGTGCTGGGTTACATGTTAACAAGGTGCAAAAAGCCCCAAACTGGAATGAAAAGCAAAACATCACTGCGAAAACCCGCGCTTGGAAACTTTACACGAAGTTGCTCATCAAATATTGTTGCATCGTGATGGTAGACGAAACTTACGTCAAGGCCGACTTCCGTCAACTTCCCGGGCAAGAATATTTCGTTGTCAAGCCTATGTTCGATGTTCCGGAGGATGTTCGAAAGAAGAAATTATCGAAGTTCCTGTATACTCTTTAATGTCTTTTAAGAGTTAATTTTAATTGCACGTTAACTCGCCTTGCTGCCAGCCACATTACCTCCAAAGTTCATTGATAATGTACCCAGCAACCAAACGTTTGTGGTCAAATGCGTAACAGTATTGAAGTGGTATATACAAATTCTCGCAATGACCGAGTACCACATGACCTTGTCAATTAACCAGAAACACTTCGAATTAAGGTAAGGTTTTCTCCAGGACGCTAGAAAAATGCAAAAAAAATCTCGAATTTATATGATTGATCGTGAATATCTCCCGAATGAAAAATTTGAGCAAGAAATTCTTCCAATCAATTTTCGATTATTTTTATTATCTATTGAATAAACCGAAAATTCCGTGCGTTTTGTGTACGAAAACTGCGTAATTTTGCCATCAGAAAACGAGGCGTTTCCATGATGAAAAAAAAAGGTTTCCCTATCACAGTCGCTGAATATTGATACCGAGCACGTAATCCTACGTCAAATCTACGGTCGTGTCTTGGATACAACCTCTTACTTTTTATTCAGAATTAATCTAAAACAAATTTGAGATTCTCTCTGGGAGTCTCTTGAAAATTTCTTTATAACAGTCCATAAATTCTCTACAGAACAATCCAAAAAATGCATGAAACTCAACCTATGCTTCTCTTTGTTTTTTAAAGTTTTTCTATGAATTCATTGAAGCTTCCGTCCATAATGTTATTTAAAAATCGGTAAAATTCTCTTTAGGATTCCCATGCAATTCACTTAGAAATGTCTTAAAGCTTTGCTCAGAATTATCTTGGAGAACTCACTTTCGTTGAAATTCCCTAGAAATTCATTTCAAGATGCCCTTGGAATTATCCTCGGAATTCCTTTGGGTACCCTCAAAATTCGATTCTCTTGGTATTGTTCATGGATCCTGGAACTCTCTTCACAATCATTATGGAATTTTCCACAGAGCTACTTAAAAATTCTACTCGGAACTCACAAAATTGACTTGAAGTTTAGTTAGAACTAATCCAACATGAAAGGAATACTGACTTGGAATCCGCTATCTACACGTGCAGCAAATACTATTTTAGGGTTTTTTGTGTATAAATTGCCTATTTCGTTTTGATCCGCGAAATACACACCCTTATCTCAACTACTACAATCTCAAAAATGTTGTAATTCAACACTCAAATGTTGTACGTGACCACTTTTATGTGTCATTGCTAGTCCATAATAACCCCACGATCCTTGAAATTAAATCTCTTGGAGCAACTGCTCTTCTTTGAATCATTCTTTGGTGATTAGTCAAGTACTTTAGTACAATCGGAAGCTAATATAAGATGTTTTTTTTGTGAATTCTTGTACTCCCCATAAAGCATGTCAGTTGTCAGTCTCATTCGAATAAACAGCAAGTCAAGAAAACAGCGTTGAAAATGTATTGGATCGATGAAACAAACGATATTTTCTGAACAAAATAATGTAATTTTTTGGGCACATTGTAAAATCCTGGTATTTTACAATCGGTGCCAATTGTTATTCATTTTCACAAAAATCCATGCCACTGTCTACGTAGTTTATGAACAGCCTCTTTTTAGATAGTATATGTCATAGAGAATTGAAAACAAAAATACAGAGGCGAAATTTCACAAACTGATGGATTAGGCCATCCAAAGTACCTTCCAATAATAAAAATAATTACCAGTATATTTCATTTATTGAAAATTTCGAATGAAATTTGGAATTGAATTTAGGAACAATTTCACCATTAAAATGCAAACTTCCCATATAGTCAAACTTCACAGCTTACTGACAATATCCTCATCTTTGCTCCAGTATTTGCTCAAGAATGCCGTCACAATGGGTGCGACACGTTCCGGATTGGACAGGTGCACATGATGACTTCCCTCGACGGTATGTATTTCGAAGTACGGATTGTTTGCTTTCAGTAAATCAACCACCTGATCATAGTACTGTTTCTTTTCGAAGTACGGCGATTTCAAAGCTTTCACAAACAGAAATGGCATATTAAGCTGTTTGGCCAGATCGACGTTCACCTCCTGCGACAAGTTCATTCCCATGGAGTACTTCAGCCGGGAATCTCGAGTAAAGTAGTATTTTTCAGGAAATTTTGAACTCTTCTTAATGTTGCGATGAAGCAAATACGGACAAGTCTCGCGACTAATGGATTTATGCGTGGCTTCATGTAGTTTATCTACCATTTCATCATAAGTGTAAGACGGCGGTTCGGACATTTGCTGATTGCGAAGGTCCGCCACCATCAGCTGCGGAATCGAGTTGGTTAGTCGAAAGATTACGGCTTCCGGGGAAGAAACCTGCGGTTTGATGGCATCTAGTGAGATCATCAGGTCGACTTTATCCGGGAAGACAGCCGCGAAGATGTACTGCAATACGGCTCCCATCGAGTGGCTCAAGAATGAAACCTTCTTCCAGCCGTACTCATTCATTAAGGACAGGAGCAAATTGAGGGAATTCATTGGCTGATAGGATAATCCATTTTGTATGCGAGATGAATATCCGTGTCCGGGAAAATCGACAGCCAGGAAGCTCACATTCTTCGGCAACAATGGTATCAGGGTGTCAAAGCTTCCAGCGTTATCCTGCCAACCGTGTAGACACAGAATTGGCCGAATATTTTGAGGACCCCACCACTTCCCGGCGATTTCACCGTATGGGACCTGGATGCGCACTTCTTGGACCTTTGGAAAAACAATAACATATGAATTGTTTTCATTTGAAAATAAATTTTTTTAAGTCCTTACACCATAATCTCGATCGTGTTCCTCTACGAGGTTAATCAACGAAGGCGAATTGATTTGTTCACTCATTACGGCAACTTTCCTTCGGTGCTGTATGAATTATGACTGAAAATGAGTTAGCAAAACATACCACGCAGCTTATCGGTCTTATCAAAGACAATACTTCACTATTGTTGATGTTAGATAGTACGAGTTCGAGACGGCTAATACATAGGTGTAACAGTCGGAAGAAGTGTTAGTTTGTTTACTTAAATGAACCATGCCCATTTTGTTATGGCATGTTTGCTATACGAAATGCGCCTCGTGTTTATTAGCGAATTTCACATCAAAGATTGATTAATTGAGTAGGAAATCAGTTTGGCACGGCATTTGTGACCAGCATACACCTTCCGGTAGTATGAAACAGGTCAAAAACTGTTCAAATTCGCAGATAAAAATTTTTGTTTTGAATTTCTGTATAGCAAAATAGTGAACTTTTCGTGAACATTAACGGCAAAGAACTCACCAACACTGGGAGACTGTGAGTTCCTGCCCACCTGTTCATTTTCCATCGTGGGTTTGGACTAACCTGTTGATGTATTGAGTGCTGCTTGATCTCACCAACACACGATTGTGGTTGATGGTGAACTTTCGTTGATCACCGATTCATTTGAAAACTGGATGAACTTGCATCTTGATATGTGTGTTGAACTTGATTTAAAAATAACTACATGCAAACCAACTTTGTTTATAAAAAAAATCTTCGAAATTGATTTTACTAAAGCTAACGGATCTCTGGAAATTCCTTCAAATTCTAAGCATCCACAACAAGGCATGCATGATGGTATTTTTGATTTTAACACTTGTTATAGTATATTCAATATCCTGCATCTAAAGAGAAACTAACCTTCGAAAATCTACGTTACTCTTGCATTTCCTCATCCTCTTTTAGGCTTGTAATCGATCCCGCATTGGTACCGGAGCTTGCAGCACACGAGACAATACAGTCCTCGTAAGTCCACTTTGGATACACTCGTTTGAACAGATACAAAAGGACCGAGTCGTGTGATTTCAGCTGTGTATCAAATGTGCACTTCATGTGACCGTGAGTTCCTGTTGAAATAGTAATAAAACAAACATTTTACAACGAGAACAATTCCCAGCCGAACCTAGGAACATACCCAACGATTCCTTGATGTGTCCCAACCGACCCAGTTTGGTTCGCAATTTGCATGGCTTGAAGTATTCGATATCTTCCGGATTGAAGAACATGTACCGAATCACAGCCGACTTGCGGTGAATCTTGAACGGATGTCCGCTGATAACTGCCCGCTTCAGCACCACCCTATCTGGATTGCAATTGATCACAGTTCCCGAAGCAACCATTCCGAGTGAAGTGTCTGGATTTTCCCGGAAGCAAACCACTGGAGCTGGAGGAAATTGTATTGGAGCGAAAAACGTTGCCACCACGGTCATTCTGGGTCGGAAGAATCTCTCGTATTTATGCTTGTCGCCGTTGGTGTGCTGACTGAAGATTGGATTAACTATGAACCGTCGGAAGCCACACTGGATGATAAGACGCTCCTTCGATTTTATCGGGATGGTTGAATTGGGGGTTCGCTTCAAACAGACGTTCATCACGGACATTTGATGTTCGTGTGGAAGCAAACCGTACAGCACAACCTGATTACCGTTTCCAGCTGACATATAAGCATTCCAAGAATCCTGAGCAACGTTTTTCACATGGATCTGAATGTACCAGCCTGGCATGACTCCATCATCCACTTCCTGAGCATCTTTGATGACTCGTCGCTTAGTGCGATCAAAGTTCTTGAACTGGTAAATTTTGGCATAATCCAACGGAAGATTTTCCTTCACATCCCAAGGCGATGTCCGGAAGGATTCCAAACCACGGTACTTTCGGAACCGTTCTCTTGCAGGGATGTTTGCCGGTGTGTCAATTTCATCCGGGAATATCTCGTCGTCCTTGGCGGCTTGAATCTTTACCAGCGTGCGTTTATCTTCTTCCATGTCCATTTGTTTGTCGTACTTGTCAGCTGACACTGGACCATCGGAAATGCTGATCTCCTCATACTCTTCATCATCTTCTTCCGCTTCCTCTTTTTCCCCAATCTTACTTTCACTGTCCGATTCGCATGACATGTAATCTCCTTCGTCATCTTCGTCATCCTCATCCTCATCATCGTCATCATCATTCTCGGAAACTTCCTCAATATCCGGAATCCACGCAGCTTGATACTCGCTCATACCCTTGGGTATTCTCTTTATCAGCTTTTTCTTGTTTTCATTTTTAGATGCTAAGATTTCTTCCTCCGTTGGCCAGGTCTGTTCAGCATCCATCTCATCCGGAATATTTTCTCGCTGAAGACTGGTTTGTTTCTGTTCGTCAGCTTTAGCCAACAACTTACACTCTCCCGACGACATTTCCTCGTCACCTTTTCGTAACTTGTATGGATCTTCCGGAGCATAGATCTCCGTCATTTGAAAATCTCCCAATCCAGGAATATGTACCAGCTGGTTGACCGACAACGGGACTCCACGCAGGAATCCAGTAACCTTCAACGTTCCAACATTGCCCTCACCCATCGCAGCTACGTACTCAACCTTCTCTCCGAATAAATGCGGTCGATTGGCTTTATTGTACAGGACTTTCCTTTTCTGACCACCGACTCTACGCAACAGATTCAATCCATCGGTGTTGGAATCCAGAGTCATGACCTTTTCATCCGGAAGAACAGCGGAAATTTCCTTTTGAATGTTACTTTTAACCTGTCCTCGTTTTTTGGGGGCAATAGATTCCAAATCCATCACAAAGACCATCGGTGTGGGAAGGCCCTGACTAAGTGCCATATTCAAGATTTTGGCGCCATGTTTGTCGATGACATCGTCTTCGGCCTCGGTTGCAGAAAGCAGCAGAATAGTTGAGTCGCATACTTTCAGTGTATCTAAAACGGAAAGTTCATGACCGTGGCCAACTTCCGGGGTCATGAAGGAGAACCGCTGACGGAATCGAGGTACGCTATGGAAAGACATTTAATTAACAACCTTCAATTTTTCAAAAATGTTAACATCTTACTTCATGTACCGAATCCGATTGGACACTTTAAACACGGTAGCCTCTTCATCGCAGCCTTCAATAATGGCCAGTGCCGAGTTTGGGTCCACATTAGCATTCAGTGGTAGGATGCACGTCAAAAACGGTGCCGTCGTAGCGCCTCCAATCGCCCTCTTCAAAGCGATCGCTTCATGGCGCTTATTTTTGCGAATCTGGTTTGCCTGCCGTCGCCGATCTTCCCGCCCGAGTTCCCGTTTTCCTGCCTTCGTCGCAGTTTTCACATTAGTTTTTCCTGAAATTGATACGATGCAAATGAAATACAATGTTTCCCAAGCCCGAACGCCGCACAATAACAAACCTTTGGCGACCCGATCGAGCGCTCGCTTCGATGCGTGTTTCCCATGTTTGTGCGCTTTGTTGGTTTGCTTCAACGCACCGGCCTTGTGGATGGTATCGATAGCCATGGTTTGCAGATAGATTCGCGATTTTTTACGACAATTTACACAGGAAAAAATCTGGAATTCCACTGCACTCAAAAACTGCACATGGCATTTGACATGTTTACCACGAGTGAAAGAAGAGTGAGGTTAGGGTCGAATGTTTACATCGGCGCGAAGGTCGCGATTGGCCCAGCGTTTAAAAAATGGATAATAGTGTGAAATGTAGTACTAGAACAGAGGTTAAAAGAAATAAAATTCATTTTTAATCAATCGCACATGACACCAAGGTCTTCCAAGGTTTGCATGAACAAATTTAAAAAGAAAAATAATTCAAAATACACCGAAAATAAATAGATGTTTCGATCTATCTCCTACACGCTAAGATGGACGGATGAATAACCATATTCATCGCTGCCAATATAGAACAGATTACCCTTAACTGATGCATTTGTAACTGCACGGTACATGACAGATCGCTAACCAACAAACGTCAAAATCTGAAAGTTACACGATTTGCTTTCTTTTCTTCGTCCGATAAAAACTTACTTGTTTCGCAAGAATCCAGCTTTACACAACATTTTCCGTAATTTCTCAGGCATATAGTTAACCGGAACTAGTCACCTCGGCCGGTCTATTGTAAGCCGTTTCGCGAACGCATGAAATAAAATCCCCTCTGCAGCGACATGATCCGCGCAGTGTCACAATCGATTCGGCAACCACTTCTACGTTGGAGTGCCAGTACTGGCGTAACCGGCCACTATGCCGCGGTGAGTATAAGAATGTATGGGTTAAGATTCCTCCAATAGTCAAAACCGAATTTTTATTTTAGCACTTACTGCAGCCTCAATCCTACAATGAAAGACTGTCCGAGATTCAGGTCCGATACAAATCGACACCCATTAACACCATTATCATGTTCGTCCCGCAGCAAGAGGTACGATGTGAGTAAATTGTCAAAATTGATAGAAAGTTAAAAAATATTATTTGCTTTAGGCTTGGGTTGTCGAACGAATGGGTAAATTTCACCGGATTTTAGAACCCGGTTTGAACGTGTTGCTGCCTATAGTAGATCGGGTGAAGTACGTTCAAAGTCTGAAGGAAATTGCTATCGATGTTCCGAAGCAATCTGCCATTACCTCGGACAATGTCACGCTTAGCATCGATGGTGTGCTGTACCTGCGGATCCTCAATCCTTATTTGGCGTCATATGGCGTTGAGGATCCTGAATTTGCCATCACCCAGCTAGCACAGACTACCATGCGATCTGAGCTGGGTAAGATGTCTATGGATAAGATCTTCCGGGAACGTGAATCGCTCAACATAAGCATCGTCGATTCTATCAACAAAGCTTCGGAGGCTTGGGGAATCTCATGCCTTCGATACGAAATTCGTGACATTAAACTGCCAAGTCGTGTCCATGAAGCCATGCAGATGCAAGTAGAAGCCGAGCGTAGAAAACGAGCTGCCATTCTGGAATCTGAAGGTGTCCGGGCCGCGGAAATCAACGTAGCAGAAGGTAAACGACAGTCTCGGATCCTTGCCTCCGAAGCCCAGAAGCAAGAGGAAATCAATCGCGCTAATGGTGAAGCTGCTGCTCTCATTGCGGTGGCTGATGCCCGCGCCCAGGGACTGAAAGTCGTTGCTGAATCGTTACTTTCCAAACACGGACGGGATGCTGCTTCGTTGGCCGTGGCGGAAAAATACGTGAATGCTTTTCAAAATCTGGCCAAGGAAAACAATACTCTGATCGTTCCTTCTAATGCCGCGGACATTTCATCCATGGTAGGACAAGCCCTGCAAATCTACAACAGTCTTTCAAGACCGTCGAAACAAATACAACCGATAGAAGGCATGGAAAGTACAACCTATGAAACTGTGTCGAAAAGGAATGATGGCAAGCCTTCAGAGTAGTCTCCGCGAGCGACAGGTTACTTGGGTGAAAAGTAATGCTTTAGAAATATGTTTGGAGTAAATGACGAATAATTGCCTTTCACAAAACTAAGAATCTACAATTATGCGTGAGTAGGCTTCAGGTAATGACGAAAGAAAATAATGCAGGAGTATTTGAGTAATCCCACTTAATCTGTTTATGTAAATAAAGTTTAAGGAAAATATACTTGAATTTGACTTTTGCAAAGTACCGAAATATACCCAGGAAAGTCTAGAAAACTTCTACCTCTAAAAATTCCCAGAACGGACCGAAAATCGAATCCAGCTGCCTCCAGCATGGTCTTGCGTTATAGCTGCGCCTACCGACATCTCGTATTCGTCAAACCGCAGAGGATGCTTTATTTCACGTCTTGGTCTTCCAGAACTTCTGGCTGAAACAATCTGACGATTAGCGTACTCGTTCCATGGCTTGATGAAGATACAATTGCCCAATCAGCACTCTTCCTGCTCTGCTTTTCTTCACCAGGAGCTGATAATCTCTTCAGGCACGCAGAGTTCTCGACCAACTTGCTATGACTGTTGTATGAAGGTGACTGTTGACGGAATTGACTTGAGTAGTCGTCGAAAGAACTTCGGTTACTCTGTATCGCTTATACATTTCAATCAAAACCAGGATGGATACACCAGAGGGAAGTGGACCCAGCATATCCATTGCGCCAGCGTATCGCACGGTTAATTGACTTGGGAATTCCCTTACGAACTCCGTGCTGTTCAAATGGAGTCATCTCACACGGGGTGATAATTGTTACTTCTCTAGTTACAGCAAACCACCTCACTTCACACGCCGCGCAAAATAGGCCTGATTGAAATTCCCTAGGGGGTGGGGGTAAGATGGCCATATGGGGTAAGATCATCATCTCTAAACCACATCTTTGACTAATTTAATTGGTAAAAATGTAATGCGCATTTTGCACCAAAATAGACTCATGCGCTTAAAATAATCCCTCGGATTTGTGTTCTTCTTATTCGCATTTTCAAGCTTATTGCTTATCGCATATTAGCTTATTGCGTATTTCAACTTAGTGTTCTAGATGCGCTTCCACAGGTATAATTGAGAGCTTTCGATGCCTGTACCATTTTTGGATTAGTATAATTGAGTGGTATTGTATATGCCCAGGGAAGTCGAGAAATTTTTCAACCCGAAAAATTCCTAGACTGAACCGGGAATCGAACCCAGCCACCTCCAGCATGGTCTTGCTTTGTAGCTGCGCCTGTACCGACCGAGCGAAAGCCCTCGAATGTAACTTTAGTGAAAATACAGACCCCCCTATTCTGCGAGTCACGTGACTCTCTCTCACCGGTGAGGTGACAGAGTGTCACCTCGTGTGAGGTGACTCTCCATTTTATTTGCACGGAGAATCACCTCACACGAGGTGACAGAGAGTCACGTGACTCGCAGAATAAGGTCCAGAGTGTGGCTCTACGGTGTGGATATTTTGAATTTTGATAGGGAGATTAATAGCACTCAACTATCTATAAGTATGTAGGGCGGTTGACAGCTGTAGTATACTCCGAGTCCCAGTATCGACTGGCATTTGCTAGATGAGGTTACGACATAGTTAAACAAACATGCTCTGCAAACAACGCTCTTTGAAAACAATTTTATGAATGTGTTACTGGAAAAACAAATGCAAGGATTAAAAAGGAGGACATTTTCCGGCAAAAGGAGGATGTAGAAAAAATATTGAAGAAGGAAGACATGTCCTTCTTTACGATACCAAATGGTAACCCTACTCTAGTTGGAGCAGCTAGACTGTGTTTTGTGGTCGATGGGGGTTTACGCTGATGTGTGAGGAAGGAAAGGCGAGAGTGCTGTTTTTAACACCGGTTGAAGAAGTAGCGGCAGCATATCCATGGTAGCTCTTCGAAATCATCGTGATGTCTTGGATTCCTTTGCAACATATCGGGTGAGATCTTTCCTTTATTTTTCTCTTAACTTTCATTACATTATTATACGACACATTAGATGCTGGGAACGGGAGGGCATCCGATTGAAGCGAAATGGATAGAGAGAGTGGAAATGCCAATTACCTGTCTTTAACATTTCGTGAAAAAAGGGGCGGGCTCTTCTCCAACTCATTGGGACATCCTCCTGTTGGATGGCCTGTTTTTGACCAATTGTATGATCCTGGTTCTCATTCATCACGTGTGCGATGTTGCCCACGGATTCACCCTAAAGGGCCACCCACATTAGATCCGTTTGCGTTACCTTGACGTAAATTTGACAGTTAGACAATAGATTGAGCTGTCACTTTGCCGCAACGCGTCCGATCTGGATCTAATGTGCGTGGGCCTTAACTCTTTTTGGCCCTTCATACAATGGCAGGTTGAGTACAATTAGCGATTATTAAACATGATCAAGTCGAACAGCGAGGATAGTCCACAGTAGGGTGTCCCAAAATTGCACTATGTCTGGAAATCTGGGGGCTCAACCTCAAAATTAATAGCTAAGAGTGTTACAAACAAACTTTTGTATGGCGGCAACTCGGGAAATGTTGTTTAGAGGTCGCCCCGACGAGATTTTTGAAAAAAGTCCATTTTTCATAGCTATTATCCAATAAATATTTTTAGTTCTTTAAATTTCAGTGAAATCTCACCCTTTTATATTTTTCGAAGATTCCCAAGGGTCAAAACTATAAGAGAAAAAATTGCTACGGCATGTTCTGTGTCCAATACATCACTGCATTCAATCATCAAAAGTGAGTATCAAACATAGCGCTATTATCAATCATAACAAAAGTCACTTCGACTCTCGGAATAACACCCAATATGGCACTTCGTTAGTACATTCTCATGCACTGTACTGCAAAAATATCAAAGATTAACATACTGGGCGATTTATTTATGGTAGTGTTGGCAAAACTAGCACAAAAATATATTTTGTTTTTTCATCAAAATTTAACAATTTTGTATAATTGTTCTTTGCATAGGGTTTCTGTAAGCTTATGGAAAGACTTGTTTTCTGGTCAAAATAGTGGAAATTTATTGGAATTTCGTTAGGGTGGCCCCAGTTTACCCTAGTTCTAGTTCCAAAAACTGCTACTGTGCACCTAGAAGCAACTACAACATAACATCATTACTTTTTTCTTTCAGCGCGAATGCACGGTTAAAATGAGTTGATTCAACCCTGATCTCATAGTCGGCGTTCAATTTACCTGACATCGAATAGAGTAAATCCGACATCGCCTAGCTTTCTGGACGTTAATTTCGCCGTTCAAGTAAGTCGAACGCTAAATCGGGCTTAAGCTAAAAAAAAAAAACATAAAGGGAATGTGCACCATATTCGGAAAAAAGGATTTCGGATAGCTTTGTTAAAGATAGGAAGATAATAATTATTTTATTTACTTTTTATTTGTGCCATTTCTTGCATTGTAAAAGTTGCATTAGCAGCAACAATATCCATCTTACTGAGGAACCATGCAACAATTACGTAAGCATAAGAAATTTTCTTATAAAGGTGGTTAAGGGACTCGAACATAGAACATTAATTTAATTTAACTAAATTTCAGCATATGTCTTTAAAAACATCCATAAAACTGCTTTACGTAAATGATACATGGCCCCTTCTAAAAACGGAAGACAAGTCCGGCAATATTAGATTGGTCATCTCCATAATTTATTAACAGCCTCAGTGATTGAAACTTTGCAATGAAAAAATTAAAAAGGCGACAGCCCCGGCGTAGTGGTTAACATCCATACCTCTCACGCCAAAGTCACTAATTCAAATCTCTTCCCCCGGACAAGTCACGAATGACCCAACAGTGTTAAAAGTGACTATGATAATATAAAAAATGACATGTTTGCATGGCCTGTCCTATTTCCCCAGACTAAGACATCGACCGACGAAAACCTGAAACATTCCTGATGCGTTTTTTAAGCTCCTGCAGATTTATGTAATTGCAGTATGACATCATTCAATAGCAGGTGGACATTTTGAAATGTCGATATCTTCGATCATTCCCACCACATCTTAATCAATCCCATGACGGAACAGAACCCAAGCGACCTGTAAAGAGATTTGAAAAATACTTATTAGTTTACTGGCTCAGTCCATATGTGATTGAACAACACACAATCTTTGTTGGTTTGCAAATTAAGCTCAGAATAATTCAACTCGGTCACGGTTTAATACGAACAGGTCCGTGAATATTAATTTCATCACGATAAAATGCAAACCACAGGGATTGGTATGAACAACGTTGTTCTTAACAGCAGTCGAATAAAAGAGTTCACTCACCTTTCACACCAATCCTCCCAAAGTCGTATACTTCGAAGTGAATCAATGGACGACAAACCTGCAAATGTAGGAATGGAAAACCGAAAAATTAACTTCACATTCAGCAAGTACAAATTTAAGGGAACTCGATGAACCGAACAAAAAAAAAATCAACAAGTGTCAGAAGAGGTGTCAGAAATGCAATCGTTTTTCAACTTATTATGATTCAGAACAGGTCCATGATTGTTTGGCATCATTCGTGTGATTTTTTTCCCACTAATATAAAATATTTCAATTTTTTTAATGCTTACCGATTAGAGAAAACACCAAGGGATGAGATCCGACCAGGAAGAACGAGATACAACCTGCAAAATGTGAAGACAAATAATCGTTAGTTGACGTTCGTGTAGATTGGATTGCTGACTGATATTCTGGTTGGTCAATGTCAGAAGAGGTGTCAGAAGCAATCGGTTTTTCAATTCATGGTTGATCAGAACAGGTCCATGATTTTTAGCATCATTCAAAGTAGTAGGTTAGGCAATTGTAAACCCGTGTCCGGGATGCTTACCTTAAGTGAACAAAACTGCCCTTCGGAAACAACAGGAGTCTGTAACCAATAAAAAAAAGAACTGGTTAGAAAAATACATTTACTCAAGTTATTAAAGTTAGGTGGGTCCAACAGAAAAGTCAGTCCTGTTGAGCTTGTTAAATAATCACTTATCATAGGATAAAGAATCATCACTTAGAATAGTTAAGTGTTTATATGTGAAAATCTCAGATTGTTTTGGATGCTTACCTTAAGAAAAAAATACTCCGCGACAACGAACAAGAGACTGTAAAACAAAGAGAAAACGAACTGATTAGAAAAATAAATTTTATCAAAATCTAATAATACGCGGAATAGCTTTAACAAGTAAGTCAGACCTGTTGAGCTTGTAAAATGGTATAATCATAGATCATAGGACAAGTTTTCATCACGTGATAAACAAAAAGTAACTGTTCTGTTAAGAAAATGCATATTCACCTCATTGAAGATCCGGTTCCGATTCGCCCAAGGATTTTTAGTTCGGTCATCATCGATCATCTCTGCCGACAGGCGAAGCTAATAATACTACACTGAATAGAGGAATGTTGGCTGTAATCAATAGGAATAACAACACGATCCATTCGCACTGTTTTATGTAAAATAAACGTTATTATGTAAAGATTATCATGTTTTCCAATGCAAAATAATAAAAATAGATGAAAATTATAATAACCGATTTTGTTTTCTTCGATCATCCGAAAATTGGAAGTTGACAAAAAATGCAAGCCTACCTTCCTCTACCGAATGAGTATGATGAGTTAGGTTCTAATATAGTAATGTCTCATCTAAAACATAAATTTGATCCAAATTTACTCAAACTAAGAATAAGTAAAACTACACGCGTTTCCGTTTCAGTTTTCTTTCAACATGATTTCTCATCTTCTGTATTCTCTTGTGTTATGTGTATATCACTGTGTTCCATTATTGTGGTTGATCATACTTTTCTGTTTTCAATGTTTGCTTGCATTTCTCACGAGGGGATCTGAGTTGGTGTTAATCCCATTCCGAATTTATATTGTTTTGTAAACTTTTAGTTGTTGTTTTGTGTCACGACGGTTGCAGCTGCGATTTCACTGGAGGGGAAAGAACGACGCACGACGCGAAACAAGCGAAGGGAATAGTGCACTGATGGAAAGCAACCAGCGAAGGGAGGGTCCCTCTCTGTCTCTCAGATGTTTGGCTGACGAATGTGTCAAGTAGTGTGGATTTTCTTGTAAACATTTATAAATTATGTTTGTTTATATTAATTTGATTGGAGCTGGGATACGCTTCATTCTTCTAGTGTTTCAATCGTAAGAAAGATATTGTAATAAGAATGCGTTTACAACTTGTCCAAGTACTGTGACAGATCTGGGAGACCATCTTTCAGACCCTTACGCTTACGGATATCCTGAACGACACTGTATGGTTTGGTTCCGGGCTCAGCTGGGTCTCCTGGCAGGATCTGCCAGTGATCAAACACGCACTGCGGGAAGGCCTGTCCACCAGTGTTGGATCTAAAGCGTAAAAAAAGTGGATTTTCACGGGTTAGTTCAATGAAACATTTTACTGAATAATCCCGTTCCAGACACAAGGATAAAATAATGTCTTGCAAGACAGGTATTGTAAATTCTACAAAGGAAGAAAAAACAATGTTTTTCGAACAACATTTTACTCTGGCAAACTTTGTACAGCCAACCACCATCGAGCAGTTGGTTGGAATAAGAGACAAAATTTGCCCTAACCTCGGGATAAAAATAAGCAACCTTCAAATATATTTACCTCAGATCAGCAGTGAAGCCGAACGACTCGTTGACAGGCAGGTAAGCCTTGACGACGAACATGGGGGTACCGGCGACCTGAGCTTCTTCGAAAACGTGTCCACGACGACGATTCAGCACACCGTAGATACCACCGACAGCGACCTCAGGGCACTGAATTTCGCACAGGTAGACAGGTTCCATCATACGTGGAGCTGCGGTAATGTACGAAGCGTACAGGACACGACGGGCAGTTGGAATGATCTGGCCACCACCACGATGGATAGCGTCAGCATGCAGGGTCACATCATAGATGTTGAAACGGACGGCTGGAGGATAAAAATAAACTTAGCGTTACCGTTCTATACAAAGTACGATATAAGGTCTAACTAGGTGCGATTTACGTCAGACCTGTTGAGCTTGAAAAATTGTTTATCCATCAAATTTGTTTTCGTGGTTAGAAAGATATCATCATTGAAAGATAGTTTTCTTAAAAAAAAATATGTAGAATGGGTTCAAAAAACATACCGCGCATGTTCTCTTCAGCCAGGACACCTTCCTTGCAGGCCCACTGGAAACCAGCGACGACCGAATCCTTGATTTCGTTCAAGTACTGCACACCCTTAGTGCAGTCAACAACAATGTTCGGGCCAGTACCGTCCGGTCCGAAGCACCAGATCTTACGGGCTTCAGTAACATCGTAGTCGTACTTTTCGGCCAAGTAACGGGCACGAACCTTGAAGTCGTCACGCGAGTTGACGTCTCCGTTGTCAATATCCTCAGCCAGACCATCAGGCATGGGCACGGCCTTCATGAACAGACGGTTGTGCTTGTTTGGCGACTTGGACAGACACATCTGGTCGGATTCTTCCGAAACGGTTTCACGGTACGATACAACAGGGTCGGATTTCTTCAGTGGGATACAGGCGTGGTCTTCTTCCAAATCCTTCAGACAGATTTCCAGATGCAGTTCACCGGCACCGGCAATGATGTGTTCGCCGGATTCTTCAATGATACACTGCACCATAGGATCAGACTTGGCCAGACGCTTCAGACCTTCGACCAACTTGGGCAGATCAGCTGGGTTCTTCGGTTCGACGGCAACACGCACGACGGGAGACACGGAGAACTTCATGACCTTCATGTTGTGAGCATCCTTGAAAGTGGAAATGGTACCAGTCTTGATCAAGAACTGATCAACACCTACCAGACCGCAAATGTTACCGCATGGGACATCTTCGATGGCTTCAACATAACGTCCCATCATCAGAATGGTACGCTGGATGGACTTCTCGTACAAGTCTTCCTTCTTTCCAGGAGTATAGTTCGGCCCCATGATACGACACTTCTGACCAGTGGCGACCCTACCGGCGAACACACGACCAAAAGCATAGAAACGTCCCTTATCCGTGGTCGGTACCATCTTCGACACGTACATCATGAGTGGACCTTCAGGATCGCAGTTCTTGACGGCAACAGCGGCTTCATCATCATGTGGTCCTTCGTACAGCATCTCCATACGATACTTTTGGGCAACGACTGGCGATGGCAGATGGATGGCAATCATCTGAAGCAGAGCTTCGCCAGCTGGCAACCACGTACGCATAACAACCTTCAGCAGGTTCTTACCGTCCTTGTCCTTGTCCTCGTGCTTCAAGGTAACCTTCAGCTTCTCGAGCAGTTTTGGGATTTCTTCGGTCTTGTAGTTCATGATAGCGTCGAATACCTTGTAGATGGGGTCCAACACGTACATGACGAAGGAACGCTTGTTGTCGTCATCCTTGACCTTGGCCCACTTCTTTGTCTTGGGGTTGAAGAAGTTTTCTCCCCACAGGCGGTTCATCAGCTTCACAACATCGATCTTGAACATGACGGCGTACATCTCAGCAAACTGCTTGAGAGTGAAGGCCCATCCGTGCAGACCGGAACCGAAACCGACGGAACCCTTCGATGGGTCTACGCGGACTTCACCCATTGGGCCGCCATCGTCGTTGTAGGTGGCAATGATGACGTTGACGTTTTCAACGATACGCTGGAAGGTCTGGTACAGATCCTCCGCCTCCAACTGCAGTTCCAGCAGAGCACGGTCCATCTTGTTCATGAACAGAACTGGCTTGATACGTTCGGCGATGGCCTGACGCAGTACGGTTTCGGTCTGTACGCACACACCGGAAACGCAATCGACGACGACCAAGGCACCGTCAGTGACACGCAGCGCGGCAGTTACTTCCGACGAAAAATCGACGTGTCCGGGAGAATCGATCAGATTGATCAAGAATCCCTTGCAATCCTTGTCGCGCTGGTCGATATTGGAGATGAACACCAAATCCTTTTCGTCCAACTCGAAGTACATCGAGATGGCACTAGCGGTAAAAGGAGAAAAAGTCCGAAATTAACAATAAAATTAAGAACGTCCGAAGGTTAAAGGAATCTTGTGGAATTTGCAGGAAATATCTACATGAATAAAACATTACACTAATCTTAATTTTGGTACTTGTTGCTAATAATGAAACATTTCTGAATAATAATTATTGATCAACAATAAAGTGAATGTAACTACGTAGCATCCTGCAGTTCCATACGATTCCAGTTAAGTAGCGTAGCACAGTTGGTACAATACTCACGTCGACTTGATGGTAATGCACCGTTCCTGCTCGTCCTTGCGGGTATCGGTGAAACGGGTCTCACCAGCCTTGGCACCGGCGATGATACCGGCCTTGGAGACCAACGAATCGGTCAGCGTCGACTTACCATGATCGACGTGGGCAATGACGGACATGTTACGGATGTTCCGTTTCCTGTCCATCATGGAACGAATTTCGTCAACGGTGAAGTTAACCTATGATAGGAGATGAAAAAAGGAAGAAAATCAATAAACATGCGCCTGGGAAAATGCATCTCGCTGGAGCTGCATGGTTAAAAAAAAATCAATTTCTCCTATCATGTCGTCTGCATTCGGTACGTAACGGTGCTTTTCTTTGCCCTTTCCTTTGTTTCCAGTACCGAGGGGGAACACTTTACACGTCATACGATGATGTTCCTGCGCCATATCGCCTCCTCCGACTTCCCTTCCTCCACAACTTATTTATATTTCACAATCAGCTGAAACTAGCCCTACGACGTCATAACTCTCGAGGTTCAGATCAACCTTGCAAAATGCACTTTTGATACACCCTGATTCAAAGCAAAATCCTACCATTTTGTTCCGCTTTTAGGTGACGATATTCCACTCGATAAAACCAATTTAAAACTTTCAACTTTTACTGCGCCCGTGTTGCAAAAAGCAGGAGCAGAAAAACGTGTTTTCCTCTTCTTTGCACTATGAACTGCTCTCTTCTCGTTCGGTTCGATGTATGACTGTTATTTCACTACACGAGACACGGTGAGGGAACGCAATACAAGCGAACCTTAGGCCTGACTGAATACTCTGTCTGGCCCAACGATCTGTGGTGGCCGGAAAAAGAAAGAGACCTCCAGTGTTCTCCATATCCTTCTCCCTCACTCTCACACACATTGATACGGTCTGCAAATCATCCGACATTTTGATTTGGCAACGAGGCATTCCACCACGATGAGAACACTTTTCACCGTAAACGATTTTTTCACTATTCACACCGATATTCCACCATTCCCGTGCAGATTCCGTCGTTTGATAGTAAATTCACCGTGAAAAAATCACGAAACTCACCATTTTGGATGTTTCTGCTAGGTTTTCTGCACGACACCGAAAATCGACTTACACGCCGTTTGCGTGCCTTGAAGCGAAAGAGACCGACGTTGCCGAGCTGACGACCGTGAGAGCGTGGCAGTCGCACACTTGGTTCAGCTACGATCACACTTTGACAAAATTAAACTTGGCGTTTCGGTTTCGAGCGTGCGTATAGCTTAGTGCCCAGTGGTTGTGTTGAAAACTGAATTGCCTCGAGAACGCTATTTCAAAACTTCCACAATTTGGGTAGAATCCACCCAGAACGGTCAAAACTGAACCAACCCAAAAATGGGTAAACTGTGTTGGGAGTGACAAGTTGACAAATGAACAATGTTGATCGGATTCATGTCGATGTTGTTCATTTGTCAACTTGTCACTTCCAACACAGTTTACCCATTTTTGGGTAGGTTCAGTTTTGATCGATCTGGGTGGATTTCTCCCAAATTTGGGTGATTTTGAAATAGCTTGTACACTAGACTGATGCAAAATTTGACTTTTTCGCTCCACAGTGCTTAAATGGCTTCAAATCGGGTCGTGATTAGCCTCTAAAAGTTACAACTCATTTGGTTAGAAACAGACTTCGCACAAACCATTTGAAGTTTAAATGTTAATTACTATGGGAAATCTCAACTTTTTGTTCATTGCCTTCCAGTCTTTTTCCATATTGAGCTGTAAGACAGCTCGATAGCTATTCTTATAGATCGTTTCTATGTAAAACGAGACAGGAAATAGTTATTAATTATTTAAGAGATTGGTAAACTTATGACATGATCAAGCAGCTGCTCTGTAGGCAACACTGTATTTTGCAGTGTGACATAATAGCCATAATTTTTGTGTCCTATTCAACGCCCCAGAAACACCAATGTTGCCTGCCGAGCAGTTGATTGAGCATGATCATAAGACATCAGTGCATTGAACCATTTATAACTTTCGATCCTTGCATTTAATCAAAGAGTGGTCTTGAGCAAAGTTGTAGCTGGGAAAATTTCCTACAAGCATAGTTGAAAGTTTTTGAAGTAGACCGATATGGTGAATTATTAGATAGACATGAACAAAAATCTTGGTTTTTCCATAGTAATTCCCATACAAACTTCAAATGGTTTGTGCCATCTCAGTTTCTCACCAAATGGGTTCAAATTTTGTGAGGTTAGTCAGGATCCGATTTGGAATCGTTTAAGTATTGTGGAGCGAAAATTTCAAATTTTGCATCACTCTATTGTACACTCAGAAAAAAAATTAAACTAATTAGTATAAAAGCGAAGACATCAGTCTTCGTATGATATGTAGTCTTCGTCTTGTAGTAATTCACACTAAAACGCTATTCGCCTGGTTGACCCCAGCAATACGAGCCTAGTACAAACTAGAAGTATAAGGGGTATAGTATATATTTTGAATATACATACGTAGTTTAATGCTGGTTTATTCCAGAAACGATTTCTACGCTCCCAGGTTGGTTTTCGTTGTCAAAAGGATAATAAATATGATAATCATCCAAAAAACCTTTTTTTTTGTATGGAAAATACGGTTCGAACGAAAACGAGAATATGGGTGAATAACACCGACAGAATTGATCTTTCTTACTTTCTTACCGACAGAATTGATGTATAACTTGTTTAAAAAAGCTATTCCCATACGAAAGAAGTCCTTTGGGAATCACTCTTTTAAACTTGTTACATATTAAATCTTTCGATCTTCAGTTTATAAGCCAATTTAAGATTTATCGGTCCGATAAAACTGGAAACTAACGATTTTATATTGACTTGACAAACCTACGAGGGGGCGACTCTATCTACGATGCAGGAAAAATTGTATTTTGCTGTGGTTAGCTGCCTGCACACTGAGTAGATAGAAAGAAGATTGATGACGATTCTGAAGATTTCCTGCAAAAAGATGATCCCCCTTATTCTGCGAGTCACGTGACTCTCTCTCATCGGTGAGGTGACAATTGTCACCTCGTGTGAGGTGACTCTCCATGCAAATCAAATGGAGAGTCACCTCACACGAGGTGACTATTGTCACCTCACCGGTGAGAGAGAGTCACGTGACTCGCAGAATAGGGGGGGATGTGCGATGCAAGTAGATGGGAGAAATGATTGAAGATTTTTCGAAGATTGATTCGCTAGTGTGAGATTTGTTGAGCATCTAAAATTGAGATTTAGATGTGTCGCCCCCCTCGCAAGCCTATTGGTCCCAAGTACATCTATAAGCGTACCCCCATTCTAGTTTTTTTTTAATACCCGAGTTGTTTCGAGGGCTTTAGCTTGAGACCGAAGATAGTGCAAGAGCTGAGCCAAAAAATTGAGCACGTTTCTTCGGGACCTTCTGGTCTTAGAGTAACCTCTATGGTAATAGCACCGACGAACCGACATGCCACTGGAGCATTTCGTTTGTCCACAATTCGATTTTTAAAATGAGTGACCACGCTTTATGACATTTTGTTTACACCTCTGAGCGCCCGCATAAACGCGAACCATAAATTGACCTTATCTAAAATGGTTAAAAATTGTTTATAATCCCTGCTAAACTTTAATTGAAATGGTTATGGAACTTTACATGAACGTTTAATGATAAAGTTTCAACCTTATGTATTATGGTTTTTTGGAAATGGACCTTACAAATAATGGGTTGTTAAGAACCATTACCATTCCAAATTCTTGTTTTCTCCATACATTTTCAGAAAGAGAACTATATAAGAACGTTTTTACTTATGATTTGAGAACATTAATGGTAATGGTTATGGTAGTCAGGAGACTGAATTTAGGTACCTGTTTAGGTGAATTTTGACATGGCAGTAGATACCTGCTGATTTTTAGTACCTATTGATTAGTATATAACTCGTAGATTAAAGATGGATTCTTCAGTGGTGTTGAGTACTTGGCACTGATGAAGTCTGCAAGTAGTAGACGAAATACGCGTATCTGTCAAAAGATAAGCAATTATAACGGAATTTAAAGGAAATAAACCAACCCACTCAAAGCTCTTCACATAAAAGAGAGCTTAACGACGTGTTCGGGGTATCATCCAAACCATTTGTGAGATAGTTTACCCATCCGGGGTACAGTTCGTTTATGGTATTTATTTATTAGGGTATTTATTTATTAGGGTATTTATTTCTAAGTGTGAACGGTTTGTGCAACAGGAATATCTCACCCGAGATATCACCTTCAATCTGGCCTCTGAGCTGCTCGAGCTCACATAGGATGCTGCACGCTGACGTCACGAATGAACGCGATGAACCCGCATTCATCAGTTTGACATCCAGTGGTGGTTTGTTTACCTATGCTTTTTAGGCTATTCAAGTGGATTTTAGGTTTTAAATATAAAGAACTAAAACATATGATATCCGACTATGTTCCTATGAAAAATATTCCACTCCAAAAAATCAAAAAAAAAACATTTGATACATTTTTTAAATTTTTCTAAGTCCATGTATACAAACCACTGTCAGATGTCAAAAAATGTTAAGTTAAACCGACGGTGCAGCTCTCTATTACTCTAATCAGTGTTGAGAACATTATTCTCTAATCTCATTCAGTGAGTTTTCCTGGCGATAATAACAAAACTAACCAAAATGAGCCGTACGCCATCCATCAACTACAGGAAAACTGCATTACGTAATAAAATATTAAACGCATCCTGTTTTGAATTTTACCCGTCATATCAAAACGACCTTTTGATCAGGCTATTCAAGTGGATTTTAGGTTTTAAATATAAAGAACTAAAACATATGATATCCGACTATGTTCCTATGAAAAATATTCCACTCCAAAAAATCAAAAAAAAAACATTTGATACATTTTTTAAATTTTTCTAAGTCCATGTATACAAACCACTGTCAGATGTCAAAAAATGTTAAGTTAAACCGACGGTGCAGCTCTCTATTACTCTAATCAGTGTTGAGAACATTATTCTCTAATCTCATTCAGTGAGTTTTCCTGGCGATAATAACAAAACTAACCAAAATGAGCCGTACGCCATCCATCAACTACAGGAAAACTGCATTACGTAATAAAATATTAAACGCATCCTGTTTTGAATTTTACCCGTCATATCAACCTAACTTTTCTCTGTCACTGTTTATGTCAAAAGTCTAATTTCAAAAACGCACTCTCGATGCGTTTGGTGTTAACCGGGCTGAACAAAAATCAACCGCCACCGCTAAAGGACCTTTTCAAACATTCTTAAACAAAGCAACAGGCAAATACTCAATGATCTTTAAAGTACGAGAAATTGGCAATTTTCTGTGATTATTGCGTGTCTTGTTGTATATTATTGTTGCTAGACATAGTTTTACCCCTAAGATGAGTGTGAAAGACATCTATTATTCTGATAAATATTACGACGACGAGTACGAGTACAGGTAAGATCAGTACCGGCTTTTTTACCTGTGTTAATGGCGTCGATGTCCTTGGAACTACATCTCAATAACATGTAAATTATCCTTATATACTGGTTTTAGGCACGTTGTCTTACCCAAAGATATTGCAAAATTAGTGCCCAAAACCCACCTAATGACGGAAAATGAGTGGCGGTCAATCGGTGTGCAGCAATCCCGCGGCTGGATACACTATATGATCCATCAACCAGAACCTCACATTCTACTGTTTCGACGGCCGAAGACGACGGCGTAACGACACTACATTCCGGAAAAAAAAGTAACGCTTACTGCGCTATCATGATCTACAGTGTTTCAGTTACAGTTCAAATACCTAGAACATTCTGGAAATTTTCTATGATTATGATCTTGTACAAATGGAATCTGCTAGGGCGACTATAGCTTCCCTCTCGGTCGGTTTAGGTTAAGTTCCGTGTTTTGTACTGTCGTCAGCTGATTAGGGTGTAGGGATTATGGATTCGAAAAATTACATAGCGAACCTATTGCTCTACCTGTAACAATAGTTCAAAATGTTTAACGTAAAACAGAGGCACAGGGCCAAGCAGCGGTAGAAAGCAAATTAGGTTGAAACAAAAACAAAACTGTACAGATAAATTTCCACCGCGGGCTCGTCTCACTGCCAACAGCAACCGCCTAAGAAGAGAGTATGAGTGTGTGGGTGCCTATTATTGTCTTGAGAAAGATGGAAACAAAAAATACAATCATTCTAAGTAAGTTACTTTTAATAAACATTTTAAATTTTTAAGGTCCATTGTTTTTTTTTCTTTTCTGGCCCTTGTTTGAGAGAAAATCCAGGTTACATCCTGGGAGTTATATCTATTGCAGCTACTGTCATACAATAAGTACAAGAAATCGACTGCGATGATCGATTTTCTCTTTAAATTACTACAGCTAAACGAAACAATCTTCTGGCATTTGTCCAATGCTGTAACAGGTTGTTTTTGCTATCAAAAGTAACAGCAAACGTATCGAGAAATGTTCATCCAAGCGAGTTATTAACAAACAAGACAATCGATCATTGCAGTTAGGCCAATATGAAAGCTCACTGTCGAAATGCATAAATGCCTAAGCTTCGGTTTTCAGCACCTGACAGTAATTAAATTATCATCCGTTAATTGAAATCAATTATAGAACATAATTTTCAGCGTCAAAAACCGTGTAAAATTCAATTAAAACTGAAAAATGCATTAAGTCCTAAGTAACAATGACAGATTCTCTTCGTCGAGTTTCTCTTTGCATCCTCACGACCATGTTACGACATTTCCAGCTTATTTCAGCACACAGATCGATGCAACAAGCTATTCACCCCTATTCTGTATTTCGTTCGAAACGAAATTGTCATACAAAAAAATTATTTTTTGTATAGGAATTTCGTTTCGAACGAAATACAGAATAGGGGTGATTATCTGGCATTTATACGAGACACGACAAGAAACATTTCAGTGCCAAAGTTACTTATTAACTTATTAAGTTATTAACGAAAGAGAAAGTCGATGAAGAGAATCCATAAATTAGGACCTAATGCATTGTTCAACGTGAATTATATGCAGCATCTAATACTATCAGTCGGTAAAATCTTCCACTCTTTCCTTAGTAAATGCGATACACAAACGTCTTAATCGTCTCCACCACAGGTCTCCGCAAATGAGATGATTAATGGCTATAGTCGTTACATTAACATTTCGCTGGTTTAATAGGAGATATTGGTAAATATGTATATGCATATTGATAATGATAATTGACATTGACGTCATTGAACATTTGCGCGTGTAGTATAATAGTAAACAGCGGCGCACAATGCATCCGGATTTGATGGTACGTTACGGAAAATCAGACATTTGATTTTGATTTTCCTATGTTGTACTGCATGAGAACCTAGAAGTCATCAGTGACATAATTTTACAAATAAAACTTTTGACACCACTAAATTTGCATACTTGAAACCAATTAAGAACGACAGCGGGTCTAAATTAATGTTTAATTGACTCTGTTTCAGTATTACTCAATTCAGCATTTACACAGCGAGATGCGATATCGGAGATAACGAATCGACTAAAAACAAGTGTTCATGCAGATGGCGATACCCTCCTGTCAGTGGACAATGGTCCCAAAGCCGTTTTTAGGAAGGCAACAATGTTTGCGCTAATCTTAAAATTTAGGTAAATTGTGTCCTCAGCAACAAAATTATATATTGGCCCACCAATTTTTTTTTTATGCAAGTGTAATCTCGCTGGAGCATGTTATAAAAAATCAATACCTATCTTGTCGTCTACATTCTGCATTATGTAACGGTGTTTTTCTTTGCCCTATTCATTTGCCCCTCAATATTCACAACTTATTTATATTTCACAGTCAGCTGAAACTAGCCCTACGACGTCATAGCTCTTATGAGGTTCCGATCAACCAAGCAAAATGCACTTTTGAGTCACCTTGATTCAAAGCAAAATCCAACCCCTTTGGTCCGCTACCAAATAATTGTATTTTGTACTTAAAATAACCTTGGGAACCACCCTATTTTAAGATATACCAGCATAATGCTTGACAATGTTGAATAGGATAAATAACGGCTTCGGCAATACCTTATTCTATTATGACGATAATATCAGGGGGGTAAACAACATTCTTGAGAGCTCAATTTTGGCATGTGGATACAATGTGTTCCAAAGCATCTATTGGCCAAATTTGAGTGCTCTAGGACTTTGTTTACCCCCTGACGATAACAGAATAAGGTATTGCCGAAGCCGTCATTTACCCTAACTATTTATTGTTAACACCTGCAGAAAGCATTTTTTAAGCTCAAACGGTGCTCGTTTTATACTGGTTTTTTAAGTAAGTTAGGGTGACCCTTGGAAATCCCCTCGCAAATGATTTATTCTAGACAGTTTTAGAACTTTTGATGGTGCACATTTTAGTCGGAGCAACCTCTTTTATTTGAAAAGTTATTAACGATTTATAACACAAGATCCATTAGAAATTTGATTTGTTTTTTATTTTGCGAGACAGAAGGGGGTCTTATGAAGGACAAATCTCAAGCCTCAAGGCCACATTCCAGAACATGATCATGTCAAACTATAATGTCTAAAATGAACCACATGCTCCAAACAACCCCTAGAACGGCTCCCATACACTCTCTATGCTGAAAAATAATAACTCAATGCAGGTCAATTGAGTATGCCTAAATGAATTAGTTGCAATGATAATGTATACTGTCATATATACTTATTGAGTATCTTCCGAGTCTTTGTATTCGGATCGGACTCCACCATTTCAGTGAACAATCTTCCCCCTTTGGTTTGTTTTCCGTCGATCTTGTTTTCCGTGCTGAGCACCAATGCTACCGACGCCAGGAAGACTGCTCCCACACCTGGACCCTACCTATCGTTTCATGAACCAAGGACCAACGGCTTTACTTCCCTTCCGAAGGAACTGGGATTGAACCTAGGCCTGCTGAGGTGAGAGGTAATCACGCTTACCACTACACCACCGGCACTGCTAATTATGTAATTTTGACTAGTAGTTAAATTCCAATAAACTTTTGGGCCGCTACATCACAACTGACATCACTAGTGTGCATCTTTCAAAATGTAAAGATACAGACAAGCCCTGGGACCTGGTTGCAGTTAAGCAATCCTCACGGTTATGCCAATGCCCAGGGATAACACGAGTTCCCTTAGAAATAGAACATTATTTTCTTGAGCAAAGTTGCTTTAATTAAATTGTTTTACATCTTTGTAGAACATTGCGCTGGAATATCTCAAACAACTTAAAAGTCGATATTAGTTAATAAATAAATTTCACTCATATCAAATGATTGGCCAAAAATATATAACAACTTTACCGAAGATACCATTTACCTAAAACTTGTGGTTTAATTGCAATCATTTATGACTTCCTAAATACGGCCTTGGGACCATTGTGCAGTGGCAGTACGGGTGGTTAATAGTTCTCACATGTAGATTAATTCAGATTGTTAATTGATGTGTCCAACAACTCTAACTCTACCCATAAGCGTGGAATTGAATGGAATTTGATCGTGATATTAATTTACACGCCCCATTGTATGTGTGTGTACGTGTGTATCCATTTATGTCCATCATCATGCGAAAATGCGGTACCACCGCATGGGCGGCGCTCATAGCTCAATTCAGCATCCCCAATGGCACCCGGGTGAGTGGCACCCAATGATCATATTCATCCGCACACAAAATGTAAGTATATAGCTTAAAGCATATTCCATAACTCAAAGTGGGGTTTCAATTTCATACCCACCTCTTTTTCCCTACATGTCACTTCAAAATATAACCCTGCTTGTCAGTTGATACCGCTTATAAGTTCACATCCGCCCATTTAAATCAATTTATTTCTAAATTCTATAACAGCGTAGCGCATCATCAATTGCAAACCCCGTTTTGAAGAGGTGGTGGATCATTTCGCGTTCATGGTTGTGAACCCGCGGCTTTTTTTCGGTTGACATCTGTGAGCTCTGCTCGATCTCTCATTCTTCGTGGCAGTTAGCTAAATGTTTTGTAATACTCATAAAATGAGAGAACCATTTATTGGGGGTTAATTGATTGGATGCGATTGCAATAAATTTAAAATGTATGACACTCTGATCTTATGTTATTTATTGGACAATACTAAGTAAGTCTTTTCATAATAATATCGATTCTTTGGGATTGAAATGATGGGAATCTTTTTATTTCAACGCATTCAGGTACATAAATCCAAGCGGGTAACGTAAGATTCTATTACAGTTTTGCATACCGAATTGGTTCATCACATGAACAGATTCTGTAATGTAATGTGGTCATCGGAAGGATTTTAAAATAATTTTGTTATTTTTATGTTTGCTAAATGTTTGAACAAAGTTTGTTTCCCCAAATGGACGGGGCTAGAAAAGCATATCGTGAAGGTTTTATATGATAATATTAATTCTGGAAAAACTTGCTTGTACGCTATAGTCCGTCGTTAGAACTGCCATTACAGTTGTTGTTAGGAAAAATGCAGGTGATGTAAGTAAATGACCCTTACATTTGATGTTCATGCCATTTGTTTTGCATGTACCGCTGCATACAGAAAATTTCAATTTTATTAGATGTTATTAGTAGGTGGGGTAATTTACGTTTTCTTGTCAATCTATGCAGCGTTCATCATTCTATGGCGATCTTCTCTAATAGCGAATTCGTTTATTATTCAGTTCCAACCTGGATCGGGTATCAAGATTGGGTCTGCTTGTTTTCTGACAAACGTCAGTTTGATCGTTTGTTTTTAAAACCTAGCTCAGGTTGAGGTTCGCACTGACAAAAAGTTTGGTTTCGCACGAACGAATTCGCTATAAGTAAAGCACACTTCTTCTTCCTTTCAATGTAGTCTTAAACGAGTTTATGAATTTGTATCTATACAGCGTGGAAAAACAATAATGGTCTATTCCCAGGATAGTTAAACAAATTTCCAGCTCGAAAGATCTAGACCAGACCGGGAATCGAACCCGCTTCCTTCCTTGTTCCTTAACTGACCAGGCTATCTGAGGCCGTATCGCATACATATATTAGTAACTCTGCCTGCAATAATTTCCTATGAATGCAGGAAACTTGAACTCGGGAGTAAGAACGTGAATGTTCTACCGTAGCTCCAATAGCTTATTTCAAGAACGCAAGCATTCCCAAGCTGTTTTCACTCATGATAAGCCCCGCTCCAATACATTACCGATGCTAATATACATAATTGATACTGAACACTCATAAAATAAATTACATAACCAGTGGAAAATAGCCATGTGAATTTTACATAACTTTAATGTGATCTCATAATTGAAAACTGCACCACAAAATCGAATCTATATGATTACGCACATGGAATTTATTATGTTATGTGATATCCCAACTAACATTTTCAGCTTTATAAGCCAACTTTTGCAGCGTTGTGCTGTAAAGTAACCAGATAAAAGCTGCAGATACAGCTACAAGCAGAAGTTTGAAAAATAGTTTTGGAGAGCGTTTAATCAACTTTTTCACAACCATTATTCAATTTGTCAGTCGCACTGTATAACAACAGCCAATAAACGCTAATGTAACTTTTATACACATGCTAATCAACTTTCAACTTGTAGCTGCAAAACAAAGTAAATAAAGTGAATATGTTACTCATTTGATGGTTTCTACACAACCAACCACTCTTGCTGAATAACCTCAAAAGTGTTTTTCAACAACTAAACAACACAGCTGAGTGTTAGCGCTACTCTGGAAGCTATTTTACTCTGCTCCTTTACAAAACTTAAGTAACCAGTCGAGAAAAATGATTCATGTGCACTAAATATTATAAAGCCTATCTACTCAGCGGTTTTGTTGAAGAAGGGCATGTTGATTTTTTTACATCAGTTCAAAGTGATGGCGTAGCACAGTTGTTAGTGTCAAGGTTTGCAGGGTAAATAAGTTGGTGGTGTGCTTGTAACTTATTTCGATGAATTTGATTCCCAGCTAAATAAACTCAATAAATATTAAACCCGCCTTCAGGATCAAGCTGTGTAGTGATTATTGGATAAACGGGAAAAGAATGAATAAGTGCCTTTCAAGTTCACACACAACTAAACAGCAGAATAACAGATGTATTGAAGCGATATGCGATAAGAGCTTCTCCCAACCGTCCCAACAGCCATAAGTAGCTCACTAAGTTCGCCAGATTTGCTTGTATAGAGGTTGAGTAAAGGTTTACTCATATCGTATAACGTTTGAATACAGCTTGAGGCTGTATAAATGAAATGAGTAAAGTGTTTACATTGTGAAAATTGTTAGTTGGGATTAGCATTAGCATTAGCATTAGCATCGAACAAGTTGCACAATATCGTAGGTGGTACGAATTCAAAACTATTAAGAGCAAGACGGATTTCTGTAACTGGACAGATAGTAAGTAGGAAATAAATACTATCTCCCAGATAAAGAAACATCCCACTCCAACAGTTAAGGATTGTCCTGGCCACGTCCTTACAACTGGTAAGGATAGGAAAGGTATGTTAGTCCAACATTTACTTAAGAGAGATGCAGAGAACTCTACGACCCCTCATAAATGTCTCGGGAATTTAGGAATTATGTTAGTAGGGAAGGTAAGCCATAGGATACACCCAGTCAGTGTTGCTGGCATATGTAGATTTTTTTTATAAATTTGAAATTGCTGTCTGCTGGAATAAAATGAAGATATAACATGGTGAACTCACCATCGTTGTTACATTCGTAGCTGAATAATAGGAAGGAATTATGATGTGTTGAATATATTTTTTTTATTGATAGAGGGGAAAACCCGCGGGAGTGAAAATAATTTAACTACCTCTTCTCCCGTAGGCACAAAACCTCTATGTCTTTTCAACTTAAATCATAATCAGTTACAAATTTCAACAATAAAACATTTTTCAAGTGGAAGCAATAAAGTTAGCAGATTCAAGATGATGGATGACATGTACGATAGATGGCATGGCAGAACTCCCGCTGAGGTGTCTTCAAGGTTCCATCGCGATCGGCATTAATCTGAAAGATACAAATTATACTGCAACAAATTTGCTAATATTTGCATACTTCTACAATAGTGTAACTTTCAAACCAACAAGACCAAGTAGATAAATAAACTTGAAGGGTTGAGGCCTCGATCGCTGTCCTAAAATAAGGGTGTTAATTAAACTGTAATGTTCTGTAAAAATAAAATAAAATGGTCAACCGATTTCAAATTCAATTTGGTCGATGTAGTGTTATACGGTAGATGATATTGAGGAGAAATTATTTAGTTATACTGCATAAAAAAATAATAAAAATAATTACAAAAGATAACATTAGTATTAGCATTAATCAATATCATAATAAACATAATTAAAAGTATGCAAAAACTGAAATACAGTGTAACCATGATTGATGTTTTGTTTATGTGGAGTCAATGTGAGAGTAAATGATGGTGATGATTTCAAAATGCTATTTATCATCTTATTTTAACGATGCTGTTGGATTTGATATTAAATAAGATTTTATGTGATGTGAGATGGATTGTAATCATGTGCAGAGAAAAAAAAAATCACCTAGGAAAGAAGGTGATACTTAAACATAAATATTGCTAATATTTATATGTAAGTTCCTATAGAAAATGATCTAATACGAGATGTAACTTTGGAGCATTAAATTTGAGTCTTGTTTTTGAAGATCCAACATATAAACATGTTATTAAAGGCCCTCCTATCAAAAGTTTATCATTTGTAATTTCTGGTATTTATTATTAACTATTTTTGTTTATTCTTATGATACCTACTTAAAACATATTACAAACTAGTATAATATTTTAAAAATTAGTTTTCGGTAAGGTTAGATAAAGTTTAGAATCGATTTACACTCATATCTATTAATAAGCTTATAAGTAAGTTCCTATAGAAATGATCTAATACGAGATGTAACTTTAGTGCGTTAAATTTGAGGCTTGTCATTGAAAAAAAAAATGAAAATCCAACATATGAACATATGATTAAAGGCCGTCCTATCAAAAGTCTATCGAAACTAATTTTTATCATTTGTAAATTCTGGTAATTATTATTACCTGTTCTTATTTATGCTTATGATACCTTCTTAAAACACATTACAAACTAACTAGTATAGAATTTTAAAGGTGTGTTTTGGGTAATGTTAGATGAAGTTTAGAATTGACTAACACTCATTTCTATTAATAAGCTTATTATATAACTAATTGACATTGACATTGACAGCGTCGTTGTTTGGCAGACGAGCATTACTATTGACATTGACATGAATAGAAGTAAATTCGGTAATCTTCGCAGCAGCCCTAACGATTGGAACCAACGTTTTACTTTTGTCCACAAAATATTAAACGTCTGCTCGAATCATCAAAGGCCGCTCCGCCGATTAACGCAACATCAATACACAAGACGAAGTCCAATCTATACCTGACGTATGCCAGACGAACCTGAATAATGGGATATACCTACTCTCTTAGTGCCCATTAGACTGATGCAAAATCCAACACTTCCGCTCCACAGCGCTCAAACGGCCCCAGATCGGGCCCCGAAAATTGTGAAAATTGTTAGTTGGGATTCAGCTAAAAATCATCATTGAAACATTCAAACAAGCAATACTTGATTGACGAATAATATAATAAGTTTTAAAATGATTGTTTTAATTTAGTTGAATAAAATCTATAGATGCACGAAAAAGCAAATGAACTTAGCTGAGCGTTGCAACGCGTTAGTTGGAACAAACGGTATCTGCTGCAACGGAAAGGGAAGTTGTTTCAGTCGTTTTTATTCAAACTTTTTAAAACTGAAATTGTACATTTTTAACATTTTCACAAGAGCAAAAAAGAGGTAGCAAAACAAAAACTCGTCATTTTCACAGGGTGGCCTACTTCGATCATGCATTCTAAATATCTTCAGTTTTACTAAAATTATTAAAATACAATGTCATAATACTTTTGAATGACTTCATTAGTTAGAGTCTGGACACGACCGCATGGTTGACGTAGACTACGTTGAGATGTTTAGTGAACTTGCTGGATATTGATTTAAAATACAGTAGAAGTAACTTATTTCCTCAATTTACTCCATTTTTTTTTCTCCTTGACATGTCAATTTCCTCACCCATATTAGTTATTTTTCTGACTGTTTCTGAACATTCCGTTAGGGATATTTCCGCATATGAAACACTTGCCTGTAATCTTCCGTTATAACATATATTCCCCGTGCATACTTCAATGCCAATCCCATCTCCGTTGAACATTTGTTATGGATAACACGTTTAACCAAACGCTTGATCGCAGTGGGATACCTCCGGTGGGAAATCGCACAAGCACGTATTGCACATCCCAGCCCAAGTAACATTGTAAGTTTTATTGGGGTTTTAAAGCACTATACAAGTCTAAATCATGGTCTACAGTACCATCATAATACCTAAATTGTTACTTGGGAGGTAACCAATAAGCCCGCTTATTTGGATTGATTTTGTTATATAAAGCTAACATACGACTTATACAGGGCTTTGGCGCATTATAAGTAGGATTATTACTAAGCAGGCTTGTTGGTTACTTGGGATTGCCCCCTCACTTTCTTTCCATCAGCATAATCGAAAATTCGATATTCAGAGTTGTGCTTTCACAAAATTAGAAAGTTTGGTCCATAAGGCCCTGAGTTCAATATTTAATCATAATTTGCTATTTCAAGCATTCAGAAATGCGTCCATTCAAGCAAGATCATAATTCTAAATGTTCTGCTTAAGGTGATTCCCTGTAGCGTCCTTTTTCGTGTTACACTTCGCAATTTCACATGTAAAAAGAATAAGGTTTATGTGAATGCACGTAGCTGAAACTACTACTTGTTGTTTGCTGCGGAGAAGCAAGCAATGTCTGAAAATTGCAGATGCATAAACGTCGTAGATCTTGAGTTGTGTGCTCTTGAAATTGCGAGGTGTGATGGAAAAATGAATTCTACAAGGAAACACCTTAACGTCAGAATTTATCCGCCACTTAAGCACATAATGAGGAACTAGAACTACAAGTATTCAGAAATATATCTCTTAACTTTTTGCCATTCTGGCATTTACTCAAAGACGCTCCAATCCATTTTCAGAGGTTTAATTTTTGTTGGACCGAACTAAACTCAGCACCACCCAGAAACGCGCAAATCCACTTGGTGCATACATTTTGTAACAAACAGCAATGTAAAGCTGTACTTAAAGATGTAAATGAATTTATACCGTCCCTCTGAATCCCACATCCACACAGTGACGGCCCAAAATCAACAAAATTCAGTCCGCCAAGCAAAACCTCACGAACACTAGTTTGTAAATGCGTAGGATGTTGACAGTTCTTACAGTAATGCATCTGTAATTTGTATACAATTTCCGAAGTCCCTCCTTTTTACATATTCTGCTAAAAAAATACTTTCTAAGTCCCGCCCCTGACAGGATCTTCCACCGTTTTTTTTTTTAAATAAATGGGACGGGACAGAAAGTATCTTTTGTGTGGAATATCTAAACAAATAATGGACTTTAGATGTTAATCTAATTGTATATAAAGAGGTACCAGGCATGTTTTACACTATTTTGTAGCTGTGAGAGGTACAGCATACATGACATGCAAATTATCTCTCAACTTGAATTTTTGGCTCTTTTGACAGGTGAAAAAATTACCGTTAATTCTTTTTAGGCTGTCGTTATAGGAGGATGGGGGGGGGGGGGAGGGGGTTTGTTATATAAAAAAAAACATTTGTCGCGTTTCATATTATTTGAACGGGACCGCAAACAGTCTCAATAATTCTTTCTGTTAAATATGTGTGGTCAATTGTTCGATCTCCACAAATTCCACATCCTCTCCTCTCAATGTTCAGTAGAAACAGAGGGAAAGATTTCACTTTTTCCTGATGTGCTCCTGCTACTGATGGCCACGCCGTCCGAAGCTTTAATGAACGAAGGAACGACAGCAGAGCTCTTATATAGTTTTACAGGTTCAAGCAAAACGATGCGCAACCAAATGGTACTCGATTATGACGGCTTGGTTTGGGGAGAACGTTTATTTCATTGAAACAGTGATAGAATTATCACTTTTTATTTGTACATTTTTCAACGATTTTAGTTGAGAAAATTGGAAAAGCCTTTATTGTAGCAGATTGTGAGAGTTATTTCCTATCGATTGATGTATAGAGATTTTAATTTCATCTATAAATAACAAAGTTATAAGCGCTCAAAACCTTACACCTTTTCGTGACGGTCGCAATTCTAGTTTTTCGATTTACACCCAGTACCTTCCCGTAAGACGTCAAAAAAAGCAGAAGGGTCTGTGTCTAAGGGCGCGAACGGAAGCTTGACGTAGGGCGACCAGTGGACGGAACAAATATGTTGATCATTTAGTACTTAACTCTTTCCGTTTTTGAATAGGTGACCCTGAAAAGGGTCGGTTGTTTTTCAAATGCAAGCCACACCAGTGCAAGTCGATACCGACCGGATAACGGCGGCCTACGCAGCTAAAAAAAAGCAGTGTAAATTTCCGTTACTATGATGCACATAAATTGAGCGTCATATATCATACAAGTTTAGATTATAGATCGTGTCAATTTATGAGACTTGTCATGCAATATTCCATATATTGTATGCAACTGTGCACTTTTGTTTGCAACATTTCTTGCAAGCTGCTAGTTTACGTGAAAAGGAAGTTTACATGTATGAATGTTTGCATGCATGGATGTTTACATCGCTAGTAAAATTCAGAATTTTTTGGTGTGTAGTCATGCTGTATACAAGGTATATTTACCACGAAAGGTTTTTAAAGCTTCGTTTCTGTCCTGATCCCACTCACCTCTACGGTCCCAAATAACGTATGGTATGTGGAATATATAATTCTTCTATTTAACAATCTTACAATATTGCAGTTTTTCATCAGAAATAAATGCAATAAAATACGATTTAAAGATTCCGAATCAGTGATTTTGTAAAATACTATCGCGTTTGGCTACAATTTTCTTCAACTGTATTTTTAATAAGATCATTACGAATTTACACATTCTAATGGCAATCTGAAGAAATTTATAGGTTTTCTGTCCCACAAGTCCACCAACCCCCAAGTCACACCACTTGTATAAATTCAATTATCATTTAATTTTTTTATTACTCAATACTCACATAGACGCAATCCGTGTGAACTGATTTCAAACTACTAAACTATTTTCGTCAATTTGTAATACTGTGTGGGATGGCATAGTAAGTCACCACACGTTACGTTCTAAATTAGAAAATTGAACACGTCTGATCAGCGTATTAGCGACAATCTAAAATTTTGGCAAACTTCATGCGCTCCATTCACAGCTCATCAAATCTCTATTAATATGCTTGAAGGGTCGCTTCCGCCGTAGTACATTGGACATAGCTGCATGTTTCGACCCATGCGTTGTTTCTATTGGACCGTACAAATTACATTAAATTAACCACACAAACTACTACTTACGGTATCTTCGATTTACCCACATTCATCAAACGGAGGGCGAGTGTTTAATCTCCTGTCACAGGAAATTCCATTACGATTTAATGGCCTCTTGAAATACATTCAGTTGCACTGAATGCAACATGCTACTACATACACTGTTACGCATATTTCCCGGGAAGATTGCTCTAATGATTATTCAGCGGCTTAATAAGCACACCTCCTGTATCTTTCATTATCGTCACATTTGGGATATCCAGCTACTATGAAGTGAAGTTTTATTAATTGGTAACGCACTCAAACCGTTTGCAGAACATTATATCATCACGTCGTTATTTGACATCATTTGTACCATATTTATAGATGCGGGATAATTTATGGCTTATTCTCAGATCACATCAAGAGTATCTACACCGCGTTCCGAGTGTACCTACAACGTGACGTGCGTCTCCATCGGACGCGTCCATCATAAATATGATGAATACGATCTCCCACTTGACCGAATATGGACCTCGGCAACTGCTTTGGCATCTACCTAACACGGACCGTATCACCAAGTATCCCCTTACCATTTGGGGTGACATTTCATCTCCCGTATCGCGGGTACACATACATCAAACTTGCCTCTCGCAACCGTACCGGGTGGAGTGAAAACCAAAAAAAAAACATAATGATGATGCACTTTGTACAGGACTTCAAACTGGCTCCATTGAAGCGCTGCCGCATAAATTGAACCTTATCAAGAGCAACCGGATAGGATTAATTCAGTCATAACCACGGGGATGGTTCTCTTTATTTTAGATTCAACTTCGCTGTCACGGTGAAGTCAAGTAACTAAACATTTGAATGCGTAATATTAAGCGTAACATGACTTATGAATGCGCAGGCTGTCGCACTAGAGCCCTTGTAGTAACATGTTATAATCATTATGGACATGGGAAATTACATCAAGGGGTTGTGGTGTGGAGAGGGGGATGTGTTGGTATATATGTTGATAAGTGTCCATACATTCTGTGTTTAAAAAAAATATGGGAAAAGTTGGTCTGAAATCTATCAAATACTGTTCACGTGGATTCTGGACAGCGATAGATAGTGTGAATATAGCACAGGGAGCATATCTACGCCAAGAAAAGATTCGATCAGATGCAACCTTCCCCAATTGGATTGAAACTAACTTTGCTTAGGTATTTTTTGTATCACTATCACATTTGTTCTGAAATTCGGTTATATTGAATCTTGAAAAAAAAAATATATATATATATATATGTAGGAGAAATGGATGTAATGTCAGCCTAAATGCCCCTCATTTGGGCCCATACATAAATACAGCAATCGACTAAATTTTCAATAGCGACCAAAAATATCCAATAGTACCGTTCCAATGACGCGTTTATCTAGATAAAATTGAAAAATAGCATATTTTTAGCAATAGGCCCAATTTTGGATCCAAATTTAATAAAATCGTAGAACATCAATTTTTGGTTTTTGAACGTCCTGTCAAAATAAAATAAATCATAAGCTACTTGAAATAAAGATCCTGAACTATCAAACATTTTCAAGGTCCCTTTTTAAGGCTTTAATGTTAGATTCAGGATTTAGAATGAAAGGCAAAATCCCAGAAGAATAATTTTATCGTACTTATCTAAATGTTCAAGGTTGTGAGGCTTAAAAAAGTTTTACAGGCACCAAAAATGTTTAATTATGTACTTTTCGGAATAAACAATTTAGGTAAATGGCTCTAATGTTGGCCTATGGATCTAAGATTGGGCCCATTGCTAAAAATCTGCTATTTATCAATTGTATCTAGATGAACGCGTCATTGGGACGGTACTAATGGATATTTTTGATCGCTATTGAAAATTTAGTCGATTGCTGAATTTTTGTATTGGTCCAAATTATGGGCATTGAGTTTTCACTCGGCTGTCGACAAAAGCAGGCCACTCTCGATGTGTGCTACGCGATCGTCTGTTTTCTCGGCAGCAACCATTGTGTGGTTCTCCTCATTGTTCTTCATCAGCAGTTCTTTCGGTCGATGCGTCGTCGACTTTGGAAAGCAACCGTTTAGTGATGAGTGTGTGAGTGCTGACCACGTTTTGCGTCCATTGCTGCAATGGACGCGCTCTGACCCTCGTTGGCGTACAACAATTTGCCATACAATGAAACTACTAGAAGCGGCTCCAGTTCTGATGGAGGAGGCTTTTTGGATAGCGGAAGATAAAGTGTTTATTGTGTTGTACTTTTTGACTATAGTTTTAAGATGTATTGTACAGTGACCAAGAATCCTCGGCTCTGTAAAGTTAATTCGGTTGAGCCTTATCAAATAAATTAATAAAGAAAAAAAATTAGGGGCATTGCACTATGGTCCGAATCGACAATTTAGCAGGAAAAAATTGTTTTCTCAGTTGTTGTTCATTTTAGATACTAAGTTTCGTGAGAGAAGTTGTTTGTTATCATATCATGCTTCTTTTGAGCAAAAATCTGGTTAGGGTGGTCCTCGTTTAAATCCAAATTCAAGTTCTAACTTTTTTGTTTCAGGTTATAGGTAGTTATATTGCTATGCAAAGTTGTAGAAAATATTATTTTATACAACTTTGCTGAACACACCATTTATCTATCTCTTAAGTTGACTGTTTTAGAGCATTTATTAAGTATTTAATTAGGGTGTCCCTAAAAAAGCAGTTTTTTTATTCTATCTTTTTTGAACCATTTTCTTTTAGAAAATAATCTTCAAAAAACTTGTAGAACAAATATTGGTGCACGTTCTTGCTCAACAAAGCATGTTGATAAGTCTTAACGTTAAAACATTATAGACTATTTTGCTCAAAAAACCAAGTGGCGTTAAAATGCTTATATCACATGGAGTTGGATCGCTAAAATTTTTCTTGTGGTATCATCTGAAACGCCATACTTAAAGAAATATTTGAGGAAAAAACTGCGAGGACAACTTTCTTTAAATTTGAATAAATCAATTTTAAAAATTCCCTAAAAAAACTTGAAAATTGCCTGTAACTCAAAAATGTCTAAGCATAACAACATACTATCTTCATCAAAATTGTAGGTTTTGAATAGATCTTAAAGTCTTCTTTGCACAACTTTTTTGTAGAATGTAAAGTAAAAGAGATAGAATTAATTATGTTTTTTTTTGTAACTTACAAACAGTAATATTCAATGATTGTATTTTTTTTATTTGTTTTCCGTCGATCTTGTTCTCCGTGCTAAATACACGCGTGTTTTTACAGGAAAGAAGCTGAACGATCCAGTACGGCAAGAGGATGCAAACGATCCTATGCTCTATTCATTTGGGATGTTCCCTCTCCACGCATATATCCAGTGTATGGAATTGATGCTTAAAATTTCAAACAGGTTGGCCATGGAAAAACCAACATGGAGAGTTAGCAAGTTGAACGAGAAAGTGAAAAAAAAAACGAGAGCTCAGTATGAAAATTGCATTCAGGGAACAGTTGAGTTTGTGCATAAGTGAACCAATGACGTCTGGAGGAAACTCTAATGACGGCAACACTGCCCGAATATTTGTTAAGGTATTTTAAATCGTTTCAGAAATCAATGGCCTTTATGAAAGATTAGTGGAGCAATTTGATGTGCTTCTCACAATAATTAACAGTAGATCTGACATAAACATTGAGGCATTTCAAAGCAATTCCGAAGAAACAAGGGCTCTTTATGTCAACTGTATGGGTGGTACCCACTTTCGCCAACCGCCCATAAATTGCTGGTACATGGATCTACCATAATCAGACATGCAATTTTACCGATAGGCATGCTAAACGAAGAGGCGCAAGAGACACGGAACAAGAGTATCCGTAAGTTCCGAGAACATCATGCCCGAAAATTTAACAGAGTATCATCGAGGACGTTTTTAAAAGACTGTTGATCACATCTAACCCGGTGGTACCCTTGACTAACAAAAGAACAAGAAATAGTACATTGGTTTTGCCAGAAAATGCTCAACATCTGGTACTTCGTTAAGTGTTATTACGCTTGTTTCTTTATTTTTGTGAAATATGCCTCGAGAATATAATATTTGTTTCGTAAATATATATGCTTCGTTACATTTAAAGCTTTCAGAGTCAATCCGTACAATGACAGTTTACTAAAATGTTGTTCCCCATGATAATTTACACGAAACGAAAATCAATTATTTAATTCATGTGTTTCACTCATACATTTTTGCCAAAGCATCAGCCTTATACATTCCATAAGACAAACCACATAGGTCCTATTAGAATGCATAAATGGTATGTGTGACCGCATATACATTTCATTTGACAAATGATCTTTATTAACTTTTTGCAAGGCGTCTGCTTATTAGTTGACTTATACATTTTATGAATAATCAGCAATGGAAATTTGCCAAAAGGTATAAGGAGATTTCTATCCGTGTATACTCGATATAGGGTGTCTCACAGAAAAAAAAAACATAATTAATTCTATCTCTTTTACTTTACCCTCTACAAAAAAGTTATGCAATGAAGACTTTAAGATCTATTCAAAACCTACAATTTTGATGAAGACAATATGTTGTTATGTTTAGACATTTTTGAGTTACAGGTAATTTTCAAGTTTTTTTAGGGAATTTTTAAAATTGATTTATTCAAATTTAAAGAAAGTTGTCCTCGCAGTTTTTTCCTCAAATATTTCTTTAAGTATGGCGTTTCAGATGATACCACAAGAAAAATTTTAGCGATCCAACTCCATGTGATATAAGCATTTTAACACCACTTGGTTTTTTGAGCAAAATAGTCTATAATGTTTTAACGTTAAGACTTATCAACATGCTTTGTTGAGCAAGAACGTGCACCAATATTTGTTCTACAAGTTTTTTGAAGATTATTTTCTAAAAGAAAATGGTTCAAAAAAGATAGAATAAAAAAACTGCTTTTTTAGGGACACCCTAACTAAATACTTAATAAATGCTTTAAAACAGTCAACTTAAGAGATAGATAAATGGTGTGTTGAGCAAAGTTGTCTAAAATAATACTTTCTACAACTTTGCACAGCAATGTAACTACCTATAACCTGAAACAAAAAAGTTAGAACTTGAATTTGGATTTAAATGAGGACCACCCTAACCGGATTTTTGCTCAAAAGACGCATGATATGATAACAAACAACTTTTTTCACGACACTTAGCATCTAAAATGACCAACAACGGAGAAAACAATTTTTTCCTGCTAAATTGTCGATTCGGACCATAGTGCATTGGCCATCACAAATTTAATGTTGTATTATTATTGCTTATGAAGTTTTCTGATTATTTAGTCATTCAAAGTTTCATATTTAAAGAACTTAATTGTTTGAGTTTCACACATTTTTTTTCTACATTTATCGAGCATTATCAAAGTAACCCCAAATCAAAATACTGAAGTTCGATCACAAAACTAAAAAAAAAAATAGTGCAAATGCTTTAATTTTCGTTCAACGTATTACTAGCGAATTAATTCTTGGATTCTCAGTACTTGTTTAAAAATATAAAATTTGAAAACACATTCATTGCTGTAAAATTTTTTTTAGAATATGCTTTATTTTTTTTTTTTTTTTTTTTTTTCCTTGATTTGTTTTCCGTCGATCTTGTTTTCCGTGCTGAGCACCAATGCTACCGACGCCAGGGAGGCAGCTCCCACACCTGGACCCTACCTATCGACCCATCAACTCATGAACCGGGGACCAACGGCTTTACTTCCCATCCGAAGGAAGGCGTGATCAGAGATGTTATGCCTCAGAACATCCCGGCGGCGCCGACTGGGATTGAACCCAGGCCTGCTGGGGTGAGAGATAATCACGCTTACCACTACACCACCGGCGCCGCTAGAATATGCTTTAAATACTATCAATGTTACCCCGTCTTACCTGTTTAGGTAAATTGTGACATGGCAGTGGATACCTGCTGATTTTTAGTACCTATTGATTAGTATATAACTCGTAGATAAAAGATGGATTCTTCAGTGGTCAGCAAAAACAACTTGGTGAGACTTGGTGTTTGAATAGAATAAATCTTAAGAACCTGGTGAAAAAAAAAACTGGAATTTGAAAAATGAAGACTGGATTTAACAAAAATCAGGTCCTTGACGAATGTTTACGTCTCAATGACATGGATAGATGATTGAATTTTGAGAAGATTAATAGAAGATCGTTACACAAAGGAACCACAAAGGGTTTCTGTATGATCTTGAAAAATCTTCAAATCTACTCCAAACTTTCTCTCTTTTGCCTGCATGATTGAATTGATGAAAAGTATGTGTTTCAATTGAAATCTGTTATGTTAAAATAAGACATTTTTTACTAAGAAACGGAGTACTCAAATTGTATGGATCGCTAGTAGATGCTAAGTGGAATACTAAGTGCTCCATGGAGCACGATCTGAAAACTCGTGCTGTTTATGTAAAAGTGATGAGTTATTTATTATTATAGTCATTGAATGTTTTCGATATCGACAGAATTATTTTTGACATTGTTACTGGAAGAATAGATTCTCACAAAACCTTTATCAAAAACTCATTCATTTTACGTCAATGACAAAGATTCATATGGTAACGAAAATTGCAATTTCGTACAATATTTTGTTTTCACATTATTGATATCTAGGCAGACAGACGAACGTAATGATGCTAGTTCACTTTGACGCATGGAGCCGATTTAATTGGCATAATTCGTTCAATTTCGTTATAAATTTAGTTGATTCAAAAACTGCACATTTTCGTCACTAACTACATTATTACTGGCAATTGACATGATTTCCCTCACGAAATGAAAATTAATTATTTTATGCATGTGTTTCACTTATACATTTTTTACAAATCATCAGCCTTATACATTCCATAAGGCAAACCATATAGCTACATTTTATTTGACACATGATATTCATTCACTTTTTGCGACGCATCTGCTTATTAGTTGACTTACACATTTTATTAATATTCTGCAATAGAAATTTGCCAAAAGGTATAAGGGGATTCCTATCCGTGCATGAAGATAATCTTTAATTCGAGTGCGTTACGAATGCTGTTTTGTCAATATCCCCGTGTATGGTCGATATTTTGTAGCACTATACACGGCTGACGAAAGTATTCGACGAGTTCGACTCAAAATGGCAAAAAGTGGATGAGTAACATTTCCTCAAAAATCACATCGAACATCAGAAAAAAGGATGAATATTTTAGTCAGTCTATGAGTATACTTATAAACTATATTCGAACTGATTTTTGAAGAAAACCGACGAACATTTTACTCATTCACTGAGTAACCCCACTTTTTGCAATCTTAAACCCATTTCGACTTAATTCTGAGTTAATCTCTATGCGACCGTTTAAGATATAAATGATTCTCCCTCAGGCTTTGAGTTACCTTTGTCTGATTATAATTAATTATATTAAGTTTACTGATGTTTTTCTTATATGTACTTAATTTTACTGACTTTCAAACATAAACTTCCTAGCTTCTATATTCATTTTAAATTTCTAAATACTTTTGACTTTTTCTGACAGATTACAGACGCTCCTCAATCATTAAGCTTGATTATGGGCAAGTTATTGATGTGAGTTTAATGTTCAATGCTGCCTCATATGATTAGCGAAAATAGCTGGTCCTTTTCAAAAGTTCCGAAATATCCGCACAACGTAAGTGATTTCGTTTACCCTTATATGTACTTGACTTCTTCAATGCCCTGGAATTAAATCGACCCTTCCATCAACTGAAAAGCAACTTGATGAAATACGTCTGCTACTGCAAATATGAAGCTCTCCTTCAGTTGGTTGTAAACACATTTTTTCATCGTATGTGAATGTTTCCTCTTTCTTTGAGGATTTGGGCTAGTCCAATGGCACACACAAGACGAGAAGACAATTCGTGGGTGAGGAAACTCTCCTTCCACCCACCCCCGTTGCATTCCATTCAAAAAATGCTGCTGAATTCGCAAATCAGGACAATGAACTTTTTCGCGTGGACAAAGATGATGAAACATGCTGTGACTATGTATTGTTAATCAACCGATTCTATTATCAGAGATGTAAGGTGTATTTCAGCTTTCATGGGAGATATTGTGACTGGTTGACTGCGAAGTATTCGAGAAGGTTTTGAAAAAGATCATCACTACCTTCTATAGAAAATGAATACTGCAAAACGGGACAGACATATTGGGAGACGTAGCCGAAGATTTTGCACAAATCCAGAGATATTTTTTTCTCTCCTGAATTGCGATTTGACCCGAGTTACAGGGGATGCTCAATATGGATCTGAATCAGTTCGCATATAATATGGTTATTTAAAACAAACTTGTTTTTATTTTTACGAATTCGCACATACAGTTTCCACTCTTGTCACAAACTCTTCTCACGCAAATGGAGGTAATATTACTGAACTTCAGTGTTTTTACAGTTCCTCGGTGTTTCTTATGTATTTACAAAAGTCGGAAAATAGTAAATTTGCAATGACATTTCCTGGGTCACTTTTCAAATCGATAAATCTACATTGTTCGCTTCTCATCATTGGTTTTCTCTTTCGTTAATAACTTGGCTGCATTCATATTTAAGGATATCTTAATTTACATAATCGGTCAAACAAATGATTAGCATTTCTGATTTCACCTCTGATTCTACCAAATACTTGTACTTTTTTTTACAGATACCGTAAAACGAGTTAGCCTTGACGGGCAAATTTGATAGTAGAAAAAATTACTCTCCGCATCGTTTCCGAAAAGGAAACATTGGTTCCATATTGTAGCATAGGGTATTGCCCTATAGGTTTCTATATAGTATGTCTTACATATTTTCGAAACAATTTTCAAACAATTACTTATGAAACGTGTTTCCCATACAGTCATCATGAATTCAATGTTGTTTCTTATTTCTTACGATGATTTCTGATAATATACTCATTCAAAGTTTCATATTTCATGAACTAAATTGTTTTAATTTCACGCATGTTTCCTACATTAATTATCAGCATTATCAAAGTAGCCCCAAATCAAAATACTGATGTTCGGTCCAAAGAATAAAAAAATTGAACAAATGCACTCATAGAATCGGTCATCCGGAATAGCAATACCGGGCCCTTAACTGGCTATACTGCCATGTAACAGTAATGTGACGTAAACACCGAAATCAAAATGGTCCAAGAGAAGCTATTTTCTGTTCAGGGCTTTTAAAAGGGTAAATTTTCACCGCTATTTGATATCAATCGATAATTATGATAGGGTTAATGAAAAAAAAATGTCAGGAAACATGAATTTAATTTTGAGAATTTATGTTCGATGAACGTCACTTTGCAGCGAAAACAAGTTATATAACAGTTATATAACAGTTATATAACCTTTGTATGACTGGTTTTGGTTTTATAACAGTTTACTCAATTTAATTCTATGCATTTGTGTTACTTGGGAGTATAGACTATTTGAGGCCTCATATGTATCTCCCGTAGTAACATTTTGTTTATAGAATATAAGCATTGTAATGTTTCTGTCCTATGCCTCACCATCGTATTTTTTTTAATTCCGCATCTTGTTGATAGTTTACATGGTGATCGCCAAATGGTAATTTATTTGGCCTATAGAACTCGGTTATGTGTAACAGAGATTTGATGAACATAAGTCCCTGTATTGAATTTCGTTTGCGAAAAACGATATAAATAAATCTAAATCTTTAAAATTTGGGGCGCAATTTGTTGATTTTATCTAATTATGCGCGTTTTGAATAGAAACTAAGCGATCAATTTAACCTCTGCTGGTTAATAGGAGAACCTCAAAAAGAGTGTTGTAAGCTGAATGTTTTGCCGTGAGACTTGGAAAACGGAACACTTTTTCACTTTTCCTAATACATTGATTCATCTGAGAAGCTTGATCCATAGTTGAAAAAAATGTAATTCGGTATCGTTTCGCAAGGATCCTACTGGTGTTCAGGAATATTGTAGTTGAAGTACTGATTGCGTTCCTATTAAAAACTAAACCTTTTTCAACCAAGCAATATTATACGACTTGTTGCATGCTGTGGTGTTACATTCGACCGTGTGCATTTTAGTGGTTTAAAAATGTATTATTATGAGTAATACCTCACGGAAAGCGTAGTTAACATTTTATATACCACCCACAACCGTAATACATTGAAGATTATTAGGAAAAAAGAGCAGGTCGTATGGACAGTTTTTACGCGCTTCTGTAAAATTTGTTACATACGACGATTGACATCCCCATAGAATTTAAGTGTCGTATGTAACATTGAGCTATGTGTTGATCAGTTTTTGCCTTTAGGAAGAGTAAGCAGAGTACCCGAGCAAAGCTGAACATCAAATTGAAATCAAAATTTGCTGTTATGATGTAACTTATTTTGAATACTCCAGTTGATCTCATTTTGGTTGACTTAACGGTTAACACAGCAAAAATGAGAGCAAAATTTTACACTGTTGAAGCAAACGGAAAACTAATCCTGCTTTCAATGAAATCAATTTGATTACTGATTTTGCATTCATAATGTTTAACTGAATACGGGCCTACCATTCATGTTTCTCAAGCTGAAAGACTTAGGCTCCAATCTCACCGCGGGCAAGTCACGAATGACCTAAAATGTGTCAAACAAATCAGATAAACGATAATCATTAGTTCAACGACAGATGAATTTCAATTAAATTTTAAACAAGACGTAAACAGCAGAACTTCAAGTTAAGTTGCTTTCATTTAAAACGTCTTGACTGCATAATGAAAGCACAATATGATATCAGACTTATGTCGCAACATTTGAAATTAAAATGAGTTTTCATTATGATAGGAACTGCACACTTTAATATCGATTTGCTTTCATTTTGTTAACCGACTTTGCTCGGGTAGTGTCAATTTGTTTACGTTTGTTACATACTATCTTTTCAAAATGCACTCCAGAGTTTTTTTTTATATATATAGATTTTTTTTTCGCACTTCCAACTAAGAAAGCTGGAAACTTTCACCTACCCCGGGCTCTCTGTATGCCGATGGGGTTAGGCTCTGTGGTTCTCATTAATCGGTTAGCTTATGATACATCTCCCAGTGAGCAAAGGCTCTTTAAAGGGGATGCCTACTTTCAAACAATAAACTTATTCTAACACATACAAGTGGATACTAAGTTTAAACTTTAATTTATATGGTTGGTGGTTCTAAGTACCAGGGTTCAGCCAAAACGTTGATTTGATGATTGTTATTATGAACGGGTGTCGTCGATCGATGATTATGAAAACTTTAAATCTTGCTCCACAGAAGAATCAACTCCATATCATACAGGTGCGACCAGAAATAAATGCCAAAAATAAAAGGAACATTTTCAAAAAATATATTGTGTGATTTTCCGCTTGAAGTGTGCTCTCAAATCCTTTTTGAACACATCAATTCGATGTAGATTTTTCAAGGTTGATGGTAAATCGTTGTACAACTTGCTACCTAGGTACGTAATTCTCTTACGTCCAAACTCTGTTCGCGGGCGTACCAGGGCAAAGTTTCCCATCTGACGCGATGCTCTGGTGTGCTGCATTCTCCTTATAGCGTAGGAGTAGGAGTTGAGCTACAAATCAGTTCAGATCTATGGAAAATCATAAAATAAGACAATTACCGATAGAAATAGCAAGATGTTCAATGAAAAATGCTTCAATTTGCGTTGTGAACTCTCGAACTCGCCTGGCGCACTCTACGGTGGAAAAGTCTATTGCAATCAAATTGCTCGAAATATAAGCGAATCATTTACAGTATCTTACAGCTCGAGACATTACTACTCCCACTGAAGCGAGAGTCAACTTCACAGAGAACCTTCAACACCAACAGATCAACTCGATCCGGTAATCTCTCAGCAAGAAACGTTTCGCTCGTTCTATACAGGGAAAAACCGTGGATCTAGTGGTTTTAGTTTCGCGCCGGCTTTGCTGAAAATGATTGCCTTATGATTGTGTGCGATGATGGCTAGATGATGATGACTCTCTAAAAGCGCGCGCTCTCGTTTCCATGCGAATCCGTTGATGGGCCTGCTATATAGATGGGAAGCAACAGCTTCTCACATCCTATAGGTAGGTAGGTAGGTACGTGGGCTTCTACATGGTTGTGCATAGGTCCGTACTTACTTGCCATGCTGCTATGGGAGAAGCTTCGAATGAAGCCGCTCGCTCCCTGTTACTTTTGGGTGCTTCGATTCGAAAACACACGGCAAGCAGGGGCAGAGTTTATTATGTGTACGCGAACGTTACGGTTCGGAAAGAGTATAGCTCTAGCGGCATGAAGTCCATTGAAAATCTTTCAGTTTATATTTAATCGCTGTCGTGGCAAGAGTGAATTTGGTCGCTCTCGGTGTGTTCGCTCGCTCACTTGCTGGTGTCTCATCGCAGTTGGTTCTAGCGTTGGTGGATTTATTACTGGTATCGTCGTTCAGCAGAACTTACACTCGGTGTGCTCAGTATAGAATCGAACTGAGGTCTCTAGGATATTTCTGGATTTTTCTCAAGTGACACGAGACAAGCCGGTGCTACGTTATTCATTTTTTGTTTCGATTAAACGCCGGCTGCTGAAAACAAATCTTTCGGCGGGAGTTGACCGAGTTTCGGCAGTGTGTGACAGAGTTTTACTTTCGGCGCTTGACGATAGTGCTAAGGTCGATAAAAATAAATTCAAGAAAGCGTCAGAAAGTAACAAGGATTTTCTCAGATCTTGGTGCGGTCGTGAAAATCGTTTCAGTCATAAGACTCAAATATATCAAATCTGCGAAACACTTGGATTTGTGGCTTGTTTGGTGTGTGGCGCTTTATTGTTTATATTTTCGTTTTCCATTGTTTTTATGAGCAGATGATCACATCGAAGAGAGTGTGGTGTTAGTTTTGTTTTTTGTTAAAATCGTTCGTATTCGAATAATGTTGTTTTTATCATCGTCAAGCTTCATGGGTTGGTGGTGAAAAAGGGAAGGAAGAGTAAACCCAGTTTACTGAACCAATCGAGACACAGCAAGTCGTGTGTGTAATTTTTTCAGCAAACGAAACCGTGCAGAGGCCGCTGAGGATCAGTGACTAAAACGTGGAAGGTTGTGTGATTTATCCCCTATACTTGAACTGCCTGCGTAAGTGTTTCGGTAAACGGAAAAAATTGGCAATCGAGCTTCAGTTCAATATTCGAAGGCAGATTGATTAATCCGAGTAAGTAAATCTACTATAACATACCATGAACTTTCCTTTGCTCCATATTTTGTACATAAGAATCTTGATTTATCGTGATTCTATGATAAATGTAAGACAAAGTCATCTTTGTACCCATGGAATAAATAAAAACAGCTTGTAAAATAACATTCGAATATTAAACATATATAGGGGAAATGGCTCTAATGCTGGCCTATGGATCTAAGATTGGGCCCATCGCTAAAAATCTGCTATTTATCAATTTTATCTAGACGAACGCGTCATTGGAACGGTACTAATGGATATTTTTGGTCACTATTGAAAATTTACTCGATTGCTGAATTTATGTATGGGCCCAAATTAGGGGCATTTAGGTCGACATTACATCCATTTCCCCTATATTTGAACTTTTATATTAGGTTCTAATGAAGAGAGAGCGCATAAAGCGGATTTAGAATTAAATGTGCAGACTTTTTCAATATTTACAACTAATACTGACAATGTTCACAAAGATTAAGTTTTGATCAGGGTTGCATCCACTCACTTCGCTATAAAAATTGTTTTTCGGAATTATAAAATCATTAGATGTAATAATGATATTGTGTACTTGTAAGTTAGAAGAAGAAGATACGAAGTATATGGTTGACACATAAAACCTTTTGATTTCGCTTTCAAAGAGTCAAAATCAGCAATTTTATGATTCGTGAGCGCTAACGAATCGTAAAATCAATGATTCTAAGTCTCTCAGAGCTACATTGACAGGTTTTTTTTTGTGTCAAGCACATACCTCACAACCTCTTCTTGGAACTTACATGTACTAAATATTATTATTACATCTAATAAATTCAAAATTCAAAAAAAAAAACATGTTTTATAGTGAAGTGGGCGGAAGCTTCCTTGTTTTAACAAATACCTCCCTAGATAAATTGAATATGGGTTAAGGAAAGACCACTATTTTTGAAGAAACATCTCTAGAAAGCTTAGCTCATTGAAACGTATATTAAAAAAGGTAAACCAAGAACGGATCGGAATTGAATCGATATTGCGAAACCGTGAATCCGCAGTGCATGAAGGGTGTTCGTCTTCTTATCGTTGATTTGTTTGATTTGGGTGGCGTTCGATAACGGCCCATCAATTGTAATTTCTTGATGTTGGTCTGTTGCATAGCGAATTGAATCAATTTATGGGTGTTCGATAAAAATTGGTCTTTACCGTAAACTAAGGTAAGGTTTCTACTGATTGTTATCTTGTTCTTTGTTGTGACGTCCCAACTGGAACGTTACGCTCTCATCGTGTAACGCGTTCTTCGAGCATTTCTACACTTATTTATTGAAAATACCATTTCTGCATACGTATGATACTTTTTTTTTCCGAGAAATATTTCGTCCCGAAAAAAAATTGTTGAAGGACCGGTAATAGAAGTCGCCGCTTTCTTCGTACTAATTATGTTAACAGGAGGCCCAAACTGAACTGAACAATCAAATCATAAAAATAAACTCGATAATTGAACTCACTTCTTTGTTCAGCCAATTATCACTCCAAACTCGCTTTGTATTTGACGATTTTAGCGAACCCATTAGTGACGTCTATCGCATCCCATTAATATGGGCAAACTTGACTCATCCATTAATGCCATTGCTGTGAAAACTATCCTAATAGTACGCTGGCACGCAATTCTCATGATGTGATACGGAAAACTAACGGGTCTCTGGTCCGACCGGAAAAGTTTGTATAACAATGGTTTATATTGTTTTTACTTGCCATGCGTACAGAACGGTAGCTTTATGAGCCACGAGATCTTATCACTTTGAATGCTCATTTGCGTTTCACGCATAATGTCAACCACTGTATTCATATACAGCAGGGGATGCTGTGCTGTGGTGATGTTTGCGTTGAGAAGTGTCAGCGCCTGACTAAATATTTGCATTTTATTCTCGTTAACCAACTATAAAAGACCCATTCATAGTTTGAAAGGAATAGGTACCGAACATATTTCGATTGTGGATGCTGTCAATGTTTGTTTGAAGTTTACAATTCACGAGTAAAAGTTGGCACTCGTGGCGAACATAAGAACAATCGACATGATGATGATTTCAAAAATTTTCACTATGAGGTTTGGGACTGAATTTTTAAAATGCTTATATTTTATTAACTAATGCATTTTTTTTTAAATGCGATTTTCGCTAAGGTGTAAAAATCGTTGAAATCTACTAATCAGGTGAAGATACACACAAAAAATTAAATTTAAATTTATGCGTCTGTCGTTTGAAATTATTTGGTTTTTCCGTAGTTCCGTAGGTTCCGGTTGCCGTCAATTGTTTCTTTCCAAAAAGTAACTTTTGAAAATAAGTTGGCACATAATCCTCAAATGTTATCTGTAAAGCCAGCTTCTAATCAAATGAGTTCAAATTTCAGTTTAAAACATTTCCTGAGAGCAATATGGTGATAAGTTAGAAGTACATGAATAAAAAACTCAAAATCGAACAGTTTGGTCACTTGGTTTGATTTGGTCCACACAATCTTTTAAGTGACACTAACGTGAAAATATAATATCAGTATATGTATGTAATGTAAACAAATGTCAAAGATGAAAAGAAAGCTAATAAAAAGTAGGTTTTTCAATTGTTATCACCGCATAAACTTCAAAAGGTTTGAACATAGTAATTTTCCATATAAATCCTAAAACCCTGTGGAGCGAAACTTCAAAGTTTACATCAGTCTGACATTTGACATTGAATAATGAGAGACAGAAGGATTAGTATTTTCCATTTAATTTCACTACTTTATTTGCTTATCCTTGACAGATACGCGTATTTCGTCTACAATGTGCAGACTTCTTCAGTGTCTTGTACTAATACTCGACTGGTATTGGTATCGAGTATTAGTACAAGACACTGAGGAAGTCTGCACATTGTAGACGAAATACGCGTATTTGTCAAGGATAAGCAAATAAAGTAGTGGAATTAAATGGAAAATACTAATCCTTCCTCTCTCATTATACAGGTATTCCACTAAGACGCCCACATTCATCAGGATTCATTGAATAATGATTATTTTAATAAAACTAATTTATCAACGGTAGGTGCTACTATCCACCTGCATTGTGATAACCCATCGTGTTAGCTCGTTAAACAGCCATTCACACTATCGCACTGACCACCATAAATGCAGTTTCCAACCCGTGTAGACTTAGGCGGTTAGTGGGTAAACAAAACATCCCCAACCGCCAACCACACGCCCATCAACGGCGCACACTTTCAGCCTTAAGTCTGAAGTGCCTGAGTTAACATATGCCGAAGTGACAGTAACAGACAATCCTCGACGACGACGCTGTACTACCGAACCGGGAAGAATTTTTGCAAGACGACCCACTAAACTGTGACTGTGTTTGTAATGGATCTTTCTATCTATACCATTTTGCACAGCACTGTTAGTCATAAAGGAAGCTCCATTCATGGGAGTTCTCGAAGCAGTCGTTTTCGTTTGCTTCACATGTGTCTGTTAAAAAACATCTGCATCAGCTTTCATATTCGAAAGCAGAATGATTCTTCGTTTTATGATATTGTTGATGCAGGTCGGTATTTCAATCTCGAAATTGACCAATTTGTGCAAGCGATGCAAATTTAATTCCAAATCACGAACGTGCAATCTAAGTGAGTTTGTAAACCCCTACGCAAACTGCAAAAATGGTCACGATCCTTAGTGCAACGAGCACACGGTTTGTACATGGCACGAATATCCGCACGTAGGCGTCTAGAACACTTGGCACTGTCGAATTCATTCACGATCCGGTACGCTTGCAGTAAGCCTCAAGCGTAGCAGATTCCAAAAATGATATGTAGGTTGGTTCGAAATGCGATGGCTGATAAAAATGTTATGGCTATTAGATTACGTACATCCTAAAATAGTTTCCAAAATCCAATCAAGCTCTGAATCGTTGCGGGCTGCAACTACTAAGTACTACCTGCTGACCACATTCATATTTTGTATTAGCAAAGTAAATTTATTTCCGAGCGTCATCATTAACATCGTTGTCGGCGTTCGATATTTATACATCTACATCTCCTACTTGAAGCGCAAGTGTAAACATAGCAACAAGTGGGTTCGATACTATACCATTACCAACCGCAACGTGAATGTGGTGATTCTCCCTGCTTGCATCTTCTACATGTAACATGGTTGGAGCGCTATAGAGGAGCAACTTGTTTTGCGGCAAGGACGTTTCCATAAGACGAATTGCAGTCAGGGTCCAAGTCTTGGCGCTGTAGATGAGTCCTGACGTACCAAAGTTCTTCTTTTTTCCTCAACAAGATCTTTGATGCATAGGGTAAATGCGCAAGTTTTTGACCTTTTCTTAAATTTCTCTTTTTTTCCATTTCTTCAATCTTTATACCAAATTTATTACCGGTGTAGAACATACAGTGGTGGCGTTTAAATTAGCACAATAGGCCGATTTTCATACAAACTAGCCAACTTTGGCATGTTTTGTTACGATCAATTGAGCTGAAATTTTGGCACAGAATTACAAATATGCTCTATTTTGCGTGTACGTAATATCAAATTATTGGAAGCGCTTGCCGAAAATTGACGGGTTGGTTGAAAATAGCCAACAAATTAGCACATTTAAAATTCAAAATTTCCGACGTTTATAGTTTTAAAATTTTCAACCATATTGCCAATAAACGACGGTGTGTTTAAAAAAGTTATTTACGATATGGTCAAAAATTTCCGAAATAATAGACTTCGGATATTTCGAATTATAAAAGTGGAAAATAACCAAGTGAATTACACATAATTTTCATGTGATCCCATAAATGTGAAATGGAACCACTAAATCACATGAACCTATTATTACTTACATATTTGTTATTGTAAAAATATGATGTGCGTTCCTAATAGAAACTATGCGAAAACTTTTGTCAGTGTAGGAGAAAAGTATTTGTGCACGATCGTCTGGAAAACCCAAAGTGTTCCGAATTTGAGCTGGCAGAAACGTTAGGTTCCCTCATGTAAAACACCATACTGAAAAGTATACCGAGTACTGTAAAAGTACCAAGATACAATGATGACGGCTAGCATACCTCAAACTCGGAGTGGTACTGTCAACTACCAACTGTGGTGCTTTGGTCATCAAGTCCATACAGGTCAACCTAAACACCTTGGCAGAGTTGCAAAAATTCGAAAGAACATATTGAATATGAATACAAAATTACTTCAGTGCATATTATGCGCAGTCCGCAATTTTCTTCTTTTTATCTCTGTACTCGCAGAGTTCATTGTCTTGCTTGTTTTGTTTTGCTCTTCATTGTGTTAATGCACATGAATCTACAGAGTTCATTCATGGTTGTCATATTGGTGCTCCTTTTTGTTGTATTCATCCACAGGATTTTCAGTTCATGCACATATTCATTGAATTTATGAACCATAAAAATCATTGTTCATTGGACCGCAGTGAAAAGTTGACCTTGGCCTATGAATTTTACAAAAAGTTCAGTGACTTCAAGGCTTCAAGTTCAACCGATGTTGTAAGCAACCTGTACATTAACCAAGTTTAATTTGTACCTAGGGGAACGACACATCCAAGTTTAAATCCTACGATGCGCGAAAATCTCACGCTAGCTAATCACGCATCTATGGCCAAAGTGAAGTAACCACTTGTCACTCACGGTCAAGTGATTGTCGTGTAAATCAAATGGGAATTACTTCACCGTGAGTGATAAGTTGTCACTCCACCGTGAAGTGATATCGGTAATAAGGGCCTATATCCATGTCCCGCATCGTGTTCTATATTTTTGCTGCAAATCTGCAGAATCTTCATCAATCTTTATTCCATCTACTCATCGAAAAAGCATCTAACGACACCAAAACATAATCATCTCTGCATTATCGATAGAGTCGCTCCCCTCGATTTATGTCTGCTTTTGCAACTGGCATGTCTCGTCTAAAATACTATGGGCTTTCTTTGATCTATCGTTGTTGGAAAGCTGAATAAACCTTTTCTTACCTGAGTAAGCTGTTGCAGATCATTCAATATTTGTTGTGTCTCTCAGGCTGCAACCCTGACCCGACGACGCTATTATTCCTGATCAAACCAGACGTGTGCGCTTTTGATGCTTCGATGCACTAGATCGGCGGTGGCTTCATTAGTTTGCATATTTGCATGTTCCGCCAGCGCATGTGATGATTGAAATGGGCAGCCTGGGATTTTACGCTTTTATTTTGCACCCAGACCGAGTGAAGAATAATGTATAATGACAAGGATATCAGGGTGTTGATTGAGCAACTTATTCAAACATCATGTTCACATTACATCATCTGTGTTTTGAAATTATCAGGGTGTTTCATATCTGGTGTAGGTACCACCCACGAAGCAAGATTTGTTTCTATTGGCATCATGACCATACCTAATAATAACTACGGATATCAACTCAACGATTATAATAGAGTGAGGTAATACAGTGATCTGATGACTCATTACGTGGTAAGATTGAATTACATGTGATTAGTGTAAATTGTTCAGCAGATTAATTAAAACAAAATCTAAGCTGGATTAAAGCAGGAAAATCATTGGTTTTTTAAGAAGTTGTACCGTTCTGATTCATATTTCGGACACTTAAGGAAAGTTCTTCAAACAACGGACTTAAAATTGATGGTAACACATTATTATTGAAAAAATCAAATCTTTTCGAGAATAAGTGTTAATTAACCAGGGCTGCCAAGATCCAAATTTTGGACACTATGCACGGGTTATAGCTACAGATACTAAAGGTTCCATACACGCTAACCATTAACGAGTAAAAAAGTGGCTTAACTGATTAATGAGTATGTTTACCCGTTAATGAGTATCTGTTGCCCATTAATGAGTAACAGTTACTCATTAATGGGTAACAGATACTCATTAATGGTTATAAAATCTACTCATTTAATGAGTTAAGCCATCTTTCTTCAAAATGGATCTGTTTTACCAATTAAAGGGTACTTTCAAGTTAGCGTGTAGATAAACGGAGGCAAAGTAGAATGTAGCCAAACGAACTGTCTGTTGAATTTGTTTAGTATCGGGGTTGGAACCAGTTCCGAAACCGAACTTTTTGTCAGTGCGAACTTCAACCTGAGGTAGGTTTTGAAAACAAACAATCAAACTGACGATTGTCAAGCAGTTCCAATCTTGATACCCGATCCAGGTTGGAACTGAATAATAAACAAATTCACTATTAGTGTAGGCAAAGGAGCATGACGTCCTCATGCAAAAAAAAAAAACAAAACTGTACAACGTAGAGCTCTATTATGAACATTTTTCGTGGATGCTAGTAAGATATTTTTTTTTCATGGTTGCCAAAACAACTTTTTGTATACACACCAGAAAATTTTGAATTTTACTGGCGATGTAAACATCCATGCATGCAAACATTCATACACGTAAACTTCCTTTTCACGTTAACTAGCAGCTTGCAAGAAATGTTGCAAACAAAAATGGACAGTTGCATACAATATAGGGAATATTGCATGACATGTCTCATAAATTTACACGATCTATAATCTAAACTTGTATGATATATGACGCTCCATTTATGTGCATCATAGTAACGGAAATTTACACTATTTGTCTTAGCTGTGTAGTTTCTATAGTTATATCGATAAATATGGTTGTAAAACCGAGGGGCGACTAAAGAAACAAGCGTGATATATTTTTAATGTTTATATTATTATATTACATTAAATTACAGCTATTTGAAGATAAAATTTTACGCTGACCGAATTATGAATCAGAACGGTAATTAGTAGTTTGCCACTAGCGTAAGTGTGCCAGTCTTTGGCTCCTAGTGATTTTCTAATTGGCCCTATCTGAATGTTCATATTTATCAAGCATTATGTGAAAAGGGTCTATGAACAAAACGTAAGCAATAGCTTTACGCCCATTGCTAACGAATCACAATACACACATACAAACTTACTACACCATCTTATAGAGCAAACTTCCTCTACCAGATGCTGGTGTCGGTTTGTCTGACTGATTCCTTATCCGCGAGAAAATGTCAGCTGTCAGAAAGTAGTGCGTCGAGATCAAACAATGACTCGGCATTGCTCAGTATGTATCAAAATGAGCCAAGTGGATCCAGTTTCGGTTCCAGCACTTGCCAAATTCAATCAGATCCGTAAGAAAATCAATTCACATATGTAATTAAGTTATAAATCTTAACGTCACAAAAGAAAACAAAAATTCTGTAACAACTAAGCACGTCAGTTTTTCAGCGTGACCTAGTGTGGTGCTTAACAAATAAATAAACTCAACCTCACCGAATTTTAATAAGATGAAAACGTTTTAGGGACCTACAAACAACGGGATATAGAAAGGTAAGATGACGTGACCATACCAAGTAACTCATTGCTTGGTTGAACATTTGGTTTGAATTGTTGCATAGATGATGATTTTCAGATCAAAACTTGATCAACCAGAAGCCTAGAAAACAAAGAACTTTGATCACCTGATGGTCATTGGACCACCTTACATCATGAGAGAATATCCGAGATATGTGATTTGAATTGATTACAAGTTTGAGATCTTCAGTACAATAGAACCTGATCAACCTGAAGTCTTGAAAAATATCCAGACGATTTTATGGTGATCTTAAAATACATGAAGAATTTTGGAATAACTTCTAAACTGCCGTGTTTCATATGAGAGGAAATCTAAGAGATGCGATATGGATTGTGGAATACTTGGACATCTTTAGATATCTGATCACTCTGAAGTCTTGAAAAAACATCATCTCACTCTTATCACTTGGTGTTATTTTATATAATTTCTGAGCAACCTGGAATCTTTGAGAATATCTTGGAGATGTGGTTTAGATTGTTGGGCAGTTGAAGATCTTCAGAATGATAGCTGATGAAGCTGAAGTCTAAAACAAAAATCTTGAGGAAATTTTGGAGATCTATGATCACTTGGATGTACATGGGACATATTTCTGAGCAACCTGGTATCTTGAGAGCATATCCTTCCTTTATTTAACGTCGGTCTCTGTTCCGCAATCCGCAATCTAGAGCCAATCACCGACGGACACCGATTGCAATCCATTGACGGCAATCGAATGTGCAGGAAGGTAACTTCTACATCTGCGTAAGATATCGCACCCATTCAACACACATGGGCCGGAACCAACGGCTTTACTTCCAATCCGAAGGAAGACGTGCCTCAGAAAAATCCCACCGACCTCAGCTGGGATTCAGATGGGAAAACAGTCACGCTTACCACTACACAACCAGCGCCGGCTTGAGAGGATATCTGGGAGAAATGATTTGAATTGATGTGCAGTTGATGATCTTCAGAATGATTCCCGATCATGCTGAAGTCTTGAAGAAATACTTTGAGGACTTTTTGGAGATCTATGATCACCTAGAGATGTTTAATGATGCCTGATCAAGCTGAAGTCTTGACAAATATTATGAGAACTTTTTATAGATCTATGATCACCTGGCTTTGAAATAATTTCTGAGCAATCTAGTATTGAGAGAATATCTGGGAGATGTGAGTTGAATTGTTGGGCAGTTGAAGATCTTCAGAATGATTCTTGATCAAACTGATAAATATCTTGAAGACTCTTTGGAGATCTGGAGGTCGTTTTCATTATTTCTGAGCAACCTGATATGTTGAAATAATATCTGAGAGCTGTGATTTGAATTGTTGGGCAGTTAAAGATTTTCAGAATAGATGTGGGGAGCAGGGTTGTTAAGTTGACCCACCTTAGTGCTCATGGATCCACTTAGCACTGTGAGTGGCTTCAAAGCATCAGATGAGCGCATAGAGTGTTCATAGATCCACTCAAAATTTTGGGTGGCTCCATTCATTGTTGAAGAAAGTGAGATGAAAATTGGGTAGATCGAAAATTGTTTTCCAAATATTATAAATATGTAGCCATCATCAGGAAAAAATGACCAACGTAGTTTTAACACGTCATTTAGGGCACATAAATCCAGTGCATTTAGTTTTAATCATCTATTAGGCTGTCCTTGATAAGCGACAACGAAAAAAACTGGCTCAATTTTTTTTTCAATCCTCCGGATAATCGAGTCCAACCTGTACTGAAAATCTTGATCAATTTGCCCCCGGTTTACGGTACTACACAGTAATATTACGTCTAGATTATAAAAACTCATTAGTATAGCTTGCCAATACTGTTCTAAACTGCTACTGCTTTCAAAAAAATAAATTTTTCAAATTTTAAGGTCCGGGGGAAAATATTACTTTGCAATTATTTTTTGCACAGGAGTCTAATCGCAATATCAGATTATGATTTTTCCTTACTGAAAAAGAGAACCACATAGAAGCTGCTTGGGATTAAATTTCCATCTTCAATGAACAAGTTTTACAGATTTTATCTATTTATAGATAAGTAACGGTGCCGGCCATGTACTCACTGTCCTATGGGGAGGAGGAAGATCTTTTGTTGTTACTAGAGACCGAGTTTTTATCTCCACAATTGTCATGGGAAGGATAGCGGTGCTATTTAGTAGGTCGGGTTATTTTTGAACTTGATTCACTGTGGTAGGCAAATAAATATAATATGTTAACAATATAGTCCACTCTTCACTTTTCCATTCATCACACAGCTGACAAAAATGTAACACCATATAGCATCAGGAAAGGTCCCCAGCAAGAGTTTGATCACAGCCCAGGGACTATTAGCAATTATTACGCTACAAACATACGATTTTATTTTGTTTATTACAATCGAGGAATAAAGTTTGGCTTGTTAATAAGATCTCTAAATACTCATTGGAACATGATAATATTTGTTCAAACACGTTTGGTTTTACTTTTTTGGTGAAGCATTGAAGCATCCCTCGTAATGTTTTAATAATACATTAGCTGCTTTTTTTGATGCAGAATGAAAGAGTGGACCATATTGTTAACATAATATATTTGGTGGTAGGGAGTAGGGTATTAAAAATGTTAGTAGGTTAGTATAAAATTTGAATTTTGTACAAAACAAATGGGGTGAATCACACCACCTAAAACTCACAATCAGCAACAAAGAAGTGCACAAGAACCACATTTTAGCGGCGTCGGTAGTGTAATGGCAAGCGTAATTGCCTCTCACCCCAAAGGGCCTGGGTTCAATCCCAGTCGGCGCCGCTGGGATTTTCTGAGGCATAAAGCCGTTAGTCCCCGCTCCATAAGTTGAAGGGTCGATAGGTAGGATCCAGGTGTGGGAGCTGCTTCTCTGGCGTCGGTAGCATTGATACTCAGTACGGAAAACAAGATTGACAACAAAGAGATCAAGGAAAGAAGAACCAAATTAGTGGTATCCAGCAAAGGAAAATACCTCCCGTTATTAGAGAAGGACCTTTTATATTATTCTGTTGATTCGACGGAAGCCGCCGGTTTATCTGGTCAGAAGCTCAACCAGGTGAATGCGATCCGGCGTAGCAGACCTCGGTTTACTACGTCTAACCGCACCAACTCCAACCTCACTGTCAGGCTCCCGTTAAGCCGCACGGGTCGAATCCCCTAACCGTAAGGAGCATTTCCCTCTTGACACGGTCACTCCGGTCACTGAACTTGCCGGGATAAACGACTAGTTACATGGTTAGAATTAGGCATCATGACAAATGTGAGCCTGGGATTGACCTCACGACCTTCTGATAAGTAAGCGGAAACTGTTGACTCCGAGCTTCACCTTAAAAAAAAAAATCATCGTAGTAGCCATGAAAATCTTATTTTGTGTGGTTCTATAACACGATATCGATTAATTGATTAAGTGGACTGTAGAATTGTAACATGGTAGCTGTGGAGAGTTGACTGTATTTAAGGAATCTCAAAATTGTCCATATTAATTCACCTCTGTATAGAAACTTCAAACCTTTTGAACAATCTCTAAGCCTTAATTCATCTTTACCCTTTTTTAGCATAGGTCCACATTTTTTGAATGAATCAAGCTGAAGGTCGCAGACAACAGTGCAAACAACTTTTGCAAAATGAAGCATGTCCAGGTTTTATAGAATATCAAAATGCCCTCGATGAGAGTAGTGTTTAAAAAAAACTCAACCTACTGCTCTCTCTCGAATCCGTGCACCAAACGTGCAAAATTCAACCAGCAAATACTTCAAACCATATAATCTTCTCGAAATTGCTCATTGAAATATGTACAACACTGCAGAAAAGTAACGTCGAGAGGGCAGCTTAGCGAGAGACCTCTTGACCCAGATCATTTGTCATTCCAGAGGCGCCCAGAGGGTTCACTCAATGCATGTCATCATCATTATAACAAAATGCAAAATGTAACGCCTCATTAAGTGCTATTAGTGAAAAAGGATGCAAGCAATACTGCCACACACAAAAGTATGAGAAATGCAATTGATAACTCTCCCGTCATCATCGGTGGCATCCAGCTTGCCTGTTGTCGTTTTAATTCTGTGAAACCCGGAGTGCACTCAACGACATTTATTCCATTCATAATAAAATTGTCCGGAGCAGTGCGCTGATAATATTTTTGATTAAATATTTTCTCTGACCACTGCCATTCAGAACGAAGGAAGTGATACCAACAAGTGTTTAGTTCTATATACTCTTCAATGGGATGTATAGCTATTTTCTGCTCTAATAAAAATCCATGAAAATACTACCAAATTCACATCCTGTTGTATCTGGGCCGAACCTAGATCCGTCATGATGATTTGTTATTATGCTAACGACGACGACGTCGGTGAAGAAGACTCTTCAAGAGTCGTCTTTGAAACTGTACCGACCACAACGCAATTCAGATTCGTTGTGGCTGCACATTCCATATACAGCTTCCTATGCTTGAGTGGGTGTAATCGTTTTTTTTCCCTTCAGGATTAAAATTATTTACTGTTTGCGAGATACTGTTACTGTGTGTCCCATTTCTCGAATGACTGGCCAGTATCCTGCACATGCAGTAATGTTGTCGAGGGGAGATCGAATCACCTCTCCCCGAGGCCATCCAAAGTGAACCGAACCATACTGTTTGCTAACAGATTTGTTTGTCTGGCTTCCTTTCTCTCTATACCTAGGTACCACACAAGTGGAAAAGGAAGACCTTTACAAGTGATGATTGTTTAAAATGTTCAACAAAGCATTATTTATGACGTTACTCGGGTTCCTAGGTGGCTGAGCTATCTCATTCTCAATGATTGATGTCCTTTCGTGTAAATTAACTTCAAGACTTCCATTAAAATCATCCACTAATGGGTGCTTCAACGCTCAACCCTGTAAGCCAAATTGACAATCGTTAAACACATTCGTGGAAATTAACCGACCTATTCGCACTATTCTTTGAATTGCGCGAGTTATGTGAAGATGATAATAAAACGAGCACCATTAAAAACAAATAAAATAGGTCGGTGGTTTCACCTACCCATGGATGCGTCAATGGATTTTATTTGAAACACTGATCATAAGTTTAACGTTTGCCGCTACCACTCCGATTGTGTTCATGCGAAGGGGTACGTAATTCGGGAAACGTTGGAAAACACTGCCATAACCGATTTCATAACGTTTTCGTTTGTCACATTAAAATTAATTCTCTTCGTTTTAAATGTGCCACATGACAACACTTTTGGCTATTTTTAAATTGTAGAGAGGCGAAATAATTTTCTTTGTCTAGGAGTCCCAGAATCGCAAAATATCTCCAAATATCCTATGGCAAGCAGCATTGCGCTTATTGTTAAGCATCTAGTAAACTTAAATTGAGTAGTTTTTCCTGCATGCAACATTAACTGGTTGGGTGTGAGAAAAAGTTGTTTAAGTACACCTTAAATTCAAAATCTAATCATGCATTTTATTGACATGAAATTTATCATTACCCTATGCCTAGATCCTAAAAGCATTTTACCAATTGAATTCATTTAGATTAAATTTCCTGAAATGACTGATGCACAAATCCAAATCATCAAATTTGTTGACGTTGTCGTCGTTTGACGACGACTTATTTAATTTAGATTAATTTCCAGTGTACCTAGCAATATCTTCTGCAATCCTCGAATGGTGGAAAGACGACACTCAACGCGCGATGACGTCTAACCATACTTTTATTTTCTCGCACAAACTGGTTCCATTGTTATATCGTACGCTTTATGCAAAGCGGAGGTTCTTTACAAATGGTCATCATATATAAGTAAAGCCTGGTCATGACAGTCAAGACGCACTGTCGACGACCGCGACAGTGATGATCCAAATGAGCAAATAATCACAATTTTATCTTCATTAGCCTTTTATTAGCCTTTATCTCACAGTGAATACCTACTTGTGTTTGACTAATCTCCACAAATCTGATCTCCGAGCAATGGAAAGTAACTGGTAATATTCCATGACGTTCCAACATTTTCGGATTCAAAATAGCACCCTGAGTGAATCCATCTGCGGTTAGACCCGACCATTCTTACACATGTGGCAAATGAAGTTACACACGTGGGTCATTTGTCTTGAACATCGATTTGTTCACTTAACATAATCCAGGTATTTCTATAATACATACACATAAAAACAGACCGCATATCATTTAGGTAAGCTGAATCGATAGAAAGACACTCAGCACTCGGCCCTTTGGACCTGACGTATTATTACCTTCAATAGGCGTAAGAACAGCCAAAGCGGACAGTTAAAAAATATTCCCACATCGCGAATCCAAAATCCGATGTCTAACGGAATGTGATGCGAATTGTTAAGTATAGGTGAGACTGCCAAGAACGTACAGAAAAGAAGTCAGATCCATCTACCGGTTGGTTACTCCTATCATCACCATCTCTTTACTGTCAGTTTGCCCAACAATCTGCTTACACCTTTGCGCTGGCAAATCAATTTGCTCCTCCCTTGATTTGCATAGGAATTTGATTATGTCAATGGAATGGATCACGTGAATCGAGCAGCAGAGAGTGGTGATTATTTCAAGACACCGGAAACGGTTTGCCTATTCCACGCCAACTGACGAATCGATTTTATTTTGTCCTCTTAGAATTCCATGAAACTTCGCATAATTGTTCACCAGAGGCAACGATCCAAGCTAGTGCCGGAATTCGGCCATTTTCACTCTGACCTAATTTTTCAAAGTGGCGTTTTCTATATTTTTCTATAAATGATAACACGAAAACGACTTATCTAATCAAAATTATGTCTGTAACAATGTTGTAGAAAATTGGATTGCCTTTTCAGAAAAAAAATACTCACTGTAAAAAAATCACAACTTTTCGTCAAAAATGAAAAAAACTTCAATAACAAGAGAAGCACATTTAAGAGTTTTTTTTTTTTAATTTATTCATTTAAAGCTGTTGTGCACATGAAACGATTTTCTGAACTAAAAACTATGCATAAAATACAATAAAAAATATAAGTGGTCAAAATGTTCTAAATTTTTATATAAAGTTTATATCCTACGAGTTTGGTCAATTTTGAAGAGTCCGTTGTGTTAATTTTAGAAAAATTTGCATATTTGATAAGCTTTCAAATAACCATAAAAATGCACATTTTTGTTATGGAAGTTTTTTTTTCATTTTTTGGCGAACATTTGTGATCTTTTTACAGCGTGATTTTTTTTCCGAAAAGGCAATCCATTTTCCTACAACTTTCAGACGTCATTTCGATTAGATGAGTCGTTTTATAAATTTTTTTGAAAAACATCGAACACGCCATTTTGAAAAATCAAAATGGTTGAATTCCAGCACAAACTTGGTTCATTGCTCCTAGTGAACAATTATGTGGAGATTCGTTTAATTCTGGTAGGTAAAAATGTGTCTATTTTTTGTCATTTGACTTGGAGCTGCTCTGATGCTTTGTTTTTTTTTCATGTCCCTATTAAAACGTTTGGGGCAAAAATGTCGTGACATTTTTCCCCCATACAATTTCTATTTATTTACCAGCTCTGGCCTTAATTATTGATTAGTGGAAATTCATGGAGATTAGATATTAAAAGGAAATAAAGCTCCATTTGGTTTTAAAATTTATGTTTACATACGATTATAATGTAAGTTTTTAACATTCGACCAAAACTTTAAGTCACAGAGATACAAGTTTTATGGCATTCATACATACTACTGAACTTTACTCTTTAAATTGTTCTGAACACAATCAAGCTATGATTTTCCTACGCCTATCTCATCGCCTAGTAATGGGAGGGGCAAATTCAATTTGACTTCGTTGTTTTTCACGACAGCAGCAGTTTATTAGATAATAGAGATGGAACAAGATAAAAATGATAAGGGAATTTTTAATGGCTGGTTTACACTAGTGCTGGTTCGTAAAGCTGATAAAAGTGTGCCAGAAATTGATGCGGCAATATAAATAAGCTGCGAAAAAAGTGTTTACATCATGAGGATAACCATTTTTGTGCACGACAGGCTCACCAGCGCAAGTGTAAACCGGGCATAACGCTTTGTAACGAATGTTTTAAGCTTTTTGCAAGCAGCTACCTGGAATCATTAGGCAGCTAATGCTGTTCAGGCACAACCAGACTGAGGCTCTGTCAGGATGGTTTAAAAATGCTTCAAACAACGATTCCAATTAGCGTTCATAATGGGCTGATTTTCAATTGAACTTGATTTAATACGACTGTAACTAAAATTAAATTAAATTAAATTAAATTAAATATACAATCTGTTCAGCAAATGCAAGAATAAATAGCGTTAAGGCGACGGTATTAGTAGGCAGGAGGCGGCGGGTTCGATTTCCGGTCCAGTCTAGAACATCTCTTGGACTGGACATTTTCTCGACTTTCCTGGGCATAGAGTGCATATACAATATATAAATTCATTCATTGCATTGGTTGGCATAGAAAGCTCCCAATTATTAACTGTGCAAATGCTTTAAAGAACACTTTAGTTGAAACGTTCAACTATTAACTGTTATTAGATATCAATTTGATTAATCCATCATTGTCCTATTCTGGAGATAAGACGGTTTGAAGCAGATCTATGCACTTTCGAAGTTACTATTCAACATTGCTCACGAAGAAACAATTAAGAGAGCTGGTGTGCAATGTAACGATACCGTCTTGGTTTTGTGGACGATATCGATATCATCGGAATTGACTGGATACGTTTTCGTTTTGTTGACTGTTGGGTTAACTGCTGATACACGCAAACGCAAACGCAACGTAGCCATTGTGGGTGGCCCTTAAGAGTGAGACAGTGTGGATTGGGCCAACGATTAGCTCTACGTCATCGGAGTAGGGTAGCGCGCTGCTTCGTTGCAGTCGTCCTCGTCCTATCGATCGAGTATCACGGTACACAAATCAATAGTACGTTTGAAACGATACTTAAGTTCAAAAACTGAAATAACAAGTCAGAAAACGCATGATTCGAATATTTAAACATTTTTTTTCAAAAGGAAGTGGAACGCTCTTAGCTGCAGACCACAAGTGATGATAATGATGATGATGGTCCCACCTCTTACCCCTACAAAGGTTTGAGCTGGACGATTTATCTTTAAGAAAATTAAATGTGACATTTTAAACCAGGTTTGCAAACAAAATCGAACTGGTTACAGTTATAGATATATATTCCCTCTAGAGTTTACAGTTACTTCACAGCGATATAACTGTGGAAAAGCTCAGGCATCCACCTCTTAGTTCGCCTTTTTGTCCACCTAAAATATTCATAAGTATTACAAGCAATCAAGAGTTAATGAACAATCAACAAAGCATCCTATTACACTAGCAACCCCGCAATCTGATGCTATCATAATTTTCAGGAATGCTCACGAGCCTCCAACATTTGCCCCAACTAACCCTAAACTTAGTACTATCTTCCAAATAAGCTTCAAAATTGCATTTTTTTTTTTATCAAATGTTAAATTCAGTCCTCTATATCCGTAATACGCGCGCGAGGCTCAAACCTTCGTAGACTACTTTTTTTTTTAAATTAATCTACTATTAAATCAAAGATTAAAAATCCATAATCACCATCGTGGCGAACATAAATAGTTTTTGCAGTGCTACAATAATTATTTAAAAAAAAAAGTTGTTATGACAGCTATCCGTTAGAGATAACTTCGTCAAGATACACAATTTGTCAATTCATACAAAATCACTGGATAACTGTTCAAAAGACAGTTTTAACGTGTGAAATGCAGTGTGTCAGTGAACGTTTGATATGTCTAGGCATTGAATTGAAAACATTTATTCCTTTATAATATAATGAATTTTGTGAAGCACAAGTCAAGAAATGTGGTGTTCTTATTTCAACCGCATTTCTAGTATTATATCTATGAAAGTCACTTCCTCTTTCAGTTCGATCACACAAATATCGAGGCAGCAAACCGTTAACTCAGAATTGTATATTTGACTATGGTGTTCATTTTAAAAGTAGAACACCATAGTCAAATATACAATTCTAGCATCTAGCATCAAATTTGAGGAAGTGAATCTATTACATCTCAAAATCAAACGCATTATTTTACTCTGCAAACGCTGTAATCTGGATATTTGTGTTGCATTGGCCAGAAATTAAAACGAAGGGCAAAAGTCTAGATGAGGAGAGATGATTGATTTGTATAGCTGTATTTTACTGGCAATAGTTAAATCGTTTTTCGATCGACATAGAATTCCATACTTCTTGGCAATTTTCTTGATGACATTGTCAATGTGAGAGTTGAACTTAAGTTTGTCATCAATAATCACGCCAAGATATTTAATCTCCCGAACGCGATCAATAGTCTCATCATCAATTACAACAGAGACGTTCTCATTTACTCTATTCCGCGAAATTACCATGAATACACTATTTTATAGTGTGGCTCAATTAAATGTACGACCTTGGTTTGCTTCAAGAAAAATTAAATTCAGTTCGGATAGTCTGCCGATGACCCTAATGCATCGATTTATAAAAATGTCAATATCACTACAATGACAAAACTCGTTAAATAGTGCACCCAAAAGCGAGCTTTTTTTTACTGGTGGGTGGCAAGTTGTGCTGTAAGCTAAGTGTTTGCCAGATCTTCTATCCCCTGGAGATAACATTAAATCATGCTTTAAACATACCACAAATTGTCCACAATACCTGGTTTGCGCCACTAGTCTTAATTGAAACTTTCAAACAAGCACGCGATAAACGGGAGCAACACGGAAACAGAAGTCTGGTACGCTTTGGACGTGTATCATACTTTGCAAAACAGCTTGAATGTGTGAGTTTAAATTAGAAGAACATTGGTGATGTATAGGTGCCTAAACCGTGCACTTCTCACTGTGCACTTAGATATCTGATTGTAGGTAAACAGAGGAACAGAGAAAGGGATTGCGAAAGCTTTCTCAAAATCTCGATAAACATTTCAAAAGGTCCTATCTGCTTTGATCAATTCTCTTCATCGACTTTTTCATCTGATAACCGTGCCTACGCAAACACTTTTCGTGCTATTTTTGCACCATAGTTTGATAGCTGAAGGTACTATTGTACTTGAAACGTTGAACACAGCAGGGAATGCTTTTGAAGTTGAGTTATTATCGAAAGAGCAATACAGACAGGACCTTTTGAAATGTTTATCTAGAAATGTTAATTTTTTCCACCTTTTCTCGCGTAGGAAGAGAAAATATTACTCGCTCTCACTCTCTTGCCAATTGCAAATCTCATTTCTAGATAAACATTTCAAAAGGTCCTATCTGCATTGATCGTTTCTCTTTGTCGACTTTCTCATTCGTTAATAACTCAGCTGCACAACCTTTCCCTGTTGTATTTAACGTTTTGGGGACGCTAGATAAGATCCTCCTTTAACAAACTATGAGGTGAAAATAGCGCAAAACCTGTTTGAATAGCAATGGTTATCAAAAGAGAAAGTCGATGAAGAGAATCGTTCAAAGCAGATGGGACCATTTGAAATGTTCATCGAGAATTGCCGATGCTTGCCGTTGCTCTAGAGTTTGACGGTTGCTCTAGAGTTTGACATATCAAAAAATGTTTTCGAAAGTGTTTGACGGATATTCTTTATTACACTTCAGTCGAAATAGTTAGCCTTGTGACCAAGAACGAAAATAAATTTAAGTTAAGTTTTAAAATTATCTTCTTCCTGATAGTGTTCTTGGCAGTTTTGTAAGCGGTCACCTTAGTTGACGCATTTTCTGTGATAATTTACTGCCTTTCCTTCCGAAACTAGCAAAACAAGCTACCAAAGTACAGTACCAAAGTCAAATGTCATATGACAGTCTCGGTCATACGACACTGTGGCCGAAGACCGTCACGTTTTTATGTATTTTAGTTTTTCTCATAATAAGATATATGGTAATGTTGTGCTTGTGGGAATTTCTGAAAATAGCAAGCAACGATGTTTTAGTAATTAAATTTATTATCAGAAATGGTTTAATTTACACAAAATTGAGGATATAAAACAAAATCGCACATTGTCATGATAGATATTTTATAATTTTAGTTTTTCTCGAATGTTGTTCTACCGTTTGCGTTGTGCAAGTGAGACGACGGTAGAGCATGAGTGTACGAATACAAATAGACTGTCACGCACGACAACGCAGCGAGTGTAGTCGAGTCGACTCAATATCGTCAAAAGTGAGCTGAATTTTCCGGGCTTTCCCAGGAAAAACTTCTGGAATATGAAGAAAATCGATAGAGGTTTCACTGTTTTCTGTTAGTATACTCCTAGACTGAGTAAAATTTTCAAGGATTTTCCTCATATATGAGAAGTTTTTCCTGGTTTCCATGACTTTGCCCAGAAAAATCAACAGCTACGGGTTGAATACATTCAAAGCCGACGCAATTGGAGACCGAAAGCTTAAAATATTTTAGCAAAAAAATACAAGCGTGGCAATTGTATTGCAATTTGTTGTCAAAATTCTAAAATTGCACAAAATGAAAATAGTCGTTAACATTGTTTGAGTGGATTTCGAATAAAAATGTGAGTTTTCTGAAGAGTATCCTTTTTCAAAGCTAGTGGGAAGTTTAAAATTTTCCTGATATTAAGAAGTGCTTGATGTTAAAAAGTGGACTAGGCATTTTCATCATCTTGCATCTGTATTATTCTAGTTTAAAATATAATGAATGCAAAACGATGACACATTATTGGATTTATGTTGGAGCATATTTCATCCAAGATGTCAAAAATTATTGCTTCATATAACTGCTCATGTTTCAAAAAAGAAACTATGAAATATCTTCAACTAGTAATGTCTTCAAGGGAAAACATTTAAACTCTAAAGAACTGCTCATGTTTGAAAGAATGAGAAATCAACTATGAAAAAATCGCAGGCTAAAAATTCCACAGCATAGATTGTTTCCATATGCAATGTCACGAATTTGTTTTTCCATTATTTAAAAATTAAAAATTGAAAATTGAGATTCCTTTATAATTAGGATCAATTACGCGATCCGTTTTTTCCATGAAAAGGCATCTTAAATGTTTTGTTCAATAGATAGAATGATGAGAATTGAAAATCTTGGAAATGTTCCTTAGTTCAAGATTTGTAAGCGTCATCGGGCAGAGATCTTAAATTGTTTTAACAGATTCTTCCATTGCCTTCTTCAATACCCCTCCTCGGACAGAGATCTGAAAAATTCTAACAGATTCATCCCAGAGTACTCTGAAGATTGTTTCTGTTATTTGGACATGAATAAAACCAGATTCATTGAAATACCTCCGACACATTTTGTTTGATATGACCTTTTGAGTGTTTCGTTTTTTTGCGTGTACAGATCTTGCTTACGACACGTGATCACAAGAATTTCAAATATGATAAAAAATTCTCTCCTAGAAAGTCATGTTTCCACAGTGTATAATAAACACTGTATATTGAAGGTTTGTGTATAAATTCTTAGCATCTTACACACCTATTTTTATTTGCTGGAAACCAGCGAAATTTTGCTAGATTTTGCTGAGCTGTAAATCCAACGATTTTTCCAGCAAAATATATTTGCAAAATGGCCAGAAAATTGATCCAGTGCCTATTTGACAGCACTTAACTTGTAATCCAACAAAATGTGAAATGGGTTGGTAATCATTTTGCTGGAAGGGAAGCAATTTTCGTTTGTTTGTTTTGTGTTTACGAATCTTAAAGTCATAGTTTTGACTAGAACTTTGATCTGTTCAACGTTTGTTTAACGATAACATGTTCGATCATGTGTGAAACACAACATTATGTTGTGAAATGTACTTGTCCATTCGGGTCGAAGAATGACCCTGCAGTACTATCATTTCTATATGGGCTTGCTATTAAATTTCACCAGGTTAGGCTGTAAAGATAAACACTAAATAAATGTTTTGTTTTACACTCGCTTCATGATTTCCGAAATATTAATGATTTTTTTTTTTAGATGTTCATTGGTCTGCACATCCACCGACTGAAAAATAATTACAAAGCTCGCATGAGCAGACAAAAAAATTGAGCTTGATGTTGGCGTTGTTTTATGTAGTTTACTGGTTTACTAGCTTTGCTGTAAAACATGTGTTCTCCATACAAGAATAACGGGACAGTTTTCTCGCGGATGTCGAGACCTCCGAGGTTTTAGACCTCCCTCCCCCTGCGTAGACAATCGTCCATAAACATTTTTAGAAATGCATATATGGACCGTAGACACTCGTCAACTCCTCCATACGTAGTTTATGAACAACCCATGAGAACAGATATGTTGTCTACACTACAGATATGTTGACTGTTGAGGATGTGAAAAAGTACATTGAGTACATTTACATTTATGTAAATGTCATCGCAGAACCCAAATGAATGAATAGTAAGCCAATCGCAGTATTAGTACAATTCTACTGAGCACAATGTCCCTCCAACTACTAGTGTAAGCAACAGGTGTCGTCATAATACTCATCCATTTTTCACAACTAATCTTGCAATAGCTTACAACCGTGTCTCGGAAAATAGGTCACCGTCTGCCAAAACAACAGCGAAAGAGAAACCAACGCGGCTGCAGATATGTAGATAGACATAGACGTAGCATAATAATGTGAACGAACGCGGTTCGATACTGCGTGAGTCTGATGAAGTACCTATTTACATCTCATCGCGGCAAGACAAGGAGTGACAACTCACTCTAGTCATCAGAGCTTGATGAATGAGTTTTTCCCCCATCTTACTTCCAACACGAGGTGTGCGTTAATTCAATGTGGGAGGAATGATTATGTGGAGTGAGACGAAGTTTTTCCTAGAGGTAAATGTTGATAGCTCCTGGCAGCGATATAATGCAAAGAAGTTTTAGAAAAAATAACAACCAGTTTCGTAGTTACAACATATTGGCTACTCGTCAGCAGTGCCGGATTTAGGCTCTGGGGGCCGGGGCTGCTATCCTTAGGGGGAGGGGGCATATTATATGTTTTCGAAGCTTGAATCTCTAATGCGAGATCGTATTTTTCCTCCTACAATCCTGATATGACAATATATAAATTTGTTTTAAAAAATTCAGAAAAAAAAAACAAATAGAGATATGGAATCTTTTTTTTTTTGCTATGTGCTATGTTAGAGAGATTGTAGCGATATGGAATCTACATTTTGCCACATTAAAATTAAAAAAATGTAACTAGGGTAAGTGTTCCAGTAATAGTGGCGTACCTTTAGTTGCGGTATGGAGGTTGTGCCGGAATAGTGAGGAGGATCCGGATAAGATTATTTTTCATCGGTAGCTCTCCTAAAATAAACCATATCTGCATATTTCAAACTTAAAATATGCTCAAAAGTGACGGAAAATAATTAATTTTCATTAAGATTTTCACTTCTTTGCACCTATAGTTGCGGTAGTGTTCCTATAATAGTGGAACCCATAAGAAACCAACGCATTCCACTATTATAGGAACCAAAGTTAGCAACTACCACAACTACTGGAACAGTGTTCCTATTAATGGAGGTCGATCTTTCTAAGATTTTATGCAATTTTATTACAATGTAATAAAACAGCAAAAAAGGTTATCTTCCATTTAATTCCACTTAATTAATTTCGATATCGACGACATATACGTATTTCGACTACAATGTGCAGTCTTCATCAGTGTCATTCCAACTAAAGGAAAATCCCCAACGGCTTGGTAGCCATCTTATTAGAGAGTTGTATAGATTTTTCTCCTTTAGTTTACTTAAATCTTTGGTTTTTATTAGTTAGGTAGGTTCCGATTCAACACATTGTAGTTTCATTTTTATACCTATGATCTTGACTTTTTTTTACCTAGGGGATGAGTACTTAAGGGGGTTAGATTTTGATAAGTTCTTTAGTGGGAATGACACTGATGAAGACTGCACATTGTAGTCGAAATACGTATCTGTCGTGGATATCGAAATTAATTAAGTGGAATTAAATGGAAGATAACCTTTTTTGCTGTTTTATTTAAGCATTCCGCTAACAACCCAATTTCATTACTTCATTACAATGTAATATGTTTCTATCAAAATTGAGGTTGGAAGCTATAGATTGACGTATAACAATTGTGTGTACATGGTATATTTATTTTTTAATTGATAAATTGGCTTAGTACCTCCACTACTGGCTCACCTACCCTACTGTGATCCAGCGGCAAATTGATCACCGGGGTTAAATGGGTTGAGATTCAGCAACCCATTTCAGAATGTCTGGAAAGTCACGCCCATTCCGAGGTTACTTTCACTTACAATAAGCCCCGCATGTTTGTTTTACCTCTATCAATTGGATATTAGTATTACACACACACTTCCAGTTTCAAAATGATCTTTTGAATCCTGGCACGTATTTAGTTTGTGTTTTTTTTTTTTTTTTGAAAAAAGTATTTGGACTGGTATTACCAAGTTAATTTGACCCTCCAATCAATGGGTTCCGTAGTTCCGAACACAAATTTTTTTGCACTGCCATGGTCATTTGGGAGGATGTTCGCGTCTAGTGCTTTCCCCAGGAACCGGTCGCGGCCACCAGTTACACCCCATCTAGTCTTGGGCGTATCCAGCGAGGCATCTTTCAGATTAGTCGCAATCTCCGACACCGACAAGAGACCAGCAGCCGAACACTGTTGCAAGCGGGAAACTTGCTGATTCACGGCAACCTTTGCCACCGAATCACCACCAAAACTCGCGACGGACACATTATCAGCACTTTCCCGGGCTTATTTCGGAGAACTTTTCTTCAGAACTAAACTTTATGATTGTACGTAAAATGAAAATAATTTGCTTTAGTGGAAAAAAATATTTGCTCAGGTTCCATGGCCGGGGTGCCGGGGCGAAATCCGGACCGGATTGTCAGTGGTAAATTGTTACCCGCAACCATTAACTGGTTGTTTGCGAACATGCAAATTCGGTAGCGGAGAGATGAAACATTTTTCTGAGAATTTCTAAAAGCAAAATATAGCCCCAGAGCATCGTTAAAGTATCTACATGTCTCCTTTCATAGGTTCGCCATTTTTCAAAACAAAATTGTCAAAGTTAAACAACATTCGCCGTCGCTACCCGAATCCAAACTAGCGAGGAATGTGCAGTTTATGTGTTTGAACTCGTAGATTTTTGGCAACGTAACAAGGCGAAGTTTCGTTTCCACTGGTGGAGCAGCACGGTGATTCGCTTTACATTTTATTTTAATCGTTGGAACTAATGAGCATTACGAATGAAAAACAGGAAATGCTGTCTGTAATCGTGCAAATCAAATCAATCTCACTTGAACCTTGGGCCATAGACAATCAATTAGCGTCTGTTGGAAATATCACATGCACCTCCAGCAAGAGAAAAATAATTCGCGGAAAATTGTTCAAGACAAGAACCGACCTAGCCGGACAAGGAAGATCAAATTGGAAATCAACACCAAAGGGGGATGAATGGGAAGCGACGCTCGCCGACTAATGATATCGTAATTGACTTCGTCTACTAGTTTCTTTGCATTTCATTTTTGACTCGAAGGCCCATCATCGTAAGAACAACTGCTCCGGATTGCGTTTGAATTACTTTTCTGATTTGCGATTTGAGTGCGGAAAAATATAAACTTCCATTTTCCCAACCATTACAGAGCGTGGGTGAAAGGAGAGGACGACCGCTGGAGCCGTATCTGGTGGAAAATGTACCGACATAAGAAAACAGCAATCAAAGAAAACAGGAAAAGCTAAAAGCTTTTCCACCGAGGGATAACAACATTCAACACAGACTGCACGCCTACCGTTCAACAAGTGAGACTGATTGTGCCCTCGCCCGTTGTTGGATGTGAAGCGACGATGAAACGGGATGATGCACATCCTCATCCATGTCGCACGCGAGGGTGTAATTTTTCACACTTGGCAGGGAGAGATATGATGGGATTTTTTTTTCGCGCCATTTTTTGCGCGCTGATTTGTGAGGGTTGTGAAACACGAGGGAGGCCATGGTGTGGACATTTGAAGGAGGATGAGACTAAAGATTTATTTGATACTGGGCGATACGAATGAGTGAGCATTCAATCATCGAAGGATAGTCGATTTTTTCTGCTATGAAGTTGGTAGACACAAAGACAGGACTCAAATGAATCAAAGTAGATGGATGAATCCTAATCGAGTTGGAAGGAAAGTTAATTTTTTGTTATTGCTGGCAGGAAGATTGCTCGAGTTGACGAGGAACTGACGGCATTGATAATGGTTTTGATTGATTTTTGAAACTGACTTTCCCATTGACTTTAAAGTTGGTCAATGCGTTAATAATCTCTGTATAGTGTCTGAGGGTGTTTAAAATTACCCATCGCAACGTTCAACGTCAAAATAATTTAATTCGGTTACTTGCAAAGTAATGTTTCTATGGGAATCAGGCACGGAAAGTTTAATTTATGTTTACCTCGTTTTACGGGTAATTCTATCGGTTACAACTCTGCTGAAAACCACAGGACCCATATAAACATCCTAGCTTGTTGGTCGCTTTAATATAGATTTAAGGAGAGTTCACTGCATAATATAATTTTTAAAATACCAAATTCCTATATGAAATATTGATTATTTTTCACAAGGAATCAAATCATTTGATCTAACATTTCATATCAGTGGCATACAGTATGTATGTATTTACAATCCAACTCCCACTGTCTGACAGTGATATTATGGATAAAATCTCCCTGATTTCATGTCTTATGACTGCAAGAAGCTTGAATCCGAGAGTTAGAAGGTTACAGCTCTACCGCAGATCCAACATGGGCGTAAAGCATTAAAGAACGTAAGCATTTCGAAGCTATTTTCACACACGATAAGCCCCGCCCCAATACATTATCGATGTTAATAAACAACTGATAAAGTATTGAAACTTACAATCAAGCAGAAGTTCTATTCTTGATTGACGCGTATTTAATGAGCAACAGTTAATTTTTTTTTAAACGTAACTTAGCTGTGAATCAGCGACGGCTGGACCAAACTGCTATCTTCCGGAGTTCCACTATTCGCCAGCAACTAAAAGGAGTGGGCCTCCATTTGGTCACCGTCATGCAATACACATACAATTCCACTATTTATTTTTACAATTCCGCGCCACATTATTAATTGTTTCAAATTCAATTGTAGTTTTTCACGAAAAAATCACGCAGCAAAACAAAACAATACGCTAATTTAGAAGCGCGGCCAACTTTGATCTTATATCAGTGGGTTACAGTTTATACTGCAAACTTCAGATCATTCCACACCGACAAAAGGAAGCATTCTATCTTCCGATAAGAGATTTGAGTCAGATAGAATAATCAAGCATTTGCCCTTTTTCAAACAGCAATTATAAAATCAAACCAGTCACCACAAATAAAGTAAATTGCCCACAAGTAGAAGATCCGGAATGGGCATACATTCTCCAATACTGTGTGGGAGGAATATATGTTCTTGAATCGCAAACACTTTACCGTCTATTGCACTGTACATACCGGAGAAGAGGATTCCTATCGACTGATGATCAAGTGATTTATAGAAGGCGGTTGTGGTTTTAAGCATCTAGTATTTCATTACGGTTTGGAAAGTGCGGTTTGTCAATTATCGTGCAAATATTGATTAGTCGTCTCTGAAAAGTGGACATCAAAATAAAGTGATGGAGTCTCATTCTTAAAATGGCAATCAATGAACCATCGTTTGTCGATTTGTGTGCATGCAAAATTATGGTCGGACTATGGGGGGACGTGGAGGTAACGATTTATTCGTCTAACTCATAAACAATTCAATTTGTTAGCAGTCATCAGTGATATATTACCTACTGATCATTTTTTAATCGGTCCACTCATCCTAAAGGATGTTAATAGCTTGCAGGGTGGCCAGTAGACTGATGCAAAATTTGAAATTTTCGCTCCACTGTGCTCAAACGGTTCCAAATTGGATCCTGATTAGCCTCCCAAAATTTAAACTTATTTCACACTTAGATTTTTTTACCGAGATGGGCACCACCGAGCAGCTCGGCATTTTATTTTGCTGGAAATTCAGCAAAAAATATGTTTGTTAGCTGAGATCTCGGCAAAATTCCCGTTTATTAGCTGAATCTCGGCAAGTTTTTCACTGAGATCCAGCAAAATAAAATGCCGAGCTGCTCGGTGGTGCCCATCTCGGCGAAAAAATCTAAGTGTGTTAGTAAGAAACTGACTTGGCACAAACCATTTGAAGTTTATATAGAAATTAGTATGGGAAAACCAAAATTTTGGTTCATATCTATCTCAAAATTCACCAGTTTAGTCTGTTTAAGAAAATGATAGCTGCGCTTGATGAAAATTTTCTCAGCTACAACTTTGTTCAAGATCACTTTTCGATTAAATGTAAGGAACATAAGTTATTAATGATTCCAGTCACTGATGTCTTATGATTATGCTCAATCAACAGTTCAACATGCAACATTGGTGTTTCTGGAGCGATTAATAGGTCACAAAAATCATGGCTACTATGTCACACTGCAGAATACAGTGTTGCCCACAGAACAACTGCTTGATCATGCAAAAAGATTATCAATCTCTTAAACAATTAATAACAATTGAATTTGATATTTCGCTGAAAAACGATATTCGGCAGTTGTAGCTGAGGAAATTTCCCATAAGAATAACGATAGAACTTGTTTATAGTCCAATATGGAAAAAGGCTAGAAGGCAGTAAACAAAAAGTTTGGGTTTTCCATAGTAATTTCCATATAAATTTCAAATGGTTTGTGCCAAGTCAGTTTCTTACCAAATGAGTTTAAATTTTGGGAGGCTAATCAAGACCCGATTTGGAACCGTGGAGCGAACATTTCAAAAATTTGCATCAGTCTTGTGGCCAGTAAACCGGTAAATGCAAAATTAATCCGGAAAAAACAAGGAATTCGATGGGAGAACCGGGGAAAATCATTGAATCTTATCATATGGTCGTCGGTTCCTTAAAATATAGCTTGTATTTTTTTATGGTTGCACAAGTTTTTTTTACTATGCATTCTTTCAACACAAACTTATTTTAAAGTTTACGAAGTTAAACTTAAGAATTTGTCATGATTTCTGAGCAATTCAGATTCCAATGTTATAAAGTTGTGTTCCTTTTCCAATTAGTTAATTATTATAGTAACCAATTTGAAATAAAACAGCAAAAAAAGGGTTATCTTCCATTTAATTCCACTTAAATAATTTTGGTATCCATGATAGATACGTATTTCGACTACAATGTGCAGTCTTCATCTGTGTCATTCCCACTAAAGTCTTATCAAAAACCTAACCCCTTAAGAACTCATCCCATAGGTAAAAATGTCAAGATCACAGGTATAAAAATAAAACTGCAATGTGTAGAATCGGAACCTACCTAACTAATAATAATCAAAGGTCTTAGTAAAGTAAAGGAGAAAAATCTATTCAAATCTCTAATAAGGAAAAATCCATTTCAAATACAAAATTGTCCTCAGAAATCCTGAAATTTTTTTCTGAATTTTCCTGAATCGTTCCTAAGTTTTTAATTTCAGTTGCGCTCTTTTTTTTTCTTCAGAATATAATTCTTCTGATATTTTTTTTCAGAATTTCCTTAAAGTTCTTTCCTGAATATTCTTCAGCATTCCTTTGAAATTATCCTCAGAACACCCTTTCACTTCTGTTTATCAATCTCATTGAATTCTTCTTGAGATTTATCTGAACACTTTGATTTTTGCCAAGATGGGCACCACCAAGCAGCTCGGCATTTTATTTTGTTGAATCTCATTGAAAAAATTGCCAAGATTCAGCAAAAATTATGTTCTTTAGCTGAGATCTCGGCAAAATTGACGTTTGTTAGTTTTTCACTGAGATCCAGCAAAATAAAATGCCAAACTGCTCGGTGTTGCCTATCTCGGCAGGTATCCTCCTCACGATATACAATTCTCTTCAGAATAACCTAGGAAGTCAATTCTGAACATCCTTTCCTCCTTGGAATTTATCTCCAAACTTCTTCGTACTATATCTCAAAAATATCTTCGAATTTAGCCCAGGTTTTTTTTTAAATTCTCAACAGGTTTCCTTGAAATTAACACTTTACGTCCTTTTAAATTTACCCTACGTTTCCATAGACATTCCCGCCAGAATTTTAAAGAAAATCATTGTTAGATCCCTGAAAGTTCTTTCAAGTCTTTTTTTTTAGGAGGGATATTGATTTTTTTCAAGATCCTACATTTTAACTATTTTCTCCCAGATTGATTTTTTCTAAAATATTTTAAAACTCTGAACGTGTGTGTAAACGAATCTTGCAAATTTTATTAAATCCCAAATCTACTGAACAATGTCGTTTCTGTATGTATGTATGGTATGTAAGGTAGCCACCATCCCTTCAAAGATCTTGTCTTGTATGCAGCTCCACTTAATAGCAAGATCAATTTGAGCTACCGATCTGAATTCACAATATCGCTGTATGAAGGGCCAAAAACGAAGGTGCGGACCCGTAAGCAGAGACACTTACACGAAATCCACGGGAATTTAGCAAAATTCGCAATACTTATTAAGCTTCCTACAGGATTAGTTGTAAAGAAGGGCGCGTCAATCTCACTGAAACTGTTGAAGTAGAATTCGGTAGGATAAAGAAAATGATAGTGTTTATTCCAACAATATCGTTTCTTGTTGAATATGAACAACCGGAAGTTTTCAAGGTATGCACCGAGAAAACTCGAAAAAAATCGGGAATTTTATAATGAAAATTCACTGACCACCATGAGCATGATGTGAACAAACCGTAATAGTCAAGATGTAAATTGTTATACTGACATGCAGGTTTAAAAAAAAAACCTGTTTAAAATACTGAATTGCCAAAGCAGGAATAATGTAAAAACACTTAGAAATATATCATAACAATTAAGGCTGGTAAGTTACTATAGTAACTGGAGAACCTAGGTTAAAATGGAATATAATTTATTTTGAACTTACAACAAATCAAGAGTTAAAAAATAAGACCGTAATAGTCAATTTACGATGTAAAATTTCATTCATATCAAGAACATGGGCAAAAATGGCAAAAGCAATATATTGATGGTTTGAATTTAAAAGTCCCACTACTTGATTTATGCAGAAGCGAGTATAATTCAATTGCACTGTTTTACCTGTTCTACTATTTTTACAAAGAAAAGTACACGGAGAAAAAATACTACCCAAAATTGGAGTTCTTTTTACTTAATATTGAGTTAAGCCTCTCACTTGCACTCTTTATTGTTGTCAAAAAAGAAACGAGAGATTCGACCCAACGATATAGTTCAGCCCAATAAGTTACTTTTGAGTAAATTGCAGATTCTCAAATTTACGTGAATTAAACTTAATTTTGGGTAGAATATACTTAAGAGTAGGTATTTTTTCTGGCGTTAAATGGAAACTACTATATGCGATTTACTAAAATTTCGGTTATTGGGCTGGACCCCGGAATTGAGGGAAAGTACTTAATAGTGGTGTTCGTATTTCATTGCAATGTTTATCTTTTTACACGAAACAGCTGTTGGCAATGACGTAAATCTCACTATTCGCAGTATGGAATGTTATGGTAGAGTGACGTCGTCCTTTGAGTGCTCAGCAATGTTTACTTCTAACACCAGCTGCCTGTTGGCCCTGACCTTATATAAATGTCATTGTACATATACCGCTTGGAAAACCTACTTTCAATCTTAGGTCTTTAGCAATGACATTTATACAAGGTCTGGGAAAACAGGCAGCTTTCTGGTGTTAGAAGCAAAAATATTGTAAACATTGCTTTTAAGGCTGGTAAGTTACTGTAGTAGCTGGAGCACCTAGGTTAAAATGAAATGTAATTTATTTTTAATTTGGAACAAATCAAGAGTTAAAAAAATGTTAAACATTGCTGAACATACTGCTAACAGATAGAAATACGTCACTGCCAACAGCTCTTTTGTGTAAAAAAGATAAACATTGCAATGAATTACGAACACCACTAAAAATTTGCTCATTTCATTAACACCAAAAGCCCTTTGGCCCAGCCCTCTTATCAACGTCACTGGGTCTTTCGGCTCGAGAGTCATATATCAGCCAACTCAGATTGACGAAATCGTAAAATGTCTGTATGTGTGAGTGTGTGTGTGTGTGTGTGTGTGTGTGTGGGTGTGTTTCAACAAATTTGTAAGTTGTGTTTCTCGGCAAACACTGAAACGAATTCGATGTAACAACCCAGGTTTTATGGTCTCACAGAACTCTATTGAATATTTTTGGAATCGGTCAACTGGTTGAAGAAATATTGCCGGAACATGTTCCAGTGAGTAAAGGTCATAAGACTAGAACTGACCTAAAACTTTCCAACCCCATCATGCTACACCTCAAATCACATGAGAATTGAAAAACAAGTTGATTGGGGGTCAAAGTGAGTGCCCAGCCCACATTGGTCATATCCGGACATGTTGCGGGTACCCCCAGGGGAGTGACCTTATTATTTAAATAAGTTCAAAAATGAGGCAATCATCGACATAAATGAGTAAACTAACCTATATTTGATTTTTTTTTTTTTTAATCACTTATATAGGTACATCCCGTTCTTCACGTGGACGTTCATATAGACTTCGCTCGCATACAAATCGTAAATTAGCGTAACTAGAGCGTAAAGGGAATAAGTGCTCACTACCTATCAATACCTACTATGAGATCATATGGCACAGTGAACTTGACACTCATTCACTATCGTCGGGAGAATGTCGTTCCGCAATCAATTTGTTCATTATCATCTTGTTTGACTGGCCGCTAGCGCTCGTGTCGATTGCATTTTAGTACCAATTTGCGGTGTGAACTTCCGTCCGCGCTTTGTAACTTGTTGCCGTCTACTCGCTTAGCACTTGCTGGTACGGTTTGGTCGAAGGGACTACGGCGCTGTGACTTCATCTATTTATTGTTTATTATTTACATGGAAGTACATATGACCTATAGCCGTAGAGCTGCTACGCGGGATAGTTTCACAGAAGCGTAGAACGATGTAATCCAAAAAAAATCGCTCTTCGACATTCAGAACTAATGTAAACAAATCTAAATGTTATCAGTGATTGCATTTGGGAAGAATGTGTAAATTACAAGTGAAACAGTTTATTAATATTTGTTTTTATTTTATTTTCAGAAACCCTCCCCCGGCACCGCTGACAGTATATTATGTCCAACTCGTATACGACGACCGGCGCCAGACCGACTGCACGATGGAAGCGCTTTGTCAAGTCAAACTTACTCACCTTCCTCACGGTGGTAGGTGTGTTCGGCGGCACCACGCTAGGCTTAATGCTCAAAAACTCCACCACGCCATGGACGCAGCGTGAAGTGATGTACATTCAGTATCCAGGAGATCTGTTCTTACGGTAGGCTCAAAGTAACAACACGCCAGATTCGACTGATCCGTGCAGGGTTGCTCCTAACCCGGTATCCATTGTCATTTTTCAGGATGCTGAAGTGTTTGATCGTGCCCCTGTTGGTATCATCCATCACCAGTGCAATCGGCTCGCTGGATCTCAGCATGTCGAAAAAGATTGCATTTAGAGCGATAGTGTACTACTTCACAACGACGGTCTGTGCTGTGGTGCTGGGCATCATTCTCGTCAGCACGATAAGGCCCGGTGCCGGGCATAATGTTGGCAGTATGAAGGGTAAAGCTACCACTCGGCAAGTCCTTACTGTCGACACGCTTCTAGATTTAATCCGGTAAAAACCCCATTCCCTTCTTTATTATTTCAACAATCAGTAGTCTCAACTTTCCCCCTACTTTTCAGAAATTTATTCCCGCCAAACATTATCCAGGCCACAATGTTCCAGGTAGGCCCCTTTCCAGCCATCAACAACAACAATTTTACGGTTCATTAAACGTGGTACTATTTGTCTCTTGTCTTTAATTTCAGTTCCGTACCATTCTAGTACCACCAGAAAATTCTACTGATGGTAAATATATCCTGGTGCCTTTTATTCTCAATTCCATTCATATTGACACAGATAGGGTTAGGGGGTTACAAACGGTTTAGGCCCCCCGAATCCCTATTCCAATTTAGATTCCAAGCCTCACGGTTTTTTTTTCTCAAGAAAATTAATCGACTACCTATCCAAAAGATGCTACTCTCTGATGAGACAAACGAAATCTCATTCCCATGCTCCTTCCCTGATATTTTCCTAAAAAAAGTTAACCCTCGAGTAAACTGCGAGTAATCGGTCCCATCCATTGATCCGATTTCCGTCCTACCAAACAAAACTCGCGTTTTGCCTCTTCTTTCTTTCTTGGTTCTAAATTCGTCATACGGGTTTCAATTCCATCCACACGCATTGAAACACCATTGGATTTTCTTCGTCGTTCGGATGAAGCTAGGAAAATTAATTCTTTTGAAGCGCTTCTTTTGCTTTCGAGAACAATGGTTGTAAATATTAATATTTTGAGCTTTTATAGACCACCCACCGCGTTCTTCCGCGCTATCGTTATTGAGCCTTTAAAATAAACAAACTATAGATAAAACAAATTCAAAAGATGCCCTAAAATGCGATGTTACATATCATGCTGCAAAACATGACCATTGTGTTTACCATGCTTGGAGTAGTGGGGGGTAGGTCTGGCTTAATCCGTTCGACACCCCAACCAACGTGCAACAGGGTTTCTTCCACTCACTTCGCTATACAACATGTTTTTCCGAATTATGAAATCATTACATGTAATAATGGTATACTTATAAGTTACAAGAAAAAGGTTGTGAAGTAGGGGAAATGGATGTAATGTCGACCTAAATGCCCTTTATTTGGGCCCATACATAAACTCAGCAATCGACTAAATTTTCAATGGCAACCAAAAATATCCATTGTTGCCGTTCCAATGACGCGTTCATCTAGATAAAATTGATAAACAGCAGATTTTTAGCGATGGGCCCAATCTTAGATCCATAGGCCAACATTAGAGCCATTTCCCCTATGTGTTCGACACATAACATATACTGATGAATGTGAGCGTTTATAGTGGAATACCTGTAGAAGAAAGAGAGAAGGATTCGTAATTTTCATCTTATTCCACTACCTATATTGCTTATCCTTGATAGATACGCATATTTCGTCTACAATGTACAGACTTCTTCAGTGCTATTAAGTGGAGCTGCATTCAAGACAAGATCTTCGAAGGGATGGTGGCTACCTTACATACATACCGTAAAACGGGGTAACATTGATAGTTTTTTAAAGTATATTCTAAATATTTTTTACAACAATGACTGTTTTTCAAATTTCATATTTTTAAAACAAGTACTGAGGATCCAAGAGTCAATTTGTTAGTAATATGTTTAACAAAAATTAAAGCGTTTGCACTATTTTTTTTAGTTTTGTGACCGAACTTCAGTATTTTGATTTGGGGTTACTTTGATAATGCTCGATGAATGTAGAAAAAAAATGAATGAAACTCAAACAATTTAGTTCTTTAAATATGAAACTTTGAATGAGTATTTAATCAGAAAACTTCATAAGCAATAAGAATACAACATTGAATTTGTGATGGCTGTATTGGAAATACATTTCATAAGTGATGGTTTGAGTGCTTTTACTAAAAGGCGAAAAACACGAAATTGATTTTTTAATATTTTTGTAAAATATGTGACACATACTATTCAAAAACTATATGCCATATCAACGGAAATACCATAAGCTACAATATGGAACCAATGTTTTTTATTTGGAGAAAGCACAGCGAGTAAATTTATTCTTTATATTATACTATCAAAGTTACCCGCATTATCAAAGATACCCCGTTTTACGGTACATACAATGTACAGATTTCTTTAGTGTCTTGTACTAATACTCGACTACCATTAGTACGACGAGTATTAGTATAAGACACTGAAGAAGTCTGCACTTTGTAGACGAAATACGCGTATCTGTCAAGGATAAGCAATAAAGGAAGTGGAATTAAATGTAAGTTACTAATACTTCTTTCTTTATACATACAACCTGCCAGTTTCACTCTCAGAGAGTTACAATAATCGATTTTACGATTTGTGAGTGTTCACTGAGAGTGAGCGCTCACGAATAATAAAATTGATAATTGTGACTCTCCGGAAGCGAAATTGAAAAGTTTTATCATAGACAACCAGACTTAACTCTTTGAATAAGCTTTTCTTGAAATCATTGTACCTAAAAAAATGGACGTCAGTAACGACATCTCTCGAGCTTTTCGCGGTAAACAATTTTGCTCGCTAAGTCACAAAAATTGTTGCAGACAAGTTAAACAGAATGCATACATAGAAACAGGCTTGAAATTGTTCATTACAGCTAAAATGCTATTTTTCGGTATTATGAAACAATAGGATACTATAATGATAATTTTTATTTGTAAGATGCAAGAAGAGGTGGTAAAATTTGTATATGACATATAAAATTTATCAATTTTGCTTTCAGAAGGTCACAACTAGCGATTTTATGATCGCTGATTGCTCGCTCATCGCGTTGCTCATCGTTACAGCTAATCGCTATTGTGTCCCTCTGAAAGCTAAATTGACATGTTTTATGTGGCATACACACACTTTACTTTCTGTTCTTGCATCTTGTAAATAAGAATTATCATTAAAATATCTCATAGCTTCATAAATCCGAAAAATTGCATTTTAGCTGTAATGAGCATTTTCAAGCTTGCATAGAAACGTCAATATGATCCGATGCCACCTGCCGTCAATAGTTCGCGGAAATGACAATATTCAAATCAATCGTTAAATGCGTGCAAGCTTGCATAGAAACGTCAATATGATCCGATGCCACCTGCCGTCAATAGTTCGCGGAAATGACAATATTCAAATCAATCGTTAAATGCGGAACGGAGAAGAGTTACTTCTGTTTGTCTGTGGTTTTATATACTTCGCAATCTCTTCTTCAATCTTACAATAAGTACACAATATTATTATTTCATCTAATGACTTCATAATTCCGAAAAACATTTATTATAGCGAAGTGAGTAGATGCAGCTCTGTGTACAAATCACGTACATACAACTGTTAGGCACAATCTGCTCATTCTCAAGTACCCCTTCATGCCATTGAGGTGCAATTAAATAGCGATTTTATGTCCATTTGTCGCAAAGTGACATACACATAGAATCTGCGTCGAGATGCACATTGCTAAAAGAAAAATGATGCCACTGGATAGAATCATACATCATTGCCCCGTTTACGCTTTCCATTCGTAGGTGATTTGTTCAAGCAGAATCGTATAAGCTTGCATCGTGAATATCAATCGTTGTTGACGGTTAATTTATGCAGTTTTTTGTTATGATTTGTATTAGTAAATGCGAGCTGGAATTGCTTTACAGCTCAAATTACGCGTTGTGTAGGAGCAATTCTAATAACGAGTTGTTCCGGTAGAGTTTTAGCAAGGTATGCATTCAAAAGCTCAAAGTTATTTACCTGCTGTCGCAATATCGTGAGAAATATTGAGCTTGTTTTTTGTAAATAAATTATTTCGTCATCATTCAACAGGAAAATGTACTTGCAAGTAAAGAAAAACATTACTCATAACTGAAACGTTCTCACTAACCCAAATCCAATTTCGCTAAATTACTAAACTGAACCATCCAATTTCACCACCAGTTCCACTACATACATACAAAATCACCTCCGAATTCACCGAGGGCACCAATGTGCTCGGTTTGGTCATGTTCAGCGTGGTGCTCGGTGCTTGCATCGGCAAGATGCGGGAAGCTGGTAAACCCCTGCAGGCCCTGTTCGAAACGCTCAGCGAAGCCATGATGATCATTACCTCGTGGGTGATTTGGATCTCGCCGGTCGGTGTGTTCTTCCTGGTCGCTGCCAAACTGCTCGAGATGGCATCCTTCATGGAAGTGCTCGGTCAGCTCGGTTGGTACTTTATGACTGTGATGCTGGGATTGTTTCTGCATGGATTCGGTAAGGAATTCCTCATCAATCATAATTGTGTACCGCATGTAACTGTTTACGTTATCATCTGAAAAGGCACTATTTCGGTAATCTTCTTCATGACAACGCGGAAGCTATCGTTCCCTTATATCGCTCAAATGAGCCAAGTGCTTGCCACAGCTTTTGGTACTGGATCCAGCTCAGCCACGATGCCGATTACGATTCGATGCTTGGACAACATGGGCATTGATCCACGTGTGACCCGGTTTGTGATTCCGGTCGGTGCTACGATCAACATGGACGGAACTGCCCTGTACGAAGCCGTCGCTGCATTGTTCATTGCCCAGCTGAGGCACATCCCATTATCGTTTGGTCATATTGTTGCCGTGAGGTAATTGGTGCAATTTTTTTATCGCTATTTCTGAATGTTTGTCTTGAAACATTAACTGCGATTTACTTTCAGTGTAACGGCTACAGCTGCTTCGATCGGTGCCGCCGGTATTCCACAAGCCGGTTTGATTACTATGGTCATGGTATTGGACACTGTGGGACTGCCTGCCGAGGATGTGACTATCATTATTGCCGTCGATTGGCTACTGTAAGTTTGTCCGGCTGATGGAAATGTAACAAGAATTATTAAATAAACGTGACATTTTCAGTGACCGATTCCGCACAACCATCAACGTAATGTGTGACGCCCTAGGAACGATTCTAGTGAATTCCCTTTCAAAGAATGACTTAGCCGGTGTACCGAATGAAATTGTAAGTATTGTTCAAACCTTAGTTCAAACTGTAAATATCGGTTATGGAAGCAGGATGTGGTGCCTAAATCATACGACTTATCGCTTTTTGAGCTCTATTGGAATACAATGACGTTTTCTCAAAATTTATTGCAGCGTACAGTCCAATAGAAGGGAAAAAATGAATGTTGTACTAGTTTATAGAGATTAGGTAACTATTAGATCAGTGTGCTTTATGAGGTATTGCAAGCTAACACGTTTTATACTAACTTCCCAATGAGTGCTTTTATTTGGCGAAATAAGTACACATCTCGGTTTTGCTGTTCTTCAAAATCATAAACATTTGTGAATCAGATTTTTCATGAAGGATAAAACTTGGCACCAGCTATATTTTTTTTCATAAGGTGGTTGAGTTTACTACGTGACTGCTTTCTAATACCAGTGTGTCTAGGTTCAATCCCCAGCCGACGTTATTGGGATTTTTGTGAGGCGAAAAAATGTGTTGATGGGTTGGATAGGTTCCAGATTTGGAAGTCTTATAATATGGCAAGGTTATGTGAACCAATAGAAAGTAGACATGATTTACTTTGGTTACCAATCAATGATGAGAGCGTGTTTCTCCTCAAGGATGCCAACAAACCCCTCCAGTGTAAAGGGTCCAAAGCACTGGATTCGAAGGGTGGGATTCCACTGCATATTTACTGGTCACTGGAACATATAAGGAGCAGTGACCGCAGTATATCAACAGCTGTTCATCTCTTCAACGAGTTAGTAGCAAACAAATTTAGCGATCAACAACTCATTTTTACAGACGGATCCAAAGCTGGAGGTAAAGTAGGTTTCAAAGTATCGGGACCCCAGTTGAGCATCCATCAAAGATTACCGAACGTTGCGTCTATCTTTTCGGCCGCAGCAATTCTTTCGGCAGTTACGGAATCCGGCCCACTTGGAAAATCATTATCTCTGACTCAGCCAGTGTGTTGAGAGAATCCAAAATCCGTCACCCATGTGCACAAGCAATTAGGACAGTAGTCGACCGAAACACAACCTTCGTGGGGGTTCCTAGTCACTGTGAAATCGAGCAAGCGGACAGACTGGCAGCTTTAGGCAGAGAGTCTGCCCTCACAACAAGAGAAATCCCTGCAGCTGATATCATGACATGGGTCAGAGGTGTAGATTGGAGTGCATATGGGGCTAAATGGCACAATGATAGGAGCTCCTTACTGCTTAAAAAATAAAGGAGAAACTGGTGAAAGGGTGGATGTGGAGAGCTAAAAGACCAGCGGGTCCTCTTCAGATTGCGTACCGGTTACATCAAGCTATCCCACAACATGGCAGGTGGACAAACTTATTATGTTAATTTGTTACAATGTTATAATCAACACTAGGGGGCACTCATTTGAAGCCCTCTCCTATTTTAAATAGGTGAACCAGCCTCTGGCTGAAAGCCTCTATGATAGAGGAAAAAAGGTTATGAATATCTCGGAATATATAGCCACTAATAGATGCCACTAGAGGTAAAATACTGACGTGACGTGACAACGTGACCAAAAACTAGCATTTTTTCGACTTCGACTTTGTTGTAATATAAATTTCCGCTAAACAAAAATGTTTTGATGTTACTCAGATAATTTCAAACATGTTTGCAAGCTTTGGCTAAAGTAAGGCTCAATTTAAAGTAATAGAAACATTTAAAATAATAAATGTTGTTGAACAGTCGTGGTGAAGAACTGCATGGAATTGGTTTGATTACCAATTGGCAATCGACACTAGTCGGAAATTGGCCCTCGATTGCAGAACAGTTACTGACTAAGGAAAAAAACACCAATTTCCCCGATAATCCAGTTCTTGTTAATCCGATGACTCGATAATCCGACATCACGGTCTCTAATGGTGCTTTTTGGCATTGTTAGGTTGGTAACATTGATTTTTATGATTTGACAGTCGGATTATCGGATCAACCCGGCTAATCCGGCCACACATTTTTTTTTCGAATTAGCGGGGGTATGTAGTTTGTAGTTTGTCTCACACTAAACATATGCTTACAATCGGTTTATCATTTTTTATTGTAATTTCATCTTAATACAAATACATAGTTTAACAAAAAACAAGAGTGTATAAAAGGTAAGGTCTGTTCCCGTACTTGCTTTTCTGTTAGATTCTGTACAGCAATATCATATTATTTTCTTACAGCAACTAACAGAAAGCTGCAGCAACTTACATCAAAAGCAAAAAAAAGCAAGTACAGGAACAGACCTATTGTTTGAGTAAAACTAATTTAGTCTTGTTCCTTTTTCTTTTTAACAAATTGAGCCTAATTCGCAACTGAACTAAAAGCAATCTAATCCTATTTTCTCCATTTTCAGCACGACGCCGAACCCCATGAACTAGTCGAGCTACGGCAAGATTGCAATGAAAAAGAATAAAATCGTTCATCCATCGAGCTTTACCGTGTTTTCCGAACTGCAGAACCCCTTCTATCCAGATCATATTCATTCTCCCTGCGTGTAACTTATAGGTGTTATAGTCAATCTGCAAACCGAAATGAAGTTTCGGATAAGATATTCTCAAAAAAAAGAAACCATCCCATGGTGTGGAGATAAACGTTCGAAAAAAAAAATCAGGTACTCACGATCCACCGACAACTATTTAGATAAGTATAGAGAGCGAACACATCATACCGACGCCACTTCGGCCACGTGCTGCCAGAATCGCCGCCAAACATACGGAAGGCCATTTTCCCCCAAGGGGATTGTAGAGAACAAGACGAATATATGAAATTTACGAAATTACACCACCAACAATGTCACCATCACCACCACCATCATGTTCGTTATACATACCTAGATGTAGTCAATAGTGAAATAATGAACAACCATCGGAAACTAATCGGCCAAAATCATTGACAGCTCCCGTTTACCAGAGTGTTTCTAGTGTGGTTTTTCATCCCGCAGCTTATTAGGATTAAAGCCATCAAAGCAGAAGACTTCGGATAGAGGTTGCATTATTGTGTGCCAAACTCGACGAAGGCTTCCGAGTGAAAAAAAATAGAAAAGAACCAACTGTTACGTATTGACAGCTGAATTTTGTCGTACTCTGGAAATAAACAAAAGTAGATTGTACGAGCTTAAGTCTAACACATTGTTAATGTTAATTGTATATTTAAAAATACTTACAAATATATTTTAATAATTAGCTTTTTGTACATTTTTTCTGCTTGTTTTTTTTTTTAATTTTCACTTAATCACTGAGAAGAGTTTCGGTTCACCCTTTTATTTATTTATTTATTTTTATAGACCAAATGCCCATTCAAAACTTTCTTATCATTGAATTGGTTTAAAAAACGAGTTATTTTTATTTTTTTCAGTTGGAGAAATGTTTACTAAATTTATTACTTTAACTTCAACAACATTACCAACATAAATATGAAACACATTCTTTAAATGAAGGTAAATTATGCCTGCTGCGCATTTTTTATTTATTTTCTTCTGAAGGTATGGTTAACCAATGGTAGTGTAATTTCTATGGAAATCGATGGGATCATATGATGTTATCATGAATGTTATCAAAGATGTAAACGAAAGAAAGAAACTCCCATTTGGCCGCAGGAATGAAAGAAACAAAAATACGAAAATAAAAATGTTACATGTTGGAGAAATCTCTCTGTTTGAATTTCCATTGGTATAGAGAAAAAACCCACATCAAAGACTCTAATACGCTAATACCATAGGGGTAACTCTAAAACCAGAAGGTCCCGAAGAAACGTGCTCAACTTTTTGACTCAGTTCTGGTACTCTCTTCGGTCCCATGCAAATCGAATCACCCCTCGAAACATAGGAAAATCCACGAACCCCTCATTTTATCTGTCAAACTTTCATAGCGAATCAAAACATACATAGTGTTGTACAAGAATTTCAACTAGAATGGGGTACGTTAATCGATTTGCTTGGGACCAATAGGCTAGTCAAGTAGTGAGCCAATTTTTTAATCGTTAGCTTCCAACCGGTGCTAATACTACGTTTATAGGCGTCTTTCAATGAGCACTCATACTTCAAGTTTTCAATACATAATATACATAATCACCCATATTCTTGCTTATGTTCGAACCGTATTTTTCATATATTTTTGTGTACGGAAAAACGGTTCCTACAAGCATATGGGTGAATAATAGACTGATGCAAAATTTGAAATGTTCGTTCCACAGTGCTCAAACGGTTCCAAATAGGGTCCTGATTAGCCTCCCGAAATTTAAACTCATTTGGTAAGAAACTGACTTGGCACAAACCATTTGAAATTTATATGGAAACTAGCTGAGTGTGCCCGGTCTTGCTCGGGATTCAATATTAGCTTGAGTTTATGCGCCGATTTAAAAAAAAGCATGCTATATTGTACGTAGCCCCCCACCCCTATTATCTAAGGGGCTACCCCCTATGATTATCTCCTTATACCCCCACATGCCTAATTTGGTTCCATTTGCTTGATTAGTTCTCGAGTTATGCAGAAATTTCTGTTTCATTTGTATGGGAGCCCCCCCTTACATAAGGGGGAGGGGTCTCGAACCATCATAAGAACCTTCCACGGCCCCAAAAACCCCTGTATACAAATTTTCACGCCAATCGGTTCAGTAGTTTCCGAGTCTATAAGGGTCAGACAGACAAACTGACAGAAACTTTTTGTTCACTGTCTTCTAGCCTTTTTCCATATTGCACTGTTAACAAGTTCTATCGCTATTATTATAGGAAATCTTCTCAGCTACAACTTTGCACAAAATCGTTTTTCAGCCCAGCGTCAAACTAAATATTTATGAATTGATTAACAGATCGATAATCTTATGGCATGATTAAGCAGCTGTATTGTGGGCAATACTGTATTCTGCAGAGTGAAATAGTAACCAGGCTTTCTTACACTCACTTGCTATAAAAAATGAATTTCTGAAATTTGAAATCATTAGACGTTATAATGATATTTTGTACTTGCTAGATACAAGAAGAGGTTAAAAGGCAAGTGTTTGACACATAAAGCCTGTCAAATTCGCTTTCAGATAGTCACAATCAGCGATTATACTACTCGCGAGCGCTCACTCTGAGTGAACGTTCACGAATCATAAAATCGCTGATTGTAACACTAAGGAAGTGAAACTGACAGGTTTTATGTGTCAGATACTTACCTTTCAACATCTTCTTGTATCTAACCAGTACAAAATATCATTAAAACGTCTAATGATTTCAAAATTCAGAAAAGTGAGTGGAAGCAACCCTGCCAGGAGGCAACATACAACAGACAAACAGATGTAACTCTTTCAATAAGTGTTTCTTGTAAACATTGTACCTCTAAAAACAGGACCTCACCCAAGTAATCATAGGCACGCCTTTTTGGCTCTATTTTGTGTTTGCAAGTTTTTATGAGGCCCGTATATAGCCAAAAAGGCGAAATAACGTGCCTATAGTTACTTGGGCAGTAACGAGCTTCTCGCGAAAATCAGAAAATATTGTAATTCGATGCCAGCGCTGCGGTGAGAAGTTCCCGGAAATGATAATATTCCAATCAGTCATTTAATGCGTGAGTGAAGATCGAGAAAGAAGAGTAACGTCTGTTTGTCTGTGAATATATCATCAGTGTACCAATTACCGCTCATATTTCAATTATCCAAACGTGACCAAACCATAGATGCCGTGTCGATGCTCATGTTCACCGGATGCCAGGGTTGTTCAAACCGTAGTCCGTGATCTCGAAGCGACTATACCCAAGGCAAAGATGAATACAGTTCCTCTTTTTTAATATTTCTAGAAGACTTCCTTTACATAATGTTGGTTTGTGTGGGCGTGCCTTGAATTCCTAGTAATCATCGAGATAAGTCATTGTTTACAAAAGCTGTTACGCACTTCTTCTTCTTCTTCTTTTATTTATTTAATGTCGGTCTTTGTTCCATCGATTGCTATCCATTGCCGGTAATCGAATATGCAGAAAGGCAGCTTCCACACCTGCGTAGTATATCGCACCCATTCAACACACATGGGCCGACGCACTACTTCCAGCTCTATCTATAGATTTGTTTAGAACAAAGATTTTCGAGCTCTACCAACAACATCGAAGGGCGGACCAAACAAATTGTAATGCCCTTATCTTGCATACCGAAGCTCACGTAACCAATCGAACACCACTATCGAATAGCAGAGAATTTTCCCTGCCTGATGGGATTGCTTATTGGCAAGGCAAGCTTCGGTTCACAAGAAATAAGGAAGAAAAATTTAATTACGAAATCGTCATCGCAGAGTTGATCGGGAACACAAAAAAGGAAACAGGTAGCAAAATTAATCTGATGTACATTAAATGGGCAGCTACTCACCGTCTTGCAACAGTTCTTTTTTTATGGAAAAACGGTTTGACCGAAAACGAGAATAGCTACTCGAATGAACTGATCAGTTATAAATAAAACTGTACAGCAGTCTTGTTACTGATCAATAAAATTCAAGCCGTAGATATCTAATACTAATTATCCAAAACTTTATTATCCGAGAAAATATGCTCTATTGTAATAATGGATTACAGGTCTTTTGTGGTTGTCCGAAATTTTTATTTTTCTGCTGTAAAGTTACTCTATGGCCTTGCATTACTTCGTACAAGCTTCTTACGATTATATCCATCAATACAGTTCAAGCCAATCAATTACAAAATCAGTAAATAAAAGCCTTATTTATCTTGGACATACATAGTTCCGGGTCGTAATAATTATTTGTTGACATACTTAAAACGAAAATCCTAAGCTTACATCCATCAAGGAAAACGTTCAGCCCCATTCGATTTGTAACGGAGAAAAAAAAAAAGTAGGGAAATTGAACTCGTGCGAGTTACTCCGCCGAATCGGATGATTGCCAGATCAGACGCTCCTCGTAAAAGTCTATGACAAGCTGGGGACAGTGCTTGCGCGCTTCCTTGGACGACACAAGCTGGGCCTTGTCCTTGTCCTTCCATTGGATCAGGAATAAAAGCTCATTGTTTGCTTCGGTGGCTCCGAGAATCTTCTCCGGGGCGTAACCTTTTTCGAATCCATTCATTCCATCATCGCTGGCAGCAGCATCATTATCGACTGCAGCAGTCTTCGACTTGCTTGACTTGGTCGACGCAGAGCCATCCTTATCATCGTCTGATCCATCATTCTCGGCATCCGAATCGGCCTTTCTTTTCGAGCTACTCGTGGAGGACGGTTTGGCAGGTTTCTTTTTCTCCTTTTCCTTCTCTTTCTCCTTGGGGGCGGCTTCTTTCTTTGCCGCAGTGCGAGTATCTTCAAATGCCTTGATCAACTCCGGGCACTCCAAATTCTCTCTCGGTTCCCAGGTGTTTGCTGACGAATCGTATCCCTTCCATTTCAGGAAATATTCGACCTTACCCTTTCGTTCTCGTCGATCGACGATCTTCTCTACGACATACTCCTCCTCCTCGCTGGACTCGCTATCAGAATTCGGTTTATTTTCCTTAACCTTGCCCATTCTGTAACGTAGAATTTGATCTTTTTGAATTTGTATTCCGATAAAATAAATTTGTTTTCTCACCTCCAAAGCGTCAGTGGTGTTGTGGAAAATAAAATCGATGGTGGCGCTACTGGCACAGGCTGAACTGTCTGGAAAACGAAGGAAATAAAAAGCATGAACAAAAAAAAAAAAAAAAAGGAAGATGCCGTCCAGAACGCCGCTATATTTGCTTGTATTTGAACACTCACCGTTCAGTCACTTCCGGCTCAAAATACCAAATTCACAACTGGAAGACTTTCCAGCAACCGGGAAGCTACGTTTTGTGCGGAAAAAGAGTGCAATTATAGCAAAAATTTTCACTTTAACAAGCCAGTACGGCGGACCTCGTTCGGCAAACAAAAATGCGCGATGGCTTCCTCTTTCAGTTTGCGAGCCCGCGGAACGAAACTTCTGACAGCTTGCCCTATCGAAAGAACGGAAACTTATGGGAGCATAACAAATGTTTTAGACTAGTATACGTTTCTCGAGCTAATACAGTATGCCTCCGCTAATCCGACAAATTCACGGACAAAATTGTTTGCATTGAACCAGAAAAAAACTTTATTTGTATTTAAACAAACAAATCCGGTTGAAATTATATTGCATTTTATTGTTTCGATAATACTTGTACGAATAAATTCAAAATAAGATTATTTTTGTTTTAATAAGCCACTTTTCAACTGCAACTCTTGTAAAAATAACAATATTCTTTTATTAAGCCAATAGTACGTTCAGACTACAGAGTTATAACTTGTTATAGTGCTATCTTGATGGTGGTTTCTGTGTTGCAATTAGTTGACAACCGTTATAACATGTTATTACCACAAACCACCACTTCGTTTGTGGTTAAATTAAATGATTTTGTTTTCTGCAAAAATCTATTGGTGAGAGTATTTAATCGAAGACAACAAATCAAGAAGTTTGTGTATTTGCTCATTTTTCTATGCGTTGCTTCCACCTTCACTCAAGTGCAGCGCTACTGTATCTGTCGCTTGGATTCTAGCAAACTGGCCAGTCTTCTTGATTTGTTGTCTTCGATTTAATTCAAACCAGCAATATAGTATTTTTGCCAATGGATTTTGTTTCAATGTATGCTTATAATTGAGTAAAAATTTACTCAGTCTGATAATCCCCTGATCCTCATATCTAATATTAGTGAGTTTCAACCTGGGGGGGACGTACTGTCAAATCAGCCTACTGATCATACTTGTATGAAACTGGTTCCAAACGTAAACAAACGCTGTAGGTTTCTTATGGCTTGTTTACGGCCGTGAATTAAACTGGTCGAAAGTATGTTTCAACTAGGCACCACGTGTGGCGCTGAGGTCGTACGCAAACGACTGACATGAGCGCAACAGCGAGCTGTCAAAACGGAAAATAATCCTTTATTTTTATTCACGTTTGCAAAATATATTCCTGAGAAATTTTTCGATTGTAGTGTTTTCGCAGGACAAAATTCAACTGATCGGATCCAAAATTAACGAAACACTCTATTCTCCATGTAAAGATCATCGGAGCATCTCCGAACATTGGCCATGGCGAGCAGCAGCAGCAATAACGCAATATACTTGCGGCAGCAGTTTTCTGCTCTGCTGGGAAACACTTCGTCATCGATTAAGTTTATCTGCATTTCGACGCTGGTCGGTTACGCTTTGTCCTTCTCGGATCGAGCTGTGGACATCCTCAGCGTGACGCCAGGCTATCTTATGCCACCAACGTTCTGGATATGGACCATATTCACATTTTGCTTCATCGAGCTGCATTTCTGGGAAGTGCTAGTGGATCTGATTACGGTAGGACTGTGCGGGAAGCTCATCGAACCGTCCTGGGGTGGGATGGAGATGCTGCAGTATTTTGCCATTACCAACACGGGGGTGGCGATTTTGACCAGTTTTTATTACTTGTTCTACTCGATGATAACCAAAGACGCCGAGTTTTTGTTCGATGTTCACATCCATGGGTTGGCTGGAATGAATGCAGGTAATTTATAGATCAATTCTGTGACACATTTAGAAGTAAACTGAACTTTATTTTCCAGCTGTTAGCGTAGCTGTCACACAAATTATGCCGGATCATTTAATTGCCCGCACACCTTTGGGAAAATTCTCTAATAGGTAAGTAAAAGTGCCACATCTTTTGGAATGATAGAAATTCATGTTATATATTATTTCGTAGAAACGTCCCCCTCACAGTAGTGATCGTATCGATACTGATGTGGGCAATAGGGCTTTTGGACGGCACGTATCCGGCGATGTTTGCCTCGGGCTTGTACGTTTCGTGGGTGTACCTGCGCTTCTATCAACGACACTCCAACGGGACTCGCGGGGATAGCGCGGAAAATTTTCGCTTCGCCAGCTTCTTTCCGAATGTGCTGCAACCGTTTGTAGGCCTAATTGCAAACCCCGTTTACCAGGGCTGTCTGCGGATCGGGATGGTCAAGCGATTGACACCACAGCAAAGCAATTCATCGTCGCTACAATCAGTCAGCGTCCACTCGCTCGCGGGGGTCGATCCTCACGATATGGAACGAAGAAGGTATGTATTTAGCTAGAAGTGCCAAATTCTAGTTCGAATGGAAGTAATCAACTTGCATTCTTTGCAGACAAATCGCTTTGAAAGCTCTCAGCGAGCGGTTATCCAAAACCACAGATTCTAGTCGTCTGAACACGTTACCCAAGTCGTTCCCTCAGACGGGTGCTTCTGGAAAGCATCACCACCATCATCACGGGCACCATCACGGCCATGGTCATCACGGAGGTGGCGGCGGCGTGGGTCTCCTACCCTTCCCGATGACAATCGATCGACCAGCGATTCCATTGCCACCTCCTCCCAGCAAGTCTACTCAGAAATCCGAGTCGAGCAAACCCAGTAGCACAACCGCCGTTGATTTGATTAATTTGGACCAAACCGGAGCCAGTCAAGCAGGAGCATCGACGACGACTATTACTTAAATAGTAACCAAATCCTTCGAACTGGTCAGTATGAGAAGCAGGATTAAATTTGTTAATAGACGCACCGTCTGAATTAACAGTCGTATTCTGATGATCAAGAGGTGAAGCATAAGGACAAAATTGAGAGCTGTAAGGTGAAATGTAAAATTTTTGATAGTAACGGAAAAGATGCTTTAAATAACTACTAGGATACGCGCTCTCCCTGTTTCTGTTTATTTTTCTGTAGATTTTAATTGTGATGATTGATAAGCTATGATGATGCTGATGACGATGATACACTAAAATGGAATGTTTGGTTATGCATTGTTATAGGACAGCAGATTGCCTATAGGATGCATTATCGTGTTAGATATAATAAAAACGTACCTATGAAAATAAGCAGTGGTTTTTGTGCATCCATAAAAATTTATTATGATTATCTGACAAAGTCAAAACCTTCGGAAACAAACAGAACGTGAGGCGCGACAGGCTGATGTAACGTCCACGATGTTCAGTCATGTTTAAAATCGTATTATGGAACAAATCTGGAGTACAAATGTAAACAAATTGAGATTTACAAAACTACCAGACATCCGATTACTCTAGCTACAGGCAACATTTGGGCCTGCTGTTTAATTTTCTCATCAAAAAACTATTTGTCGTATGCTAGGGGATGGCACAACTGGTTTCGCTGGAAAAGCGGGCAGAACATATTAAAAACCGTGATCATTTTGAAGAACCTTATCTAAGCTGAAACTTTCCAAAACATCCGTTGCTAATCGTTCTAAAGTGTTCTAAAGATTCTGACCACTTCTAACAGATAAAAAGATAGAAAAGCTTATAGCATTCATGTCTAATACCCTGGACAGACTATGGCTTATATCATGTAATATAGACTGTCTTGCAATGAGCACTCATACATAGGATTTCCAGTGAAAACTAGATGTATGAGTGCTCATTGCAAGACAGCCTATATTACATGATATAAGCCATAGTCTGTCCAGGGTATAAGCTGTGAAAAAAAAAGATTAGCGAAACACGGAAAAACTTCGATAAGTAAATTGGCGTCTCTTCTAGCAAAGATTGACAGTTTCTTTTGGGAATTTTCAGTGGAGTGAAAGGATAGTACGAAGCCCGCCATGTTTCACGCATAGTCTGACGTTTGCTTATGGATTTTACCATTGGAGTAAAGAGCTACAGAGTTGCCGTCAACGCCAATTCAATACCTAAAAATTCTCGCCGCACGTTTTTAGCCTTTAGGAGGATAGCATCCCACTAGCTGGCCCCTTGACCCCAGCCCACAGACTTATAGTCGCTATATTCATAGCATCGACAAACCGACATGAATGACCACAGCAAAAACAATAAATTTGTTGACCAAAGCACACTACTGACATCTGGCTCCGTGTTTGCGGGAAATATTTAGCTAAGCCATGAACCCGCATGCAAAAGTTATGAATTGGTTAGTGTCTAATCTATTCTGGACAAACTATTTTTATCTAGATAAAAAATTTCTATGGTTTTGACAGTTCGGATCACTGCACAATTAAATCAGCCGTTTACGATTTTCGGGCATAAGGCAGAATTAAATGTCATGTCGGTTTGTCGGTGGTAATAATATGGCTTACATGTTCACGATATCCCTTTATTAATAGAAAGATTCGTGGTGAACTTGAATAAGTTTCATATTGATGGACTGTAACCTACTTGTTTTCGTTTCTTCATACCGGGAGGGAAAAAATTGTTGGTAATAAGTGTGTGCCCAATCGATGTTTTTCACGTTTGACAGCTTTGCTGACGCAGCCAACTACGATGCGTGCAGCGACCGACATCAGCCATTTTGTAGGCTGATGCAATTCATTCGTTACTGTACTACCGGAAGAGAAAGACGTTCAATAAAGTTTCTTTTAAGTTGTTCATTAAACCAGTTATTATCGAATCAATTCCTTTAATTTCCTCGTAAGTCAACAAAAATTGGTTCCATTTGACAGCAACATTGGTTTGATCAATTATTAATTAAGGTTGAATTTTTAAATAGACGTATCTGCTTTTGTAAACACAACAAGCAAAACAGCGGCTTAATAAGGAATGCTCTGTCCCGGAAGCTACATCTAAGATCACTTACTAACTCCGCATCTTATACATTGTTATAAAAACCAAAAGAGAATTGTCACGCTCCACCATGCTTTATCTGGTATTGGTATTGACTACGAAAAAGCTTTCGATCGACTCAATCACCACAATCTGAGGGGAACTCTGAGACGCAAAGGAGTCCCGGATAAGCTCATCGAAGCGCAGTGTATATTATCGACGAGATTATGGTAGGTTCAGTTGGCCGTGTTCCGAACCGTGGGGCAACCCTTCCAACTTTACGGTAGCGGGGCAAGCACTGGATAAAGTCGAAAGTTTCATATATTAGGAGTCAGATAGCGTTAGACGGAGGGACCAATAATGACATAGGTGCACGAATCAAGAAGGCTTGCGCTGATTTTATGAGTTTGCGAACTGTATGGAGATCCTAACCAGATAAGTCAACGCACCAAAATCCGAATTTTCAATTTAAATGTGGAATCAGTGTTGTTATACGCCATCGAGACGTGGTGTGTATCAGCGGATAACACTCAAAACTGTTTTCAACAATCGCTGCCTGCGTTATATAATTCATGCCAGGTGTCGCATGTATCATCTTATTTTCCATTGCCTTAGTATCGAATTGTTTTGCTCTTCTTAATTTGAACCCCACCAAGGTCAAGAACTACTCGAGCCGTCATGACTTTAATAAAGTTTGTTTACATTCTTGTATCGCGTGAGTAGTTTCATTAAAATTGGAAACCCAACTGAGTCATATCAAAACTGCGCTGATTTGTATTTTTTTTTTCTTCACTGAACCTATTGGTTTCTGCCGTTGAGCTTACATTAAGCTCGCTACCCCGAATGTCACTTCCCCGAATATGAATGAGATTCTGCCTTCTTTTGATTGCTGCTCGTTTTTATTCAGGCTAATGGGATTTAAGCAGATGGCGTTCGGGGAAGCGACAATCGGGTAGCACAATCTTTTTAACGAATGATAATATTCAATGTGTTGTGCCTTTTTCTGTGATTAAAGCCATTAATTGTATGGGTATGTATAAATTACTCACTTTTGAAACATATTTTCTAACGTCATGCAACGTGCCTGAAACACACATTGCGCGATTGCGAATGGTTGCACACTAATGTATTTTTCATTGTATGTATCTCGATTTTGATGAGATGCTTCCCATAAGTTTGTAATACTTGTATCCGCATGTTTGCAGTGGCAAATTTACGAAAATACTGATGAAAAAATGAGTGATTGTGCATAGTTAGGAACCGCGCAAAGGGTTGATGCATATATTATGTCACGCTCTAAGGGGGGAGGGTCTACGATTTTGTGACAAGCAATGCATTAGGTATAGGAAAAACGCCACGATAGGGGGGACGGGGTAATTTTTTGCTCGATTTAGCGTGACATAATTGATGCATGGGCCCAAGTATGGTTCCTGCACGGTAGCAAATTTACAGAAATTCACAATTTATAACAGATAACAGATTTTTTTAAAAGAGCAACTCTCAGCTTCCTTGAATTTGTCAAAATTCCTTTATGAGTTCGTTGACGTTTCAGGTGATTTTGTTCCAAAATTTCCAGAGGAATAATTTATTTCACATAGAATTCATTTACACACATAACAGTGCCATATTCTATGAACTTGTCAAAAAACGTGGGACTTTTACGCGTATGAAGTTTACGAGAAAGGAAAAAAAATCCAAACTTCTTGAATATGAGACCACTTAACAAGGATTTCGAAACATAAAGATTGCTACAAACGCCAAGGTTCACGCCACAATAGTACATCGTATATTACAACAACGATCAAACATAACTCATCATAGGATTTCAGCTGATATCACTGATCAATAAAACAATAGGATAAATTTATCGTAAATCGCGGCATTCCAAGGTGATGAAGATACTGCTTTGTTTAAATTATCTATTTATGCCATTATCTATACAAGCCAACCCCAGACTGCCTCCGTCCGTTTGGATGTATTGTGCAAATAGACTTTACCTTTGTATGCTGGAATGATCTCCTACTAAGTATCAATTCATTAATAGTGGAGTACTTTTTAAAAACAGTGCAGTTTTTACTGATCATTCGACTAGTTTGATTTACTTCGTATCACGTTTTTAATAATTTATCGGGATGTTGTCCCTTCAGCGCCAGTATTAGTGTCTATTGTTGTAGGTAACTTCAGAATGAGAAAAGTTGAATCATTATTTGTTTACAACATTATAACTACAAGATATAAAAAATTACATTAATTACAGTTCAACCAGCGATGAGTGACTGTTTTTTGGTTATATAACTTTGACCCTTTCCCATTGTGTTTGCCCTCTTGAAAGGTTTCTTCACAGCACACTTGCCCAAAATAGTTAATCGTTTCACTTGGCCTCTTTAGCTTATGTTGTTTTCGATAAATATTTATAAATATAACCATATCTACCGACCCGTGCAAGTTCACAGGAATATTTCCGACCCCACGTCTAGTGAGGTGTTGTACAGTGAGCTGTCATCCTGCTCCTGCAGTTGCTGTCGGAATCAGGATTTTGCCCTACTGGGACCACCAGCGGATGCCGTCGTGGCATTGCTCTGCTTCCCTCGGACAGCACTACCGCTGTCGACCAGGATGTTGGTCGACCGGTCGGATGCTGCAATGGAAACAGCATCCCCATCTTCGTCATCCTCCTCGTCCAGATCATCCGGCGATATTCGGATCGCTTGGTACCACTTATTCGTCAGATCAGCCATCTGGCTCTTGCAATCGTGAAGTTCCTACAAGAGAGATGAAGGACAATCGTGTCGTAATCTGAATATTATAGAATTGTCCACTTACCTGGTGTGTGAATCGTCGAGTGAAGAACGGTGTAAAATACTTCCTATCCAACCGAGCGAACCCAACCAACTTCGACTGCGTAAAGCTCACTTCCTCCTCTTCCGTCAGTTCCGATAAATGTTCCGAATCAATCGCTTGCCCCCATTCGCGCGTCTTACTCAGTGAAAGAACCTTCTCCTTCTTCTTCCTTCCCAACCGGCTACTGCGAACAGTTCTTCTGCTTTTCTTTCCACCGGCCAGATACTTCATCAGTGGCATGGTTGATCCACCGAAGAACAGTGTCGTAAAGAGTACGATAATAAGGGTGGTAGTGATCACGACATGTCTCGTTTCCTCACTGGAGAACTGCAAGTGCAACGAAAGCGCGTAGGAAATTGCACCCCGCAGGCCGGAAAACCACATTATGAAAGCCATTTTGTTGGTGATCTTGTGCTCGCGGAATCGATTGACCAACCACGCCAGAGGGAAAATGTTACACGCTCGGCCGATCAGACACAAGATGATTGCCCAGATAACGAACGAGAGCTCGCAGCGGTGCTTGAAGGAAAATATTGCCAATCCAAGATAGGCAAAGACGCACGTTTCCGCCACAAAGGCCAACGTTCGCATCGTCTGTTGCATCGTGATTTGAGTTACCGTGGACAGATTGAAATGTGTGTAGTGGGACATCACGATACCGCAGAACAGAATTGCCATAATTCCTATAAAGGAGAAAACATAAATTCATAAACCCTGTATGTGCAATCAACTCAAAACTAATAAATTTGCTCTTATCTCTACTCACCTGATAAATGAATACCTTCGGCGAGAACGTACGGTGCATAGGTAAATACCAACATCAGTCCAAATTCAAGCGACGGATGCTTTCGAAGATCCACGTGTTTGAGTAGCAGAGCACCCATCAACGCAAACACCACTCCAATGCCAGCCGACGCGAAGAACATCAGGCAGAAAGTGTTTAAAGCCGATATGATCGATTCCCCGGTACCCTCCGAGCCGGATCCGGAAACCATTGGCATTACCGTTGTCGTCAGCACAATCGAAATGGCATCATTCAGGATACTTTCACCAAACACCAACATGTTCAGTATAGGGTCCACATCCAACGCGTGGAATATGGCAACCGTTGCCACCGGATCCACAGCCGAAATCAGTGAACCAAAGGCAAAAGATTCCACAAAGTTCAACCTATAAGCGACTTCCGCCAGGCCCAACAAATACACACCAGAACCGATTACCAGCGCTGAGATGGTTGTTCCAATGATGGCAAACACCAAAATCGATCCAATATTTTGGAAAAAGTTACCCTTGTGCAGATTGTATCCGGACTCAAAGATAATCGGCGGTAGAAGAACCAGGAAGAACGCCGTCGGCGAGAACACTTCCTCTCGTTCCCAGTTGGCAACGTGCTTTACGGAAGAATTGTTTAAAATCAGTCCAATCAACGCCCCAAGAAATACCACTACGATGCTTTCCGGTAGGTACTGGAATCCGGTCTGCAGCATCATGTGAATTAAAAGGATCCCGAGCGCGATAACGCACAGAACGAAAAATATTGACATCGAACTATAGTGTTCCTGTTCGACCGCATTCTTCTCCGGTGACATAGTCGTCGTGGCATTTTTCGGGAGTTCCTTCACCAAATCCTCCTTGACCGGCTGATGTTCTTCGATTGGAACTGTCGTTCGGTTAACATCTGGATCTTTCGCTACAGTAACAGTTGATAAACTTCCAATGGCTCCTCCATTTCCAGCCGTCGGGAGCTGAACGTCCGATGCAACGTTATAGAAAGTGGTGAAAAGAAATCCACAAATGAGCAAAAAATAGATCAATCTCGACTTCATTGCGTCCTTGAAGCTCTGAGTCATAGCTCGTGAAAGGGGAACAATGTAGAGCTCTGGGGTGGCTTTTAAATTCCACTCGAATCCAGCCAAAATTTTCTATTGCATGGCTCCACTTGAAAGTCACTTCACTGTGTATAATCTGGCACACCGACAACCGTGACCGAAAGAACTAATTTATTAACTTTACGAGCGATAAAACGGGCAAACTGTTCCATCTGACGAGCGATATTGTTTTGACGGGGCCATCATCGGGAAAGGCTTGTCGCGATTTGCAGCTTCGAGAAAAACATAAAACACCACAATGACATAACGATTGACGAAACACGCATGCAAACCATAATAATCGATTAAGAGAGAAGCTTTTAGTACAGCCCTGCAAAATATGCACGCTAAACGTAAAATGACAAAATAATAATAAAAATCCAAATTAAGAACAAAACAGGGGAGGGGTCAGCACAAGATATGACCGGCCTTGTATTACTCAAAGTGATAACCAGCTATAAATGGCTCTAAAATGTACTACGTTATCTGTGCATGGTCCCTTAGAGTGCACTGCTGGACAAAAGACAAAATACAGCAGCAACCAAATTGGGGCTAATATGCTACTCGGTTTGCCAGTGGAATGGCGAAAAAGTTTACTAGCGAAGGTTGTTGTCTTAATAGACAATCAAATTGAAAAATATGTACAACACATTCTATTGCTGACCTTGAATACCTCGAGGAATACCTACCATGAAACCCTCTTATAAATGTATTGTATCTATTAGTCAACTTTTGTTACCCAAACTACATTAAAGGATTATATGAATACATTTTATAAACAATAATCCCCCACTCATCCGACAAAATCATGGCCGTACTTTCAGAGTTTGAATCGCTAATCTGACTGTCAAATCCAATCTAAAAAATCAAAACAAACATAAAGCATGCTTACAGCACACATCACATATCGTCGATGTTAAGTATGTAATCCAGTTATCATTGTATGAGGTAATAACATTTTAAGGACAGATAATATAATGATCATTGAATGATTTTTTTTGCTGTTGCTATCACTGCCTTAGGAATTATATAGTTTATACTATGCCTCTAAACGTTTTTGATTACGTGGACTCGAGCGTGGACTATAGCCAAATATGTGTTTGATTCAGTTTCAATCTGGATCGGGTTGATTTAAAAAATGTCAGTTTGATCGTATGTAACCTATTTCAGACCAAACAAAGCCCTGACAAAATGTATGGGTTCGAACTGGGTTGGAACTAGTTCCAATCCGTTTATTAAACAAATTGCTATATGACGTTATTGCTGTGCCTAACCAGTGAATGACGTCTAAACGAAGACTTATACACATCGATTCTGCCTCGGATTCCGCAATATCACTGCTGATGCTGCTGAATCATGCTTACTAATCCACTTCAGTTGTATCATTTGATTACTAATCTAGGAGATCACACAATGAAAACTAGAATGATAACAGTAAAGCGTGCAGTAAGTATTGGGCTTGTTTGGTCAGTGTATCCTGATGAAAAATTCCATAAACGTATGATAACCCAAATTATATAAATATTCCTCAAATTATTTGGATGATACCCCGATCACTTCGTTAAGTAAAATAACCATAAGAAATTTATTGGGGTAGCTTACAGCATCCGATTAGCTACCACTGCAGTGTTGTGCAATTTTCAGATTATTGACAAATGCAGATAAATTCAAAATGTTTATCAAACAGAATTTTGAAATATTTGCTTGATTTGCATGCATGACATAGTTCAAGGTTCTTTTTATTTAAACTAGTATATTATGACCGTAATGTTTTTTGGCAAATTTATTTTTATAATTAAACTTAATTGTAGATAATTTAATTGTAGACACCTAAAAGTAAACCAAACTATATTCGTGTGGATGCACCTTCACTAGCTGGGAAAAAGAACGCTTTAAACATGCTTCAAACCCATCAAGCTATATACAGCGAAAGTAAAAATTCATAACAATCGTGGCAGTGTGCCACCCAGCATCCGCGAAAGATGATTATTCAATTTTTTTTTTTGAATACTATCGGACATCAACAACGCGCGCCAAACGAAAACAACTAACGTGCCTGATCGCGTCGTTAAGATCACTCAGCTGAAACTGCGCGTTCGCATGCTCTTATCACCACAGACTTCAGGACAAACGATCGCTTGAGCGAGTGGGCACGAGCACGAGATTTTGCTTCTATCGCCGTTAGAGCACGGGGGTAAAGTAGGAACCGCTAGGTAGGACCCGCGTGTTAATGCGATAAGCGCATTTGTGATTGGTCATTCTGTTGTTGTTAGCCGAGATCGATTCACTTAAAGTTTGCGAAGGATAAGGATAATACGCGGGTGAATACAGGAGTGAATGTTCAATTATATTTGATTAAGTTTCGGAGATCAAATGAATGGTGATTTCGCTTGTCAATTGGCAGATAATTTAATATTTTTTAATAACATAGATGAACTTTCTAAAAAACTATTTCAGCAATACAAATAAGAACAGTAACGTGTTATCACCGAGGGGCGCCCACTCATCGATTTGACTGCATGGTAATGAAAATACCGTTCAAATATTTATTAATAATTAAAATATTTCAAGCGGTATTGAAATAATAAACAAAATATTTTAAGCAGTATTGAAAATAATTAACAAATATTCTGTGATAATTAATGTCATTAATAATATTTTGTGTGGCATTGAATGTATTTTAAAAACTAATTTTTGACAGTATTTTAATTATTCATTGAATTGGAGAGTGTATTTAACGTAATGAATACAACAATGATAAGATTTTAAATAATTGTTGATTAAGCTGCGTAGTATTGAAAGATTTGTGCGTGCCCCTCGGTTATCACACCATATTTGAACTTTTTTGTTTTCTTCAATGTTCGTCATTGGAAGACGTTTTGCGAATACAAAATGCTCGCAAATTTGAATTCAGTCGTCAGTTTGTGATCATCCGTGGATTTGAAAGCATCAGCATTTTCTGCTTCAGCCCGTAGCTTTCCTGGAGGAAGGAGTTCAATTGCTGAAGATCATTAGTATTTTTTTTTTGATTATTTCAATAAGTGTTCGAGATCTGGAAACTAGAAAGTGATAGTGCGTTTTCTGTATTGGAAGTGAATAATCTTTGAGGAATGGCAGTTTGAAATTTAGAGTGTAGAAAATCGATTAAGCTCTCGTTTCTCGCCTGGTGAGTAATTTTATTGCTTCTATTTTGGTGAGAATCGTCCATCCGCTCTCTTTGGCTATCCGTCAAGAATTTTCATTCGGCTCAGTCTCTTTTCCACAAAGTTTTGCAAAGTAAAGACGGGCCCAAGCGAGGCTCCCGCGAGTGCTTTTCAAATATAAAAAATAGGAGATAAAAGTCTGCCTACTGTAATTAATCAGTGAGTGTTGGATGATTTGGTGTTAAAAATAGATTAATTTTCTAATCGATTTTGTGTATTTTTTTCTATCCGTGTGATTAGGTGCATAAAGGAAGAAAAATCGGTAAACAAACCGTAAATAGTGACTACCAAATAATCGGTCTCCTGTGGAAGTGCTCGTGAAAAAGAGTAATCGTCGAAGAAGTTCTGCTGCAGTTTTTAATCAGTCAAGTGAAAGCAAATCATTGAAAAATCGGACTGAAAATGCCGCAGACCAAAGCAACAAATGGATTTGCCTCCAATGGCCATAATGGCTACGAAATGGAAGACGGGTGCTCGTTTTTGTTCACCTCAGAATCTGTAGGCGAGGGTCATCCAGGTAGGTTCTAAACCAGGCAAGGGCATCTATTCATAGGCAATTTTTACCCACCCTGACCTTTTCATACCATTCATGTATCCATGCATCGTAGATAGCAGGACCCGCATCTCATTAGATACAGAGCTGCAGATAGCAAGGAGCAGTATAGTTTCAAATTCTACCTCGCCATATTGGAGGTTATGTTTCATCTTTATTTTTTCCTCTTGGGCGAGAGCGCTCCTCGCGGTTCGAAACTTTACAAGCACGCAGTAATAGTATTGAAAAATGTGCTTCTCGCGAGTGCATTTAATTACGCAATATTGCGGACGATTTCACTACGCGGAAATTGTGGGTTTGATCGAACAATTTCCGACTAGAAAAGCGATTTTGATTGAAACTGGTATTTCCAATCAGAACCATCGGAAAACAAACTTTGTTTTGAGGTGAGAAAACATGGCGGATATTATCCAGTCTGCTGGTTGAAGTAGGAAGTGTTTGTTGATTTACTGCATCTTCGCGGTCTCTTAATCAATATAGTCGGGTTGAGGGAGAGCTATTTTCGATTCAATTTCAGCTCGTGTGCCAGAATCGGCTACACATCCGTTATTGCGCCGTTTGTCTATCTTCTTATGAATAAATGCGATGTTGTGCTTTGGAGAAGTTCGTTCGCATTATATCGCAGTGGTCAATACAACCCAAAATGTCATCCAGTGCTGCCAGTATTTCGATGGCCATGAATCCAATTCGTATTGAAAGCATTTGGCTCTTTACGCGAACAAATTTATGAGAAAAGGTACGAAATAATACATGAATCCAGCATTTTGTTGTGATTTTCTAACACCCGTACAGATCTTTTTTGACTTGTCTTTCTGACAGGCTAAGACCATATCTTAGTCCACCTCGCAGATTTTATTTTGAAACAACCATTAAAATACATGTAAGAAAACTCTTTCTCAGACAAACTGGCAAATCGAAATTCTCATATTCGCTAAAAGTATATGATCTCTTTTCACCGATTAATTTTTGATTATGAACATGATTTGTAGACCAACAATTGAAATAGGCGGAACAACCAAACGTAAACAATGGCTTTAATCGCAAATTTCTGGAGAATCAAAAGACACCCATGCAAATTAACAATATCATTCGATAAAGGAAATTTGCTCTATCAGATGGTGGTGTTAGATTGCGTGGATGTGTTTTGATTCTCGAGAAATTTGCGATTAAATCCATTGTTTACGTTTGGTTGTTCCGCCTATTTCAATTGTTGGTCTAGATTTTATCCGCAAACTAACAATCTATAATGTTACTCCCTTCGATATACTTGTGCTGCTGATTGAGGACTTTCGGATGAGCTATTTTTCAAAATCCTGGTCGTTCAGGAAGTATTCCGAAGTGTATTCTGAAAATTAGTTCAGGTGACCAAGACCTTTCAGCTGAGTTCGGTTGGTTCCTAAACTGGACCAACTGCTGCCGAGATTTCAGAAAATTTCATGGACTTAAAAAAAAAAAAAAAAAAATTAAAGCTATTGGAACTTATTTTTTAATGGTTTGAATTTCGTCGGAATGAATGTGATGGGGAAAAGCCAATTTAACTGGCGTAAAAACCCCATACCCCATACAGTACAAACATTACAAAACAAGCACATCCGTGAACATAACATAAATATCAACTGTAGTCAAAACATAAAAACTTATAATTCAATCAGCTCCACTGGACATCCATCATCCGAAGCAATCCTCGTCGGCAGTGGTGACTCGAAAAAAAAAGACACAGGTAGCATAATTGTTACAATTTAAGAGCAATGGAATATTACTAATCTTTCACAGTAACGAATCTCACGTGATCCATTAATGCAATTCAGTAAATCTACGCTCAAATGTTGCCACATTAGAGTTGGAGTCGAAGAGGATGTAGGCAACCTATGATCACAAAATGTTGGGATCAAAAACCCTGATTAAGTCACTTCTTATTGTTATTTTCTACTCGGGAATCGGGGGACGGGCCTGGCGTAATGGCTAACATACCTCTCACGCTAAAGGTCACGAGTTCAAAAATCATCCCCTGACAAGTCACTAGTTACCTAAAATGTGTTCAAGTGATTGTTTTACTGCATTTAAATTTTATTCAACGTTTCGAACAGAATATTATTGGAAAAAATTAGTTGAGATTGGCGTAAACGATTCGAAATAGGTACGTTCAGTTTTCTTAAAAATCCTTCTTCACATGTTCCATCATCATCCTCAAAATATTCTTCTTGTTGCTACAATCTAATCATCAAGTGCCGAGGCTTCCGATCTACTTCGTTTGAGAATATGTTGAGAATGATGATGCAACATGTGAAGAAGAATTCTCGTATTGTTTCGTGGTTTTCAAAGGCCAAAGTCAAGGAAAAGTTGCAGTTAACGGAGACCATTGGTTGTTATTCCGAAAGTGCCATAATCCCATTTGATTAAAATTATATCTGAGGCAAACCAAACGCCAACCAATGAATGGCTCGCCTCTCGCCTACTATCCAGCTGAAACTTTCCTGGCCAAGGATCGTGCTCATATTCGGTTTGGGAGAAAAATCTGTTTTTCTCATAAGCAGCGCTTCACATGAAAATAATTTACACAGGAAATTGAATGTTTAACTAGGAAATAGTATCTGTCAAGAGCATGGAACGCTGCGTCTACCAACAAAATTAAATTAAATTACTGGAATCAAATAAAACAAAATGAATACTGTGGTTTAATTCCATTTTACAGATCATGATCAGTGAGGTGATGATTGAGAAATAGTAACATGTGAACTACAATCTTCGCAGTAGTCTAAAAATTGATAGCATGACCATTATAATAACTCAAGTCTTTTATTACGGTTGGCACCGCTGAGTCGCAGTTCACATGGTACGTTTTCAACGATTTCTCGATAACGATACAACCTATCAAGCCATAGGTAATCAAACTAAATACTTGAAAAAACACAATTTTTGGTGTAAATACAGAAAATTTTAAAACATGACTATATGGACACGCATGATATAATCACAGACAATCAGACATCTGTTCAGCGTACTATCCATCATAGCATACTCAACAGATGGCGGCAGTGTTTTAGCGAAGATGTTTTTATATTCAAAATATTCAATGATTTATGTCTGTTTGTCTGTGCTATAATTACGAACCGCATATTTTTTTTATTAGCATGTGAAAAATCAAAATCATATCAAAAGAGCTGAGTAATCATCGCTGATGCATAAACTTTTTAGTGCGTCCATAAAGCCTGTAAACTATTTTAGCAACACTGATTCTCGAGCATATAGGTACACTGTATATAAAGTACTTATCGCAGCCATCAATGGAAAAATACGACGGTGCTAGTGGGCAGTGTGGTAGTGAATTGCACTGCACGATACGATGGATGCATTAAATAAAATATTGATTTTCAGTGCTCCTCACGCGCGTTGCTGTGCCAACCATGAAAGCGAAAAAAGCCGCGCGGCATGGGAACCACGTGGTGGTGTGCTACGATTAATAATTATATTCACGGAATCCAAAGCGCTCTAGCTCGTTGCTATTTTCGTAGAAAAACTATTTATAACCCATTTGCATGAGACTGATCTTCGTCAGCAGCGCCATGACAAAGGGCACGGAAATTGAAAAATAAAAATAAAAACACATTGTCCATGCTGCTGCTTGACACCTCGTTGTAGTCTTTATCAGTAAGAATCTGGACTGATCCTCATGACCGAGAAGGGTATGAAGCCAAACAGCTCCAACGTATTGTTTGTAGTCGTCGTGCAATGGTGTATGCTGCTTGGTTGTTGATTCGGGGGAACTACATATATGGTTTAGTGTGATTTCATGCGATTCACCTCGCTTTGCGCCGGTCATCCATCTATAGATATCGATTTTCACCTTTTTCGCGCTCTATTCGCGGGGTGTTTGTGAAGGCTTTCGTGGAAACCAATACAGAGCCCCATTCCACAGCATTCGGCTTGTTTTGTTTTGGTTCTTCTTTTTTTCCGGCATGATGTTTTGTGTATCGCATATGGCTGAGATGTATGTACGAAAGGGGAGGAAATAGAGAAAACCTCAAGAATGAGAAAACGAAAAATGTTGTTATGTTCTTCTGGTTTTAGGGCTAGGTATAGATACCTAATTTGAATTGATAATAATTATGTTGCTCCAACCGGTATTATCCTTGGATTAAATCTCGATCAAGAATGTCCGGCTGCTTTGAAGTCGACAGCAGATTTAATCAACTCGACTCTAAGCAAACATTTTGCAGATCATTCAAACAGGGAAGGGATTCAATGTTAAACCGCCCTTAAAGTCGCATTGTTTCCAGTAGGAAACGGAATTCAAAGTGCTCTAGCTGGTCGCAACTTTCTGGTTATGTAATTGAATTTAAGCTTATCAAGAAATCCACACATAGCAGCGTCATGCTTATGATGGAAATTAATGTCAATTTCTGTTTTTCTCATCCAAATTTTCAGACAAGATGTGCGATCAGATCAGTGACGCCATTCTGGATGCACATCTCCAGCAGGATCCGAACGCCAAAGTTGCCTGTGGTAAGTAGAAGATTCAAACTTCATGTCTGGAAGCCAAATTTTTTTTTTACAATTTGTCCATACTTCATCCAGAAACCATCTCAAAGACTGGAATGATTTTGCTGTGCGGAGAGATCACCTCAAAGGCTGTCATCGACTACCAGAAAGTAGTTCGTGAAACCGTCAAGCACATCGGTTACGATGATTCCTCAAAAGGTAGGTTCAAATCATTCTGACTCATCATTTCTCGTGTATATTCACATTCGTTGGTTTATCTGAACTCGATTGAGATTCGGGATGAATTGGCTGTGTATGCCTTTTGATGTTAAATTGCAATCCTCCTCCTAGGCTTCGATTGGCGTACGTTGAATTTATTGGTCGCCATTGAACAGCAATCGTCGAACATTGCCCAAGGTGTACACATTGACCGCGACGAGGATAACGTTGGCGCGGGTGATCAGGTACCTTACATTGGTCTATTGATAGGATACAGCTAGGGAAAATCGATGTTTAGTGGTGGCACATCGGCCCATTGATTGGATGAAGGCCTTGACTTTTCATATATTTCGTTGTGATCGTCGTGTTTGAAACTCAATCCGCACCTAATCATGATCATCCTCATTGACGCCTATAGCTGGACACTGTGACGAAAACTAACGGAAGCGATAATTTTGCATGGATTCTGTAAAGAGCGACGATAAGGATTAGTAAACATCAAACTCCATTCACCAGCATGCTTCTTCCAACCAGCGTTGTTGTGCAACTTCCAAGTGCCACCAGGGTTATCATCTTACAAAAAGAGTCATCTAGGGTCTTGTTGAGTTGAGAGCGTCTTTTGAAACGCTTTTTTTCATTTTTAGTCTCCAATTCTATGACTTAAGTATTTTCAATTTCCGTTCACGTCAGCGAGTAGATTTGCGCGTGTAGCCTCAGCAGGTTTCAAAAGTTCTCAGGGTATTCCCACCACAGTGTTGATTAACGTGATGGCCGCATGATAACATTGACAAAAAATACAGCCAACTGACACACGTTGTCGCTGATTATCGCTTTGCTTTCTAGTTAATTGGAAATTATTAGCAGAATAGAATTACGCTAGTAGGGCACTTTTCCATGGTTGCATAACGGATTTCACGGGTCTCAGTTTTCTTCAACGTCTCAGTAGGTAAAATCCATTGTTGCTATGTTTATATGTCTCGTGTTGAGAGGAAACTCGTGTGTTCAGTAAAACGTGTTCCCTCGTGGCCCTGTTGCCATGCACCGCAGTTGGATTCCGAGGAAGCCATTTATGCCACTTCGCATCAAGTATCGCTTTGGTAGACGGTTTGGATAAACATCGTCCTCGTCTTTCGGCGACTTGCAAACCTCGGTCATCGAATCTTAGTTCACCATGTTATCGGTCGTCTGGTCATCGGAGAAGCGGTAGTTTTGCTGATGGTTGTATTTTTCTGCGAATCAAAATTACATAAAATGTTCGTTCCCTCTCGACGCCTCGGAGTGTTTGTTAATGTTAAGGGCACGCGAGCTGATGTGCAATTCCGATTTCGTAAACAACGCAGTATATCTTCAGTCGATTTATAACGTACTTTTATTCATCGTCTGTATTTGCACGTATTTTCCTATTTTTCCATCGCATGCATCCTGGGAAAAAATGGTGTAACAATCACACACATTTTTGAATTGAAACATACGACAGGATTCGATTATAAAACATGTAACGTACTGCTTGCACTGGATCAACAATCACCAAACATTGCAGCTGGAGTGCATGTAAATCGTTCGGAGGAGGAAGTTGGCGCCGGAGATCAGGTTAGGACATTTTAGCGTAACCTAGTTATTATTGCATACCATTCACAATTCTCCGAACCTACTAGAAAGTTCTTTCTATATTTATTAGCGATAAGAAATCTGACTGACAAGCAACTGCTTCAAGACATGTATTACAGCGTCATTAAACTGTCGGTTTCGGGTTATCTCGGTTCAATTCCGTTTCCAAATTAACAAATCACGAGAGAAAGAAACACGCGTTGATCTTTCGCTATGTCGTACTGAATCTTGCTCTGGTTCATAAAGTCGGCGCGTGGCATGATCGGGTTGTGGTGGTTCAAAATGATCGCATGTTTTGAAATAAGCTTGACCAAAAGTAAACATACCTACCTATCGACTTTGCACAGACGTTTCCATTTAAATTCTTCATGCCGCTGAATACGGATAATAACCTAAATCATGCTCACACTCATATACTAAATAAACAAAAATATCATATGGTCTCACTTTGTGGTGGTCTGCGATCAATCGAGGTGGTCGAAGCAGAATCGATTTGAACAGCAAATCATCATTTGGCGAACAATCTGTTGAATAATGTTTTGGCTATTGCCTCGACATGGGTACCTTCATTTGCTGACCCCTGCAGAGGGGTTTGTTTACTGGCCGTGATCAGCGAAGCTTCACGCGTAATTTATTATTATAGTGTAATTTTGATTATCAGTGTCGGGAAGAATGATGACGCAGATGGAAACATCGACCGCTCGGGTGGTTATTTTCCGTTGACGTTTCTAAATTCAGATCTTTAGTTTTAATGTCACCGGAAAATAATTCCAAGAAAGAACCATTCATTTGTACGTTACATTACTGCGCTGTGCGGCACAACACTCTCATTAGCATTTTTGACGAAAATGGATTGGAATCTATTGTCGAGTTCCTTAACTTCACAATGAACAGGAAAAGTTTCAGTCAGAAAATATCACGAATAATACCAAAACTATAGTACGTTGTCCCGTCTATAAGAGTCCATATAGAAAACAAAAAAAATTCAACGCCGTTTTTCTCAGCTTACTGTTTTCACGAATGGGACAACTATGCTGAAAAGGGCAGATTGCTTTACAGAAATTTTCTGTTGGCCTATTTCTAAATCCAATAGAGACAGTATTGGTAGATTCCAGTTCAAATGCAGTTGCAACTTATTGCTTATCATTCAATGAAACAGATTGTTCTTTCCCACTAACGATGATCGTGACCACTGCTCGCTTTCACTAACATAACGTTTAGATTAGCACTTGGGCCGAGTATACCTAGTTGCCTCTACTGCATGTACACACTACAAGCGGTAATCTACACCAAACCATTTTCATTGACCTGTACTCCTTCTCCCTAATCCACGGCTAGGGTTTGATGTTCGGATATGCAACCGATGAAACGGAAGAATGCATGCCATTGACCGTTGTGCTGGCCCATCGCCTGAACGAAAAGATCGCTGAGCTGCGCCGTAGCGGTGAATTCTGGTGGGCTCGCCCAGATTCCAAGACCCAGGTCACAGCCGAATACGTCTTTGAATCGGGTGCATGCATCCCACAGCGAGTGCACACCATTGTGGTGTCGCTGCAGCACTCGGAAAAGATCGGCCTGGATGAATTGCGCAAGAATATTATGGATAAGGTCGTCAAGGATGTCATTCCAGCCAAGTACTTTGACTCGAACACCATCGTTCACATCAACCCTTGTGGTCTGTTCATCATTGGTGGACCACAGGTTTGTTAAATTTAGTGTTGCTGAAGCTGCTGGAGAACTAACAATCAAATTTTTTTATTAGGGTGACGCTGGCCTAACTGGTCGTAAGATCATCGTAGACACTTATGGAGGTTGGGGCGCTCACGGTGGTGGTGCCTTCTCGGGCAAGGACTTCACAAAGGTCGATCGCTCGGCTGCATATGCGGCTCGTTGGGTGGCCAAGTCGTTGGTGAAGGCTGGAATCTGCCGGCGCTGTTTGGTGCAGGTTGCGTATGCAATTGGACTCGCTGAACCACTTTCGATCACAGTATTCGACTATGGAACTTCCAAATACAGCCAGAAGGAACTGCTAAACATTGTCTCAAAGAACTTTGATCTACGTCCGGGAAAAATTGTCAAGTGAGTACCGACTTATCAACGTTTCATTGTGAGTCAACCAAACGACTCTGATAATCTTTCCTTACTCCTAGGGATCTAAATCTGAGGACACCATTCTACCAGCGTACTAGCACATATGGACACTTTGGACGCGAAGGCTTCCCATGGGAGGAACCCAAGGAATTGGTGATGAACTGATTGGCAGCACCAACCGTTGGTTGCGGTAGTAGGAGCGAAGCGCTCGCTTCTTATACCGCAGACAGCAGCGAGGAGGTTGCACCAGTCGCTTCGAAAAAAGCCAAGCTAGACGTTTAAGAGTATAACCGAGCATGAATAGGGTTTATTTTAAACAAAGTTTTTCGCCAGATTTTCTTTTTACAAGTGTAAGTGTCTTAAGTTCCCGTGACAGCTGTAAGTTCTATACGCTGATAGATTAGTTCAGTTGCCCTTTCAGAGTCAATAAGCCGGATAGTGTCATATTTATGCGCAAGAAAATAGTTAATATTTTCAATGTGTATGTTTGTCTGTGTGGCAATGTGATTCCTGTATTTTTTTTTATGCGAGGTAAATTACCCTTCCAGTTTACATGAGTTTTTCAAGGTGAATCAAAATTGCCAGTCTAGAACATTCGAATCGTGTAGGAAACAAAGTTTAGGAAACGTGATCTATAGAGTTAAAAAATTGTAAAAGAATTTCTTCGCACTTGCCGCCTTTGTTCGTTGGTTAGCCCCAGTCTTACTTTACACAAAATCACCGCAAGAAAAATGTAACAATCGCAACAATGTCTCTACAATTAGTTTGTACGCTAACACATACACATACATTACACTCTTTCAAAATTGAGAAAAACAACAAAAAGTAGTATGTATACAAAAAAAGTGACATAGTGTTTACAAAAAGTACACAACAAATACAAAAAATAACTGTAAAAAAGCAAAAAAAAGTAGAAACATACGCTGCTCGATGCGGTTAGGTATAAAATGGATCCCGTGAATTTTCGGCAAAGCTAGATCATTCGGTTGGCCACAGTAGGAACCCCATCAAGTGCGCTTCCAGCGTAAGACCTATGGAAGTGCTGCCTGCTGCAAAATTCGTTGTATGACGTGAAAAGAATCAGTTCAAACGTTTCATAGTGATATATATTTTTGGTGAATGGATTCTAGGGACATGATATTAAACATGGAGAAGGTACGTAAGATTCGACATTGCCATGTTGCAAGCGTGAATCGAAGAAAGGCTTGAAACTAAAATATATAGAATATGAAACACTTGCCAAGGTAAAACTTCGTTGAATCTGGATTATGCTCTTTAACAGTGATCAGTACTCAATTGGTTCTTTCAAACTTATCACTTAACATCAAATAGCGTGTCCATCCATAGACATGAAATCAGCATTTATGACGGCAATATCTTTATAACGTTTAAGAATCGAATGGTGCTTATTGGATAAAGCCTTAAAGGTGACATCACAATTTGCAAACCATGGGACAGCCGTACTCTCAGGTCTGACAAGATTAACGGAATTGTATCAAATAACTGCCAGTTTTGGTTTTGATTAGATCATAGTGTAAAACACATTCAATAGATTTAACACGCTGCTCCGATTTAGCAATACACAAACTGTAATGGAATCTCCTCATTCTGTAGGTTGATGTACTTCTAGAATTCAAAATCCATAAATTTGAATTCTAGGGCCACACAGCAAGCCACAGAGTAGAACATTATATTTTTTCATAGTGCGTAAAAAGTAGCACTTTGCAAACTATTTCATTCATCATCAGGAATGCAAATACTTCTTTTCCAAAGTGGCGGCCCCGATGCCACCGATCTGGTCCAGTTGTACGATCCTCTTCATGTTCTTCATGCTTTTGGAACCTACATCCGGATGGCAAACTGGTCGGCATCGATCCTGGGCTTGTCCTCAGTTCAATAATCTCAATAATCCACACGCTACGAAGTTTATTTTTTTCACATGTTCATACACGTTTTGTGTTGTGTTTACGCAAAGGAATTTATTTGTGGAAAAGAGCCATTTCGAAAACACTCCGGTCCGCTGAATGGTTGAAAGGTGCGATGTGGTACAACAAAAAAATCAGAAAAAAAAAACTACAGAAAATTTAAGTTTTTTTAAACTAGCAAATGTAACTGCTTATAAATGTTAGCGTGCTTTAAGTTTTGCTAAAATTTCACTTGTAGGAAGTTGCACCTGTTATTTCAGTAAGTGTGCAGAGTAAAACACAAAATACTTTCCTAAGAGCACTGTATTTTGTTTTTACAATAGTAAATTTTATCAAAACGAAAAATCCAACGTTTTAACGCCAGTTATATAAAAATACCTTTAACAAAAAGAAAATATAACCCAAACCAGACAAGAAAAAAAGAAAAGAAAAAGTACCACGGCACGCTTTGCGCGAGGGCACGGGCTCAACCAAAAATAGAGTTTGAATAGTTTTTTAGTTGTCTTTTAAAGAATATTCCCTAAGGTACGATTTACTTACTTACTGCTGAAAATAAAAGGCGAAGAAATATGAAACAAATACTGAATACCAATCAAATGGATTGCATATGAAAACAAACATGATAATAAACATGAAAAAGCAGAAAAATATGAAAATAAAGTCCCACTACTTCTGGTAGAGTAAGACAATTTCGGAGTTTTTGATTTTTGTGTTTTGGATAATTCCCTTGGGCTCTTTGGGGGGTAATTCCGACAGTTATTCGCATTTTGGAAACGCCGCACAATTCACTCTAGTGATGCATAATCTACGCTATAAACGGCTATAACATCTATTGATAAAAAAAAGCATTTGTTTTTGAACCCTCCTACTCTGCCTATAATCGCATATCAATCCCATATATATCCCAATTTTGAGATAACAACGGAATTCACTTTCAATTGACATTTGCTTTCATTTGATAAAACTATGGAGATCATGAAAAATGTAAAAACAACATGTATAAAGAGAGAAAAGGATTATTAATTGATTTCCATTTAATTCCACTACCTTATTTGCTTATCCTCGACAGATACGCGTATTTCGAGTCGAGTATTAGTACAAGATACTGAAGAAGTCTGCACATTATAAACGAAATACGCGTATCTGTCAAGGATAAGCAAATAAGGTAGAAAAATTAAATGGAAATAACTAATCCTTCTCACTCTCTCTTTTTATTAAACATCAAGTCATTTTGTCCTATCGAGCAAAGTAATCGCATATCAGTCCCATCCTGAAATTTAGTTGCCAAGTTACAGTTCTGCTTCATTTTTCACTGATATCACAAAACATGCATCTTAAGTAGCTTTCTTTATTAAAGCGACTTTCAGCCATCGGCTGGTTTATCTCTGAAACCAAAACATTCAAGGTTCACTTGATTTCAACTTGAAAAACATATGAATACAATTATTAATTTGTTTTAAAATAATTACATTGAATTTCAAATCCCCACCCGTCTGCTATTTTCTCAATGTCTACTTTTTCCATATGGGACAATTATGCTTTTTATCTGTACTAACACTACTCATAAATTCATACACCCACTTTCTCGAACATGAGAATCGGTAATATGTACGATATGAGTGGACGTATTCTTCTCTGCAATTTTGAGCCAGTCACTTAAAAGTGACCACCTTTAGCCCTAGTTGTGTAAGGAGATCGGTGGCCTAATAGTGACCCGTTTTGCTTACTGAGCAAAATATCGTGGCCCAAACTCCTTCACATTAGCGTCGAAATTTATCACATTGTCATCATATCCGAACCTTTATCAATTGTCAAGGTGATTTCTGATCGAACGATCCCTACCTAAAGCCCTCTAGTTAAAGTATGGACGACTGTCACCATAAAACTGAAAAAAAGCTGTTCCAATTCAGGCATAACATTTGATAAAGGCACAAAAGCATTTGTAAACAAACTTTCTAAGGCCCTTTACACGCGAACCAAAGTACGCCCAATCAAACCATCAACATCATCGGATAGGAGCAACTATCACCTTTCCGAAAGTGGTATTGGTTTGCGTGACTTGGGACCGAAGAGAGTACCAGAGCTGAGCCAAAAAGTTGAGCACATTATTTCGGGAACTTCTAGTCTTAGAGTTACCTCTATGGTCGTACCTAACTCTAAGACTAGTAGGTCCCGAAGAAACGTGCTCAACGTTTTGGCTCAGCTCTGGTACTATCTTCGGTCCCAAGCTAATCGATTCACCCCTCGAAACATAGGAAAATCCAATAACCCCTCAAACAAACATTGCGTAGTACTAGAATTTTAACTAGAATGGGGTACGTTAATCGATTTGCTTGGGACCAATAGGCTAGTTAACTAGTGAGCCAATTTAAAATCGTTAGTTTCGTATTCGTTGGTCGTTGTTTGTTGGTCGTACTTTGGTTCGCGTAAGGGCCTTAGAATGTTTGTTTACAAATGCTTTTGTGCCGTTATCAAATGTTATGCCTGAATTGAGCTAAGCGGTGCATTTTGACGGTTCGATTGGAACAACTTTTGACAGACGTCCATACTTTTACCATGGAGCCCTTCGCTCATTTTGAACTTCTATTCAATTTTCATACTGCCGTACTCTAACGGAACTATCCACCATAACATAAATTATCACACTAAAGCTTCATGTTAGATAGCATGTCCAACCAACTTTGAAAATCGCAAACTTCGCGTATGAAGTAACATAAAAACACTTTGAATCTATTCTGATATATTTATTTCCAGGCTACTGTGATTACTCTCCCTTGCTAGGTTTTCACCTCCAATAGTCCTGGCAGTCCGGTGGGATTGAGGAAGGAATATTACAATGACCTTTGTTATTTTGGGGACCGTTTTTACCGCTGCGTCGCCACAAAGGTCACAGGAGGGAGGGTTTATTACTAGGTACGGTTTAAGTCCTACAGTAAAAGCAACCGGTGGAAACTAACGATTTTAAATTGGCTCACTACTTGACTAGCCTACACGAAACGAAAATCAATTATTTTATTCATGTGTTTCACTTATACATTTTTGCCAAAACATCAGCCTTCTACATTCCATAAGACAAACCACATAGGTCGTATATGAATGCATAAAAGGTATGTGTGACCACTTACACATTTCATTTGACATATGATCTTCATTAACTTTTTGCAAGGCGTCTGCTTATAAGTTGACTTATACATTTTATGAATAATCAGCAATAGAAATTTGCCAAAAGGTATAAGGAGATTTCTATCCGTGTATTGGTCCCAAGCAAATCGTTTAACGTATCCCATTCTAGTTGAAATTCTAGTACTACCATATGTTTGTTTTGATTTTCTATGAAAGTTTGACAGATAAAATGAGGGGTTCGTGGATTTTCTTATGTTTCGAGGGGTGCATCGATTAGCTTGGGACCGAAGAGAGTACCAGAGCTGAGCCAAAAAGTTGAGCACGTTTCTTCGGGACCTTCTAGTCTTAGAGTTACCTCTATGATAGTATAGTTTTGATAGAAAAAAAATAGTAAAATTAAATGAATTTCGTTTCTGCACATATATATTGGTGGGGGTATTAAATTTAAACCATCAATATAGTAATTTTCCCAATGGATTTTATTTATGTGTATGTGGAATATATCGCGAGTAGTAATCATAAATTTATAGGCAACCTATTCACGATATATTCCACATAAAGTTGATCGATGTTACAAAACCATCCATAGACCTTACTGTCCATAACCATAACCATTAAAATTCTCAAACAATCAGTAAAAAGGTTCTAATATAGTTCCGAAAATTTATGGAGAAAACAAGTATTTTGAATGTTAATGGTTCTTAGCAACCCATTATTTATAAGGTTAATTTAAAAAAAAAAAAACAATACATGAGGTTAAAACTTTATCACACAAACGTTCATGTTAAGTTCCATAACCATTTAAGTTAAAGTTTAGCAGGGATTATAAATAATTTTAACCATTTCCGGTGAGGTCAACTTATGATTTGCGTTTATGCGGGTTGTGATAAAAAATTCTCTTTTCAGTTTTAAATATTATTCTTTCAGAATATTAATACCGTGCCGATTCAAATTTCGGACACTTAAACTCGAATTTCGGACACTTTTAAAAGTTGATTATCTCGGTCGAATATGATCCACATGTCTTGTAAATTTTAAATTTTTTTGACTAGTGCCCTCCACGATTATCTAACATCATTACTTTGTTTCTAACTGGATGTAATATTTAATTAAAAATGAAAGTGTCCGAAATTTGAATCGTCCGAAATTTGAATCGGAACGGTATATAATCAAAAATGATAAAAATTCAATCAAAAAAGATTAAATTTCAATCAAAACTGATTAACACAGAATGAAAAATGATTAACATTTATTCACACAAGATAACTTTTGATTTAATCAACCATGATTATAGGCTGGGTTTAATATCAGATGATTTATTTTTTAAGCAAGAAATAATTAATGTTTAATCATTCGATGTGATTAAACCGTTGTACCATAGAGGTAACTCTAGAAGGTCCCGAATTAACTGAGTTTAATGTCAAATTGATTAAATATTAAGCAAAATGAGAAAAGTTCAATTAGTTTTCAGTGTGTAAATAAACAACACGTTCTATTCTTTCTCACCACTCCCCCGTTTTTCAGTAAGCTTTTTCTTCCAGTGTAAAGGTGAAAAAATGACAACGAGTACCATCGCGCAAATTCAAAACAAAACAATCCGCTCGCTCGGACCACATTGTAATCTTTAAAACCTCTCAAACAAGCTGCGTGGAAAACATGTCGTTTATAAAAGTGTACAAGCAATTTGTTATAACAGCATTCAACAGAAAACTGCTATTTTTGGACGGTGATAGCTGCTGGTCTTACGAAATTAAACCTGATCTACCGCTGGAAAAATGTCGTCCACGAAAGTATTTCGACGCCGACAGTGATAGCGATGAGGATGATGATGATGCCAAACAGAAGAGCTCAGAGAATCAGCCGGAACAACAACAGTCGAATGGAAACCAAGCGGAAAAGGTACAAATTGTTGCCTTGGAGGTACACGAGACAAAGTCGCTCTTAGCGGTGGCAACCAGTGACAAGTCGTTGTATCTGTTCGAGATTGATACTAATGGTGCAGGTGGGAATCTGAAGTTCCTTTCGCGAAGGTTGGTATCGAGAGCTTCCAGCTGCATGTGCTTCGCTGCAAGCGGAGGTTTTTTGATCGTTTGTGACAAGGGCGGTGATTGTTACCGTTACGACTGTGACGACTGCAAGAAGCCGGGTCGATGGCTGTTGGGCCACATGAGTCAGGTGTTGGATGTCGCTGTCACCGATGATGAGAAGTAAGTAGCAGCCGCTTCCGGGTTGGAAAGTGATCAATGTGTAAATATATATATTCTTGATTTTTTAGATTGATCATCACATGCGATCGAGACGAGAAGATCCGTGTTACCAACCATCCGGAGTGCCACACGATCGAGACGTTTTGTCTTGGTCATGGGGAGTTCGTGTCGCAGTTGACTTTTCTGATGAAAGGGGAGAAATCGTATCTGCTGTCATTGTCGGGGGACAAAACATTGCGATTTTGGGATTATATGAATGGGAAAGAGCTGGCGAAAACAGAGTTGGATCAGCCCGGAAATCGCATCGTGACGAAATCGGTTAACGACGGAAGTGTAATTGCTGCCATTCTTTGCTATGAACCGACTAAGATAGCAATCATGAAGCTGAACGCGGAAAATTTGAAATGTGATTCGATTCAAACGTTGAACTTGAAACAGGATGAAGTATTTTCGAGCTTTGCATTTGATGAAAAATTCAATTTGTTAACATTGGTCATTGCAAAGAGCACTGAAAAGGTTTCTTTACGAGTGTATCAATTTGATAAGGAAAATTGCAAATTCAGTGAACAGAGTTCAAGTTCTATGATAGACGCATTTACCAGTAATACTGAATCCGATTGCCTGCCTTATGTAGATTCGGTATCTTTTCTGTTCAAGAAGAAGTTCGATAACATCAAGGATTATCAAGAACGCAAGCGAAGGCGAATGGAGGTAGGATGTAAACTGAAGTAGAAATGGGAAAGTTGTACCTCATTTTTTTATAATACAGAAGTTAAAAAATAAAAATAAGGAACATACTTGTGCAATGAATGCGCTACGATGACTTCCCCGTTCACTTTCTTATACTGATAAGTATTCCAGTAACACTTTGGTCTGTTGTTGGCTGTGAACTTCTCATGGTAACACAGGTGATCCACAACTTTTCGGTCCGTCTCATGTTTGTCAATCTACCATTAAATACTTATCAGTACTTATTTAAGCTTCTCTGTTTGGTCATTATTCTCGCTTACACATGTATAAAAATTCAACTGAGCAACTATTGAAAACCAATTAAAATACTATTGATTTTGACTAAAAACTTTTTTTTTATGAATTACGATTACAGTATTACATGAATTACGATACATCCACAGACAAACAGACATAACACATTGAATATTTCTCACTGTAAAACATCGTCGCTGAAACATTAGCGCCATCTGTTGAGCACACTGTGGTGGGTAGTACGCTGAACAGATGGCGGTAGTGTGTAAACGTCAAACGCAAGGAAAATGGCTATGCGCGCCACAGGTGGCGGTACTACCAACTACGATACTTTTAAATTGACCGTTAAATGCTTATTCGATAAACAACTTGAGAGTGTTATGTCTGTTTGTCTGTGATACATCTTTTGTTCTAGCATCTTTTTCAAAAACACATGTTAGCATCTTAAAACAATGAAAAACCTTCTGTGACTTTACTCGAGACAGTAGTTACATGGGATATACAACTAGAATAGGACATACAGAATGTCATACTCCGTCCGATTCACTAAGTTAGTGCTAAAAAAATGCCGTCATTTTATGTTGTGTGTAGAAATCTTGTTTTGTTGGGGATGAACGGTCCGAATCTTGAAACATCAAGCTTCTTTTTTTAGCACAATCACAAACATTGGCATACTTCGGCACAGCTAAAACATTCGGCACTGATTGACGTGTGCAGAGTTGTTTTCTCAAAAATCTGGCTAGTGGAAAACTACAAAATGAGGAGAATTGACGAAAATTTTACTCAGTCTAGGTATAGTACCAAGAATCCAATCTTTACTTTTCTCATATTTGGGATTTTTTTTCCTGGAAAAACATAAGGCAAATTTACTCATCGCTTAGTTCCTGCACTTTTTTTTCGATTTATGAGTAAACTGAACTAACATTTTGGTTGATCTCATTGGCCGTGTAGATTTTGATGGACATGATGCAATTCGTTTTGCTGGAACATACTTTCAACCTTTGGTGTGTGAGGTTTGCTTTGGACTTATGAAGCAATGAAAGGTCCCAGTGCTGAACTTGATATTTTTAAATTAATTGAAGACCTCTTAAAAATAAGCCAAATATAAATCAATAAATCGTTAAAAACAGACACAGCTCAAGAGAAATTCAATGTAGCTTACGAACTAACATTATTTAGAGTATGATGTGTTACTGTGGATCATGGGGCAACTTTAGCTAGGTATAATTGTCCACCGGCGGATCTGCATCTGGTCCAGGTTGTCTGCAAAACTCGTCAATGTAATGTTTAACTGGCATCGTTATTTTCATCCAAATTTGAGTATAGTGATTTTGGCTAGTTTTTAACCAGGACGTTGGTGGGCGGGCCTAATCTGATGCTTCATAGTGGTGCGTTGGAGACGGTTGGTTTAGGTCCGGCATCGTTGGCACATGCCGTGACAGAATAGCATGCGATGAGGATTACTGAGCTTCCCCTCTCTGATGAACCACTGCATAAGAGAACCAAAGTTCTAGTCTGAAGTGTCAGTATCACACTTGTTACTCCTTTATTTGAAAGCCGCGTTGTAGTACGCTTACGTATAGGCACTGACGTTGGGTGCGATACTGGCGGATTTTGCCGCAAATCACTCTTATTTTATTTATTTTTACGCAGATAGATTTATTTGGGTTTGCAAGGGAATTATACTAGGGTGAGTGTACCAGTTATGGCCATACGTTTCTATTATGGTGTGTTCCAATTATGGCCTATGGAATTCCCATAGGCCATAATTGGAACACACCATAATAGGAACGTATAACCATAACTGGTACATCTACCCTACTATGTGTCATTTCCTCAAAACCCCCCAACAACCGACCTTTTCAATCCCTTCCTTTTCCCATGGCGTTCAAGTGGTCCGCATAGACTATTCAGCCATTACCCTTCCTTTATCCTCGGCTTTGGATTGACTTGCGCTCCCATTGCCCCACCAAACGCTGCAAAATGAAAATGAAATGAAAATGAAATTTGAGTATAGTGATTTTATTAGTCACACTCTTTAAAAGAAAGGGCACATATACGGTAGATCACCGACTAGAGAAATCCGATCAAGTCCGTAATGAGTTTTTGTAATACTAGTAGGTTGTATGTCTACCTTACATTATACTACACTTTTTTTTTTAAATTTGTTTATTTTAAATGGCTCTATGGCGGGAGCTTTACGGAGCCGATGAATCTTTTTAGAAGCATTATTGCGAATTTTATCTCCAGTTAGACTTCAATTACACTTCTTCGGATGTTAACATTTGACCCCTTTGTTCTCAAGCTTCCAGCTGATCATGTTTACATAAAAAAAACCAGCTGATGAATTCGTTTGCGCGCGAAAACGTCAAGGAAAAGCTGTAATGGTAAGAGATCTAAAAGCCATAGAAGATTGTGGCAGCTTCCAAATTTCGTCGAGGAAGTCTAAATATTCGTAGAAAACACAATACAAATATCACTTAAATCTACGTCTAGGGATGGGACTGATTATTGCCGGTTCATTCGAGGTTCAATGGTTTATATCAGGGTCTGCATTTTCGAAACAAAAAAAAAAAAAAAGAATTTCTTGTTATCGAGTCGACAGGAATCACGATTAACATTCTTCCTATCAAATATAATATATCGCTTGTTTCGTTCGTCAAGTTCATACGTTCATTTAATTTGAAGCAAAGACTTGTAATGAATGACTTGTCACGTGTCTCGTCGTCAGGCATCAAAATATAGTATCTGGTTGCCGATAGGGATGGCATCCGGATTATAATATATGCAGGCAGTAATCAATTGTTATTTTATATTAACCGAAAATTAAATTAACGAGGCCATTCAGGAGTCCATGTTGCATCGGGCTCAGGAAAAGTCTCAAATACCCTACAATATGGGTATTATCAGAACGGGGACGATGCGAAGGTGCCGAAAATCGATGTCCAATGTCATTTGGAATCAAAGATGGCGGCCACCGGTTTTCGGAGAGCTCAGGGATTTTCTTTGTGATGCTGCCTTGTATAATTTCTTGGTAAAAAAATACAATACAAAAATTTGTTCGTTATCCCTCGGTGGATTATTTGTAAACAGGTCTCAAATGGTAAAAAGTAAAATAGTGAAGATTTCATGATTTTCTTTATGTAATATTGTTCTACTATACACACCCACAATTGGCCATGTTAAATGGCGGTAGATACGAATATTAATTTAATTTTTGGTTTTTCAATCTATGTCCAATCGGTAAACAAGCCGCTCTTGGAAGTTTAGCAAGTGATTGATTTCCCCTTTCATATTTTAGCTTGGGGAAGCTTATAAAAATGTGTAATAGAATAGTCCATTACCAAATTTTTAATTGCACTACTGAAAGAGAACTAACCGCTGAAATCTGTTTGATAAAAAAAATTGGATTTACGATTTAACGACAATAACAGGTAGCATAATCAACAAAATAATTAAAAATTGAGAGAGTAGTTTTTCGAATGGTAAAAATTATAGAAAATGGAAAAATAGAATCCGAGATAAACAGTTTTGAAACAAATGACGAGTTCATTTTTAGAGTGGTGCGCAAAGAACTCTTACGGAATTTTGGCTTTAATTGATGCAATTTAAAAAAAATATCATACTGAAGTATGTATCTGAAGCACTACAGTGCTTTAAGCAGTAGTTAAAGGAATTAATTGAATTACATCTCTTGCCTGCGTCAGAGTCAAAGCTTATTGCGTGCCCCTATAGGGTATAAAGTAGCAAAAATGTACGGACGTTGGAGAAACATTTAGGCGGCCGGCAGAATGAACGCGACATGTCGCAGTGTTGATATCATATCGATTAAAAAAATTGCTTTCTTGCCTTCATGATGGTACACACTACGAAAAACTCATGTAAATTTCGGTGCTTTGAGACAGACATACATGAGCGTCAATATTGTCACATTAAACCACAAAAGACGAGAAATACAGCTAAATAAAACGTACGTAATCAACCAATTTTACATTATATATCATTTAAAGTTAATCTAATGTAATATATAAAATATTCCATGAAATTCTACAATTTTGTAGGCAACGTTTCTTGAAAGTTTCTTGTTTGCATGGAAAGAAAAATACAAGTTTACATACATGGATCATAAGTAATTTTTTTTTCTGTGTAGGTAATATGTGTAGGCCATATCTGACCTACTATTCTACTAGTTATACCCTTGTACCGCGATTAAACAAGAGAATACAACTGTTATGCAAAAGAACATAATCTACATAATGTTGCATAAAATAAAACTCGCGTCTAATAAATAAAACAGCTGTACGATACATTTCCTCCTCAGTCAGCGGGTTCGTCATTGCACTACGCATTCATGTCCATTGTAGCGGTAAAAATGTTCACACACTCGACTTGGGGTGCAATGTTGGACTCATCTGCGCCCGCTCTGACCCATCAACGCAATTCGCATGGAACAACAACAAGAAATGCCCCCACCTCCCCCTCCACCCCTTGGGGAAGATAGTCGTCTATATGTAGGTAGGTACCTACAACGAGAAGAAATATTACCGACAGTTTTTCAAGCTTTCCACCGCATCTTTTTGCTCCTACCGTAGATTTTCTTATGGAAAGAGCGAACCGCAATCAAAACAAAATGCAAGTGGCAGTGGATACCTACCGATTCACATCAGCAGGTTTAGTAGCGGGCTAAAGCTACCAAGCGTGGATCACTGCGGCGGCGACCGCTAAACTGGATTAACTTGAACTTGAACTTGGTTATCAATCATATGGCATACATTTTTTATGTGTGAATGCAATCGTTGCGCATTTCTTTGATGCATTCCCCAATGATAATACTGCGCCAGTATTACTTTAGGTTGTCGTGCACAGTTCGAAAAAGTAGTTTGATTTTCTGTTAAATATAATGCATATGGAGCGTTATAAATCACCCAAGCACAGACAAACAGATGTAACACTTCATTCTGGATAATCGTACACGCATTTAACGATTGATTTGAATATTGTCATTTCTGTGAAGTTTGCATGGGATGATTTTGACATTTCTATATATTATGTATAACTTGCCTGCAACATTGTTTGCGATTTAACGAACAACATTGTTTTCCACGAGGAGCTCGAGAGATGTCGTTACTTAGGTCCTATTTTTTGAGGTACAATGTTTCCAAGAAAAGCTTATTCAAATAGTTTCCTCTGTTTGTCTGTGACCCAAGTTTACATTCTATGCCATGCACAGTTATGAGACATTTCATGAAATATATTACGTGGAAAGAAATACAAGTTTACATACATGGATTTTTACTTCATAAGTAATATTCTGATTTTGTACTGTGTGTTTCTGCATGATATTCCGTGCCACACATGTATTTGAATGAGGACTTAACCACAAGCATGGTACAGTTTCAATTTAAATTCGATCGCTATCCTGACTGCAAAACTACAAAACTAATTGATTGCCTACAGATAGAGTTTAAATTCCCTCTAACCGTTGTTGGAGAAAAAGCAGCAGAGATCTATCAGCTGTCGGCATTTGGCGGATTACCAATCCTAGCTAGCTGGTTGGTTATGCTACGCCATGACGGGTAGCACAGCACCACACGCTGCGACGTGATCGTGAGGCTAGTGCCTTACTCCCCAAGGGCAACGGAATCGAAATGGGAAAAAATGTATCAGCATTAACCACACTCGGCCTATATGTGGTTTCACACGCGAACATTTGCGATCATACACAATAATTGACTAATAGGGCTTTGTCGGATGAGGTTGAATGTACCGTAATGTGATTATGTGATCGCAGCTATCAACGAGCACTCTGGATTATATTTATGTATTTCGTTCTTATATTTGTAGGGTACGTTTAAGTTGAAAAATTTAAAATCGGAATCGATTCTATTTGATTTGGATGAAACATTAAAGAAGTAAACATAAAAAAGCTTTAAAGCAATTATAGTATTGCTTCGGTTTTGGCAGACATGGAGATACTTCTCGTTTTTCAGTTGCATAAAAATGGAACCTTGCGAGAACGGAATGGCATATGTGTCTTTTATCTTGTCCAAAAAATCAGCCATCGGTCGCATTTTTAATCATATCTAAAAAAAAATCGACCTGCAGACGAAATCCTACTGCAACATAGGTGTTAACATAAGCTTATTATTTTAATAAACAATTTAAAAGTTTTAGTTATCAATTGTAAACTTTTCTTCAAAATGGAAGTAATATCGGTCAACAGTTTCCATTTTTTGCTGATAAATCGATGTAAATTCGTTCGCTCGAATAAAGTGCATGAAACGAGATAGCTTATTGCTTTCTTTTTTAATCACTACTAGTCACTATTATAACACAATTCTTTTTATGTTGTCATGTCAACAACAAGATTTCTAAAACCTAAAAACTGATCATCGTTAAATGAGAGCAAAATGGCGCCTAGAAAACCGAACAAAATACAAATTGAGCAAAAGCTTTTCAATAAAAAAGTAGGGAATGTGTTGCACTTTGCAAATTTCACATGTAAAAATATTAAGGTTTCTGTGAATGCAACTACGGGGCTTATTAGGGATGTCATTTCACGGTGAACACTTGTCACTTGCCATCACGGTGAAGTGATTCCCATTTGATTTGTATGGCAATCACGGCTCTTATTCTGAGTATCACTTCCTTATCACCGTGTAGTGACACCCGTAATAAGGCCCTACTTGTTGTTTGCTGCGGAGAAGCAAGCAATGTCTGAAATTTGCAGATGTACCTATAAACCTCGTAGATCTAGAGTTCTGTGCACTTGAAATTGCGAGGTGTGATGGAAAAATTGACTCTACAGGAAACACCGTCTTATAAATAAGTGATTCGATTGCAGATCTCAATGTCAAGATAGCAGTTAACTGTTTATTTCATTGAAACTGTGATTTATTTCTGAAAACATATTTATTTGCCTGATTTTAGAGGATAGGTACAATGCATATTTTTTAAATTTTGAATGCAGTCAATTCTACCTAACTTGATAATTAGGATCCTGATACCGAGTTATGAAGGTAATAGTCCGTAGTACAGTGCAGCGAATTCGCTACCATTAAGGTTTCCAATCATACCGCGCCAGTAGGCAACGAAATCCATTACTCAATCAGAATACCGTAGCTTGAACCCGTGCTCGAAAGCTGTATGACAACCTGCTGACCAAGTCCGGTAGGTGCATACTTATGGATGATGAAACCTGTGTAAAGGACGATTTCGAACAGCTTTCAGGACCAAATTTTTACAAGGCGAAGGCTCGACGAGGTGTCCCCAGGTGGCAGATTCAAATTTGTTTTTGCGGATAAATTCTCACGCAAATATATGATCTGGCAGGGAATTTGCAGCTGCGGTTAGAAGACAAATGTTTTCGTCACTGAGAAAATGATGAACTCGGAGGCAGTGTTGGAAAAGTTCGCGATATTTATCGAAGTTCACCATGGGAAAAGTTCGTGATTCATAGTGATTTTTCGCGAACTTTTCCATCACTGCTCGAAGGTTTACAAAACCGAATGATGATCCGATGACATTTTGGCCTACAGCCGGGAAGTACAACAAAGTTACAATAACAACGAAGTCCAGTTTGTTCCGAAAACCCTCAATTTGCTCAATTGTCCCCAGTTCAGGCCCATTGAAAACTACTGGGCAATTATGAAGAGGAAACTGAAGGTAAAAGGTACAGTCATCAAAACGGCAGCTCAGATGAAAAATTGGTGCGATAAAATCGCCGCTTGATGCGTCGTATTTAGGAAAAAGTTCGAGAATTCCTTCGAAACCGCAACGAATAATTCGTTTCGTATTTGTTTTCTAAAATATAAGCTAGTATGAGTGAAAATCGTTTTCAAATCCGTTAAATCAAAACTGAAATAGGCCATGCTTTATGCATCAGTAATGTATATTCTGATTCTTCGCATGTCAAGCTTTGCTTATCGCATATTAGCTTATTGCGTGCTCTCAACTTATAGCGAATTCGTTTATTATTCAGTTCCAACCTGGATCGGGTATCAAGATTGGGTCTACTTGTTTTCTGCGTGAAGCGGCGTGAAGCCGCCAACAATGGCGATATACGCCTCCTCTAAGATATCTCACGACGCCTGAGTGGAGCAAGGATGATCCCGAGGATGCCAGTGAAGGACACGACTGGACAATTGCTTACCGACCTCACTGACCAGCTGAAACGCTGGTTTGAGCACTTCGAACAACTTCTTCAAGTTTCGGCGGCGCATCACTCGCGTAAATTCCGAGGCCCCATCACTGCAGGAGATTGAAGCAGCTATCCGAAGCATGAAATCCAACAAGGCTCCAGGGGTCGATCGCGTATCAGCAGAGATGCTCAAAGCTGACCCCATGCTATCCGCACAAATGTTGCATCTGTAATATCTGGGACACCGCGACTTTTCCGGCCGGCTGGATGCAGGGCATCTTAGTGAAGGTCCCAAAGAAGGGGGATCTGACTCTGTGCGACAATTGGCGAGGCATCATGTTACTGTGTATTGTTCTCAAAGTTCTGTGCAAAGTTATCCTGAATCGGATACAGAAGAAGATCGACGCGACTCTCCGACGGCAGCAGGCAGGATTTCGTGCCGGAAGATCTTGTGTGGACCATATTGTCACGCTCCGCATCATCCTGGAGCAGGTCAATGGAATTTGGCAGTCCCTTTATTTGGTATTCATTGACTACGAAAAAGCTTTCGACTGTCTCAATAACGAGAATCTGTGGGGCGCCCTGAGACGCAAGGGAGTCCCGGAAAAAATCGTCAACCTCATCGAAGCGCAGTTTGAGGCTTTTACGTGCAGAGTTCTGCATAACGGAGCAATTGACCGTGTACCGAACCGTGGGCTGCTTTGGCAGCCTATTACCATGGAGCATCTCAACGACTTCGATTTGGCTGATGATGTTGCTCTACTAGCACAGCGGCGCTCTGATATGCAGAGTAAGCTCAATGAACTAGCCGAACGCTCCTCTGCGGCGGGTCTCACCATCAACGTCAACAAGACCAAATCGTTGGATATCAACACATGCAACCCTTCCAACTTTACGGTAGCGGGACAAGCAGTGGAGAAGGTCGAAAGTTTCCAATATCTTGGCAGCCAAATAGCGTCGGACGGCGGGATCAAGAGCGACATAGGTGCACGAATCTAGAAGGCTAGGGCTGCCTTTGCGAGTTTACGAAACGTATGGAGATCCAACCAGATAAGTCAACGCACCAAAATCCGAATTTTCAACTCGAACGAGAAATCTGTGTTGTTATACGCCAGCGAGACGTGGTGTGTATCAGCGGAGAACACTCAAAAGCTGCAAGTCTCCATCAACCAATGCCTGCGGTATATAATTCGTGTCTGGTGGCCTCACAACTGGATCTCGAATGCCGAACTCCATCGTCGATGTCATCAGAAGCCGATAGCAACAGAAATTCGAGAGCGAAAGTGGAGGTGGGTCGGCCACACATTTCGACGGGGCGGAAACGAAATCTGCAAGCAAGCGCTGGATTGGAATCCGGCGGGACATCGCAGCAGAGGCAGACCCAGGGGCTCATGGCGGTGGAGCCTCAATAAAGAAATTAAGCAAGTCGATAGGAATCTGACCTGGGCCCAGGTCAAGGCAAAAGTGAGCAGTCGCCCAGGATGGAAGTCTTTCACGTTGGCCCTTTTCACCGCTGGTGTTGCACAGGACCCTTAAGTAAGTAAGTAAGTAAGTCAGAAATTGCAGTGTTGCAAAATGCCAAGTCTAAAACTTCCTGTCTAATGGCATTTGAAAAAGTAGTTTCATTTCCTTTGTTGCATATGTCTATATTATAAGATGAGAGAAATTCCAAAAGGCACTCACCTCGACTGTTGATGTCCGTACTACCCGACACGGTATGATGCGCATTTGCATCACAGCCAATGATGAACGAGTTGTTGTATTATCTGCAATATTGGACTAATGAGGCGATCTCATGAGGAGGTACCTCAGGAGCATCACCAGGAAAATAAGCCGAAGCAACTACAATCTCGGTTTTTCCCTTGGTGGTTGGTACCTCAACCATGACTGCGACGATGTCCCGTTTGATGAATTCTGTAATAGGGTCGCATTTCAATGTTTTATTAACCAGAATAGCAGTTCTAGGTGAAGTCTGCTTTTCGTCATAGTATAACTTACATGCGTTTATTTCAATTCCTTGTATTTTTTCTCTGTTGGACCATGGTTCTTGAATGAGCGTCATGCCCAGCTCCACCTTTTTGAACCTCCGACTCAATACAGCAGTAGCACCTTTTGTATGATGGAGGTTTGCGTTGGAGCGATTCAATATTTTCCAGCCATTAGTGCTTAAACCATCATTTTGACTCTCAATGAGTCTCTTAAGCCTCTCATCGCTGAAGTCTGCACTTAGTGGGAAGACTGCGTGAAATATTTCCTGACGAGGGACCTCTTTTTCGTCCAGGGCAATAAGCTCGGCATTTTCCCAAGGGGTGAGTACCTTTGTCACATCTTTTAGCCACGTCGCTGTTGTTTGATCCTTTACTGAGCTAAGAGAGGTCACAAATAGAGTCACTTGTCAAATTACAATCACATCGATACGTTGCCTAGGGTTGTAGATTTGGTTTTTATCATCTTTGATCTGATTAGAGAATACCTAGGCAGGCAGATGCAGCTTTAAGCTATTGACAAAAGTAGTTGCTAATATCAAAACCTACAAAAGCTTCATACATATTTTTACGGAATTCTGTTGATGAAAAAAGTTAGAGGCAAATGAATGTAAATGAATGCACGAAATGAATCTAAATGATTTGCTATGCCTGGACCTAGGTAATATTTGTTAGTACTTATTTAGACATTGGGCTGTTATTTTGAGGAACTTTTTGCCTTTAAATTGAAATTGCATTTTAGTATTAGTGACGAGGGTGGTAAGTTAAACATGTTATGGTATGAATTTGTACCACGTTCTAAAATAAGTAAAATATTGATGAACACAGTTTAAAGTAAGAGATTAGCTAGAAGTATAATCATTTGGTGAATATATAATCCACATATGTACAGTGTATCTCAAACTTGATCGTACATCCTAGATGGCAATTTTTTGAAACATGGTGAATAGATATATTTTTTTAAATCGTGGCTGGTGGTTGAACAGATGTTTATTGATTTATTGCTACAGTTTTGGTCATTATTGGAAGAGCCTGTATGAAGTTAGATTTGTTTTAGTGAATTGCTCGATTTTTAACTTTTTACGTAGTGGACGAATTTTAGTAAAATTAGTGGCATATCAATGATCTTTATTACCACTAAAAATGAGCAAAATTAAAGAAGTTGCAGAAGATCATTATATTTCAAGAAAATAAGGTTTTTCAAGAAAAAAGGCGTTGTTCTTAAATTGCTCTAACTTTGTGTAAACTCAACAAAATGAGCCAATAATTGATAAATGTATGCTGAGTCAGCTGTCGTAAATTCAGAGACATACTTTTTAACTTGTGCTTTTAGAGTCGTTTTTCTAAAATTTAAGTACAGCTGTACGATCAATTTTGAGATACACTGTATATGTTACAAAGTGACAAATACTTCCACGGATACATATAACAATACTGATAATGAAAAAAACATACTCATTGAGAAAACACTCATAACAATGACCTGAGTTGAACTAGCCTAAGTAAAGAAAATAAAAAAAATCATAATAACGACAATTTTATGTTAATCATTTCTCATAACAAACATTTACTCTAAGTTTCATACAAATTGGAGAACGTCGATTCAAAAAATCTATTTTTTTTTTGCTATTTTGCCTTCAACTGTTCAGTAGGCTCAATATCATATTGATATTAAACCTACTACCAATTAATTTGCTAAGAACAATTCGAAAACTACAGGATGCTCATTCAGGCCCGTAGCCAGCATTTGGTTTCGGGGGGAGCTAATTTTATGACATAAAAACTTCAATGATTTATAAAATGTGCGCCTAACTGAACATCGATTGATACACTGTTTTTTTTTACCTTAACCAAAATCGTTCAAAATCATGTGTCATCATTTTTTTTTAATTCGTTTTAATCTTTAATCGGAATTTTTAATGAACCATCAGAATGTAAAATAATAATTTTTCAAACTCTTTAATACGCAGTTATGAGAAAAGTTAAACAAATGTATGAAATTCAAGAAAATATTTGTAGTTTTAATTGTTTTCTGTTGGTAATGATGATCAAGATTTGCATTCTGTTAAGAAAGTTAAAAATTTGTTACATATTTTATAAACATAATTATTTTAAGATTTTAATGGTGTTGAATCGTAAAATCACCGGCACCGGATCCTAATTCATTTAAATTTATGAAGGCGGTAAATAACAAACATCCCTCGATGCAGTTGTAGCAATGTGATCCACACGAAACACGAACAGCGAATATTGTTGCCTTCATCATTCTGTACGTTTTTAAGTTTTTGTTTTAGCATCACTGTATTTTTGTTTTGTTTTTGAATTGATCGTTATTCTGTGATATTTTGTATTGTTCCAGTTAGCTATATAAGTGCAAATATTTAATGCAAGTAGATTAAGTTTGAATTTGACTTCCGATCAGGGTGCTGCCTGAAAGAGGTAATAAATAGTGAATGAGAAATGTATTCTTTTACTTCATTTGAATCAGTTGCCGATCTCCAAACTGCTGTCCAAAAATCTGAGAAACAAATTAAACACAACGTAGAGCCATATCCTGGACATTATACCTGGTTATTACAAAAGTAATCTTCTAGCTTTACTCTAAGCAGTTAATTGATATTATAGCCAAGACCGAAAGTCGCTGGTTTCCCATTAGTTTTAATTCGTTTCAGTGTGGAGAAAGATCTTTCCACACTGGCTGTAGTGACCGGTAGTGTCAACAAAATCTTCAACAAAACATTGATTGTTGGAAAATACGTCGAGTCACATTTATCAAGCACAGCGAATCCAAACACATAAAGCAACCAACGATACAGACAAAACGGTTGCTACGACTACCATGACAAACTCACTCTGTAACAAAGCTCGATCCGAGTGGTAGAAGGATAATGATATATTGCTTGCCTGCTTTGTTGCAATATACACGGATGAGGACACAGCTTGATATGAATCGGGAAAAGACATAACAAAAAAATTCCCATTAACATACGTGTATCATCTTCGGTTTTACTTCGTGAAGCAGCTTGTCAACAATTTGCTCGTTTCCTTCTACCGCCCCGAATGAGTTGTGTCGCACGGGCTGCTTGTCATGAAAAAGTACAAAGAAGATTATATCATTATTGCTTTCAACTTCTGACATAGCGTTATTATTCGGTTCGTTGATCGCTTGTCATTTTTTCATTTGGGGATATTTTTGATTCCTTGATCAAGCAGCACAAATGCCTCAAAATTCTTGTTAATATTTATGGATGTCCTTCACCAGAGCTCGTATTCCACCTTTACCTGCAACCAACCAGTGATGCAAAATATCATGACACTCACGTGACACTCGTCTTCGCATCAACCGACTATCGCTGACAGATCGTTTTGTCACGCTCTGAGAGTTAAAGCTATGGCAAACAACAATCACCAGTAATGGTCGCTGCTCACAAGCAAAACGTTACACTCGCTGTTGATCATGAAAAGCACAACGAAAACAGTGAAGAATTCTGCAGTACGATGATGAGAAAAAGCGAAGCGACAGGAGAAAATGAAAACAATGCCTACGCATTCCAAGTTCGTCTCGGCAGGTGCGACTGTGTGAGTTACAAACAAAGCAGGCAACATGAAACGGAAGCTGTTGGGCTCACTCACCAACACACTCAAATAAGCAAGCAAACCAGCAACTGCTTCAAAACGAGCACAGATGAGTGTCGTGATTGTCGGGAATGACCAGATCGGTGATGGATAACAACAGAAGACGACATTCAACAGTTGCTTTTTACTTCTTTCGTCAACTTGATGGATGGTCAGCTTTGACGAGCACATTTATAGGAATGTACAAAGCGTTACTACCATCAACTGTTTGGCGATCGTGATTTTGATAGGTCGCAACTCTGGCAACCACGCTGGTGAAATCACAGAGATAACAGTTAAGTTTGTCAAGTTGGGATGACTCTCCAATATCTGTAAAACCAGGCAACAATATTTGGAACACCGGAAGCATGTCATCATTTTTTGTGAAATGTCCCATCATGTTTTGGATCAATCCATCGAGTCATGGAATGAAAACTGCTCTTCGATAGTATTCCTCTGGTGTTTCTACTGATTGATTTGCACGTATTGTTTACTTGGATGCACGTGGATGTAGTCGTAACTGCGCATTCGAAAATAGACATATGCAGCTTTGAGGTTGCATTAAAAATTTCAGCAAATTTTGCTTCAGCGTCAGCTCGTCTCTCCTTAAAAACCTGTATTATACTGTTCGCATGATTAAGAGCTGATATGAGGTCCACATATTTAGATTGTAATCCTATTGAAAGTGGTTGTGTTGAAAGATCACATTGATGTAATAAATATATAAGATGTTTGTATCCTTTTATAAACAGAAAATGCATACTTTGCCTGAAGAATAAACTTCTAATATTTAAATAAGTTTTAAGACCGGTCCTGATTTATACTGTGTCAATATGGTCTAGATTTTGCACTACCAGGAAAAAAGAACTTCAAAGGATTAAGAACAAAGTTCTGCAGATGATTTTGAAATTGCCTCCCTGGTACAGTACTACCATAGAGGTAACTCTAAGACTAGAAGGTTCCGAAATAACGTGCTCAACTTTTTGGCTCAGCTCTGGTACTTTCTTCGGTCCCAAGCTAATCGATTCACCCCTCGAAACATAGGAAAATTCACTAACCCCTCATTTTATCTGTCAAAATTTCATAGCGAATCAAAACAAACATTGAGTAGTACTAGAATTTCGACTAGAATGGGGTACGTTAATCGTTTGGTTAGGACCAATAGGGTAGTCAAGTAGTGAGCCAATTTGAAATCGTCAGTTTCGTATTGATTGTTGGTACTACCGAAGTACATAGAATTTTGAATGTTGAGACTTTAGAACAAATCTAGATAGAGCTGGAATTAGGGCGTAACAGCTTTTGTAAACAATGACTTCTCTCGTCGATTTCTAGCAACTCAAGGCACCCCTACACAAATCAACTTATCCATCGGGTAGGGGAAGTCTTCCCCTATTCGATGGTAATGTTGATTTGCCAGGAAGAGCCATGTCTTTCGAAAAATCATCGAGAGAAGCTATTGTTTACAAAAGCTGTTATGCCCTAATTCCAGCTCTATCTAGAAATGTCCAACAAAATAATTAATAATTTTAGGGAAAAATCGTTGGAATCTTCAATTGCAACGATTAATTACCTTTATAATAGATAAGATATAGTTTTAGTTTTTAGTTTTGATGTGAATTGTTATACTGACATGCAGGTTTATTTCTAAGGCAGGAACAATGTAAAATCACTTAGATTTATATCATAAAAATTACAGCAGATAAGGTTAAAACGAAAAGTAATTTATTTTGAATTTTGAACAATTAAAGAGTTAAAATCTAAATAGAAACAATGTGTGACTCTTTGTTAAATCCAATGGTTCATATTAAAAGGTAAATAAATTAAGAAGTCATTTGTTGTAGAAACATTCTATTTTGTATGAAATCCTGCTTGAAAAAGAGGGGTACAGTGCGGATTGTGTTTAGAAGGCTACAAATTGGGTCTACACCCTAGTTCCTACGGAAGTGAAACGAGGCTGATCTTTCATAAAAACTCGATGGTCCCATGATCTTTAACAGAATCGCTGCAAACATAAATTGTTCATGCACACTATATAGGTACAGCCCGAGTCTCATTTTAGAGGGGGCTAGAGGCCTGTAGCCTCGTCCATAAATTATTTTAATATAATATGAAAAATAAAATGGCTACGTGCCTGCTCATTATGCCCCTCCTTCCCTATTTGTTCTACAAATTTAAGGTTACTCAACCCACTACAAAAAATTCCAATGATTATTTCTTTTCAAATCGTCAGATGCATCCAAAATCAAAATAGAGGAATTCTGATAATGTATAAAACAAGTTTAATTTGGTTCATTTTTGAGCTTGAAGTTCGAACATTATTACAAGGTATGTGTATCAAAAAATGATCAACAAATCAACTCAAATTACGAAAAGCCAAGCCAATGGTCGGTTTTAACCGGTCCAGGTGGATTGTGCACGATCATCCGTGGGTTGCACCATTTTCCGGGGTACAAGTAAACAATTAGCACCTAAATCAAAACTCAAAGGTCATCATGCTGCCGGTCACCGCGTTACACAGTCGTTAGATAGATACTTATACTCTCTTCGTTCCGTCTGCCAATTCCGAACGCGCTTCCAGTCCGTTTAATTTATGGATAAAATCACTTCTCTTCCCTCTGTGCCGCAGCACGCCGGTTTGAATAGTATCAGTCTATCGCACCAGCGAATCTTGAGCCGCCTCCTCAATAGACAGCCCCCGTCCGTGGAACGTATTGTGTGCGGCCAGCTAAAGATGTTGTTGTTGACACAATTGTGTGTTTGTAGGAGCATTTCCTGATGTGGCAGTTTAGAGGCGCGTCATTAGTTGGAACAACAACAGTGTCTTTTCTACCGGTTCAAGGCATTATACCATTTTATAAGGGAAAGGGGCCTGAGTGGGACAGTCGAGATCAATTCTTTCACCCAGCGAAAGATAGGTTAGGAAGCATCCAACGGGAACCAGTTGGGTGGCTTCCCGACACATTGTAAGCAGGCTGGTTTGGATTGGATTATGTTGAGGGTGTGTGGGATGGTATTCTTCGTCGGTGTCTTTGAAACCAGAAGGCATCATAAACGTTGCTTGTTCCCAGCATGTATGTATATGGAAAAGATATTTTCAATAGCATTCTTAGTGTATATTTTAGATGCATCAATTCCATTTCACCGAGACTCGAATGAAACGACACCTCTATTATAGGGTGAAAGCTAGCGCGCGAAAGAACCGTTATCGATATATGAGAAGACGTCGGATGGTGACACTCGAAAGCCACAAAGCAACCGAGCGCCTAAGGACAAATTATGGGGTTATGTAAATGTATCGTATATCTATCGGAATGAGCTAGCGACACTATTCAGGTGACGAGTCTTCAAAAGAATACTGATGCTGTCCTTAGGCATTATCTTTCACTAACCATTGAATTTGTAAATCAGCAGAATGCTTCACTGACGGCTGTCAACACAAATTCGTACCAACCCATCTGAGTCTTGCTCACATCATAACATTTAGCAGTGTTTCAACCACCCGAGAGGTGAGCAGATGCAACAAAACCACGGCCACTTCCTGCGAAGTAATTTCCCCGCAACTATTATCTACAACAGATTGCGCGAAAAAAAAAAACACTGGAAAGCTGTGCCAAGAGGAAGATGCGGCAAAGATGTAGTAGGTAATTAACATCATCATTTTCTTCAACATCGTCATCATCATCATCAACGGTGGTGGTGACTGGTGCACTAACAGCACTATTTTGCATTCTGATCTCACACGCAGGTGAGTGACGGTGATGTCGTGCATTGCAATGTGCGCCCAAACAAATGTAACAACACGCTAGAAAAAGATGCCTTGTGGTCACAGGAGTCCCATATATTTCTCGGGAACAATTCCCCGCACGGAAGCGTAAGTACCTACCAACAATGGCATCGAAATGAAAGAGTAGTGACTGAGCGGCGCACGGAGTCAAATTGGGCCGTAATTGTGGGAACTCTGCTACCAACCGGGATGAATGATGGTGTTACCACAAAAATTTTGCGCTCCTGCATTGTGTTCGCCAAGAGGGCATCCGACATTACGAGACGCTTCCATGGTGGTTGGTTGGTGGGATTGATTACTGCCAAAAATTGCCGAAACAAAAGTGCTACACTACAACTGCCCCATCACGAGCTCGGTGGTTGAGCAAAACGCCACACGACTTGAGGGAGCGATTATGAGCAACTGTTCTTTTGTTGACCTAATAAAATATTTTTTTTTACTTTGTGTATTTTCTTTAATCGGGGGGCTTCTGGTGTGGACGTGCAAATTTTACATTTGTTGACTGTCTAATCAGTACGAAATGCTGCTGGAAGTGGCCTAATATTGGGGCTTATTATTGTGTTTTTCTGAAGTGGTTCTTTTTGTTCGCTCGTTTTGTTGGCCACTGAATGCCTAATACTCGCACTTTCACATTAATTACTTTTAGATTGATGATTATGGGGGAAATTTGGTTCGCACTAAAAACTGGGATGCCATTAGTTTGGTCTAGAAAAGTCGGTGGTGGTTAGATGACATTGGGAATTTCGTTATCAAATAAAGAGAAGTAGAGAATAGGGCATCGATTTCAGTTAATTGAGGAGAAAGCTTTAGGCATTACTGATGTATTTATTTGTTATAATATTGAGTATTTAACTGTAGTTCTATTTTGTTAAAAAAATATGTCAAGTCGAGGAAATGGCAAATCACTGAAATTTCATTGTGTATTGTTCTAAGACGAGGTGAACTTTTAAGTTAATGAACTTTTTACACCTAATATTATCTTCGAATTTTACGAACATTTAAAATTTCCATAGCCGTCATATCTCCAAACTAGTTTCGAAATATGGATTAAGGTGTGATGGCGGCAAATATTCATTGTCATTGAATTTGTTTTCAAAATCAACAATGGACATTACAAGCTTTAGTTCGTATTTCAGACAGTTGGGTCTGCTCGTGGCTCCCTTGTGAAGGCCAGTTCCGAACGTACACAATCGTTAAAATACCAAGAAAGAGAAATATCCATTCTACTTCCGTGAAGAATCTAGTCGCGGTGGGCAGCCTGCCCGTTCTGTGCAGACCTTTTGTTCGCCAATCATTGCCCGCTTACCCAGCTGTTGGTGCGGTGCCCACATTTTTGGCCCGATGTTCCACAAATGGAATGAAGGTGGAAATGAGAGGAAAATTATGTTTCATGCTCGTTTGTTTCTCATTATTTGCTTATCAATTAAATCATCTCTGATTTATTCCCGTTGGTGGTCTCTCCAGTTGGTGGTGATGGTCTGCCGCTACATGAAGGCAGCTAACGAACAAAGCAAGGGCTCCAAAGATACTCTGGGTGTGGTGTTATGGAGATGTGACCGGAAATATTTGTAGAAGCTTATTCCGTGTTGGGGGAGCGCGCATGTGTCTGCCCTCAAGAAACAGAAAAAAAAACACGCTAGCCGAGACAAATACTGTTAGATAGATAATCGTTTGTTTGGTTAGGTTCTGTTCCACTTGAAGAGTGGAAGTTCTTTCGAATCTGGTGGTTTTCCTCTCATTAGTGGTAACAGAGGGAAACACAATCGGCGATGGATTGAATGGATGGAAAATTGTTTTCCAAGTTCACGGCCAACCGGCTGCGGGGTTATGGGTTGCTGCTGCAAGATGCGAAATAAAAGGTTTGCTTCCTCTTTTTGTGAAAGCAATTTTCGAACACGAGCATCGCATTTGGCAGTGAACACCTGTTGAAAGTTGCTAGAAAAGCAGGAAATTACCACTTGAGGAACTTTAGCCAGATGAAATCTTCATCCGAGTAATCCGTGGTAAAAACCTAGCACTAATCAGAGCGTCATGGTTTTACAGGAAATATTCACCGTGAGGTCACTTTTATAGCTTGTCGATGTAATTATATTGAGAAATTACTATTTGCGCTCCATCAACGTACTCTTCTGGAGAGTCATCCCGATTGATTGTCTCTACAGCGATTTGGCCTGCAGAGAGGAATGTCACGACGTTGGAATTAAATTTATCAGTACCGTTAGCAGTGACTTGGAAAGACAGCGCTCTGATCTTCGAACGGACAATGATGATTCAATTGGATCAATGTAATAATGTTTTGACTTTCTCTTTGATTGAGTTTCTGGAACAGGAACTTGTAGAAATTTTCATAAAAAATAAGCACTAAATTTTAGAAGTTGCACTGAAGTTGTAGAATAAAATTCTATTCTAATATAAAATAACTGTTATTCAATCAAATGACGCAAAACACTCAAATATCATCTAAAGCAATGAATAAACAAATTATGATATACTCAGATAAGCATTACACACTTAGAAATAACTATGTTTACACGTAAACATTTCATGTAAAATTAAGTGCTCTCAAACCGAAACATAAGCAAGTCGATGAAGAGAAGGTTTGATTGAATTGATTTTCTCGTTTCTTTCAATTGATTCTTATGTCAAAAGGGTCGCTTACATGTGTTGGTCTCAGGGAACATACATTTCTTATGACTTTTTAGTAGTGTGTATGCAAATATTAAATGTATTAAAATTTGTGTTGGGATGGGCTGGCCTTGCACTTAGCATCAATCCCTTTCACGCTGAAGGTCACGAGCTCAAATCTCATTCCTGGACAAGCTAAGAATATGTGTGTGTGTGTGTTTAATCTAGCCTCCACTGACCGTGGTATATGGAAGAAAGGCATCTGCAATTTATTGTTTAAGGTAATTGTAAACAACTTTAGTCCGGGAGCTAGCAGGTGATAGCTCTATTGCACAGCAACCCATTTCAGAATGTCTGGAGAGTCACGCCCATTCCAAGGTCACTTTCACTCACAATAAGTCCCGCATGTATGGATCACCGTTATCAAATGGATATTGGTGTCAAATGCACACTTCCAGGTTCGAAAATATTATTTTCAAACCTGGCACGCATTTAGTTTGATTTTGATATTAAATTTGTAAAGAATAATTGGACAGCTCTCACCATGTGCCACTCGTCTGAGGCCATTTATTGCTTCTTTTGGAATCCCTTGTACTTTTTCTCTCTATCGATTCGTATTTCCCCAGTCAGAATCACTGCAAGTCTCCCGAAAGTCTCCCGTGTTATTTCTGATGTGTTCCACAACATTTCGATGTAAGTCCATTATATTTGTGTGTTAAAAAACTGTAACACCAGCGCAGAAAATATACAGTGTCCGCCTTCGGGTATTTTCTTAACCTTAACGAGCATCACTCCATTGTCGTATCGCATGTGCTCCATTTTGCTGCTCTCCTTTCACTTTTACTTTGTTGACGCCATGGTACCGGAAAAGATATAGATGTATAAATTATTAGCAATACTGTGATCAGTGTTGGAAAAATCATTTTCAAAAAAAGTTCTATCACAGCTCATTGCAGAGATAAATCCCAAAGGAACTTCTCACAAAAAGTTCGCGAACGAGAGATGATAAAAAGTTCATGAAAGCGTAGAGCGAGAGAAATTTTTCATTTCGTATCGCGAAAGATCTTTCGTCTCTCCATCTCACATCATTTCACACGTACTCGTGATTCGAACCAACCAAATATCCCCTCAGCTTTGTTCTTTTTTTCCAGCGAGTAAAGGTAGGCGATGATCATGCGAGAGTGTCTGTTTGTTTTCTTCTCGTTCTCCGATATTGTTACCGCGAGGCAATTAATTTCAAACCAAAACCATAAGATACTCACAGTTGCATCCCGTTTGCATAGCCCTAGCTGACGTTGATACCAAGGCCAAGAATATGAAATGAAAAGTAGGGCAAAAGGAGCGAGAGCTCGTTTTACATAATCTAACTGCAGTATTTACTTAGGAACGTTTCTGCGTTCAAGTAGGATGAACACGCCCACGCATGGCATGCTTGCGCATCTAGGTTACGTTTAGCTTTCCCTCTCTGTTTATCCTTAACGAAGGATATAATTATAATGTTTAAACGTTACAAATGTCTCATTCTTATTTGTAGAGCCATATCAGATCTGAGTTACAAAAAGAAATAAACTTACAAGATAACCCGAGAAATCCCAGATCTGAGAGGGCATAGTATATAAGATCCAAATAACACAAATTTACCCTTTCAAGGGCGATCGAAATCCTAGCTAATAGAATAGGCAAAATTAGGTCAAAAGTCCGGTATTGAAAGGGATATGTAAAACCCTGGACGAACCAAGTAAAAGTTTTACATAATTATAAGTTGCTAATGCAACACGTAGCTGTAAGATCACTTTGTACAATTTTGTTGAATAAAATTAAGTTTCATAGGTTACTCCAGATTCTTCTCTTTTTGAATCCGAAAGAACTTTCGGCCTAGAAGTGAAAACTTCTCTCCTTAACCGGGGAAAAAAGTAGCTCCTAGAATCGAGAAACAGTGTCTGACCTGAAAGCGAAAGACTCTCCTTAACCGGAGAAGAAAGTAGCTTTTGGCGGCGACATTTCATGGTGGCTCCAGAGAGGAATCTTGGAGGACGTTTTCCGACGTTTTGAGCCCGCGAACTTCCAGTCAGTCGAAATCTGACTGCAAAGAACTGCAAAGTTGGCGGTTTAAGTGGGCCGTTGAGCCAAAGTGTCAATCTGACAAAGTGTGGCGTTAAGCCAAATAGCAGTCAGTCGAAATCTGACTGCAAAGAACCGCAAAGTTGGCGGTTTAAGTGGGCCGTTGAGCCAAAGTGTCAATCTGACAAAGTGTGGCGTTAAGCCAAATAGCAGTCAGTCGAAATCTGACTGTAAAAGAACCGCAAGTTGGCAGTTCCAGTGGGCCTTTGTGCCAAATAGTGTGGCGTTAAGCCAAATAACAGTCAGTCGAAATCTGACTGTAAAGAACCGCAAGTTGGCAGTTCCAGTGGGCCTTTGTGCCAAATAGTGTGGCGTTAAGCCAAATAGCAGTCAGTCGAAATCTGACTGTAAAGAACCGCAAGTTGGCAGTTCCAGTAGGCCTTTGTGCCAAATAGTGTGGCGTTAAGCCAAATAGCAGTCAGTCGAAATCTGACTGTAAAGAACCGCAAGTTGGCAGTTCCAGAGGGCCTTTGTGCCAAATAGTGTGGCGTTAAGCCAAATAGCAGTCAGTCGAAATCTGACTGTAAAGAACCGCAAGTTGGCAGTTCCAGTGGGCCTTTGTGCCAAATAGTGTGGCGTTAAGCCAAATAGCAGTCAGTCGAAATCTGACTGTAAAGAACCGCAAGTTGGCAGTTCCAGTGGGCCTTTGTGCCAAATAGTGTGGCGTTAAGCCAAATAGCAGTCAGTCGAAATCTGACTGCAAAGAACCGCAAAGTTGGCGTTTTAAGTGGGCCGTTGAGCCAAAGTGCAAATCTGACAAAGGTCAGATAGTGCGAACATTTGGGCTCGTCAAAGCCAAGTAGGCTTATAGCCAAGTGATCTGAAAAGTTTCAGAAAATCCGGACATCGGTGGAAGTGGACATGAACGATTTGCAAAAAGAAATTGATGAATTGGTCGAGTATTTCAACGAAATCGACATTCAGGTTGCAAAATTAAAAAAAGTAAAGAAATATAAAAAGTGGCTAAATGAACCCTTTCCAAAGGGAGTGTATTGTGTAAGCAAGGCGTTTCCAGTGACCTTGTGGCGCGGAACCGATAAAGAAAAAGTGTTCCGGCAACATATTAGCAAATTCACTTTACACCACGCCACAAAGAAGTAGCTCAAGCCAGAGTAATAAAACGCCGCACGTTCCCACGGCTGAAGGCCAGAAGCAGACCACAAGCAACAAGGCTACAAGTTCATCAAATCCGGACTCCCACGGCTGAAGGCCGAAAATATCACAAAAGCTATAGGCCAACCGAAATCCTAGAAGGACGTCCAGTGGCAAGGAGCAGACCAATGGCGAGCTGTTAGGCCATTAATATCAACGAAAGTTCAAATTAAAGTGTGAGTAAAATCAGAGTTGACGCTATTATATTATCAGGTAGAAATTTATAAATTAAAAAAAAAAAAAAAACAAGATGAGTGAAAAATTTGTTGTTAATAAAAACGGACACTGTCGTCTTTGTTTTGAGAAAGACGACAGTGATAACATGGTGGCCTGCGACGATTGCGATCGCTGGTTCCACCTGACCTGTGTAGGATTAGATCACATACCGAAGAAAAAAGAGCCTTGGACATGTACAAAATGTACTAAGATTAGAGTCCATTTGGCTACACAGGAAGAGCAAATACAAACTCTTCAAAACAGGAAAGAATACAAGACTAATGCAGATAGCCAAGTAGAAGCTTTCGAAGCGATCATTAAAAAAATTAATGGTATCAATGCTAGCGGACAAAACACAACGGAAAAATACATTTTAAGACAGTCATTACTGGAGTTGCCATATTTTGATGGAAACTTCAAAGCTTGGCCAAGATTTAAAAAAACATACCTCGAAACCACACAGCGGGGAAATTTTTCGGACCTTGAAAATTTACACCGTATACAGAAAAGTCTAAAAGGAGATGCATTGCGCGCGGTTAGCGCACTTCTTCTCGACTCCGATAATGTGGATTTGATAATACGAAAATTAGAGGACCAATTTGGAAGTGTAGAATTGGTTTATTCTGGATTATTGCAAGAGCTTCTTGCAACTAGAAATCCTCGTTTTGAAACCCCAAAAACAATGGTGGATTTCATCTCTGCAATTGGGAATTTGGTAATTAATATGACGTGTCTTGATCATAAGGAATATCTAAATGATCAAAGATTAATTAGAGATCTGGCGGGAAAATTACCCAATGGGCTGCATCAACAATGGTTGATGCATGTAAATGAAAATAAGACATTGTCAACTATATTAAATCCATTTATCGCTCCAACACTATGTGATTTCTATGAATGGTTAAAGCCCCAAGAAAAACTGGCTACAATGTTGATAGCTGATAAGGGGATTAAAAATGAAAAGTTTTCCAGATTGGAAAGACCCGATAGAGTGAACTACCACAGTACAGGGTATCCTAAGTGCCTTAAGTGTGGACAAAATCACCGATTAACAGGATGCAATGAATTTAGAGGATTGTCTTCCGAAGAAAGAAGACAGTTTATAATGAAGAAGAAACTTTGTTTTTCATGTTGCAATCCAAATCATATATTAAAGGATTGTAGAGTAGTACGACCATGCAATATTGACGGATGTACCAGTAAACATAATCGATTGCTACATCCAAGAACTGATAAAAAAGAAAAATTAAGGAAAAGTTCTGAAACCACTATTGCGTCTGACAAAGTAAACTGTCACGTACAAAAACACAACATGGTGTATTATCAAATTTTGCCTGTTACTTTGAACAACGGAAAAGACAGTTTAAAAACTCACGTATTTTTCGATTCAGGTTCATCGGTAAGCTTAATTCATAATAGCGTAGTTGAACGATTGAATATTTCAGGATTTAATAAGCCTATGACTATAGCTTGGACAAACGGAGAGGTCCAAGAAGAAACTAAGAGTATGACCGTTCAAGTCCATATCAAAGGTGAAAACGAGAAATCGTTTTTGCTTAAGGATTTACGTACAATTAATGAACTGGCTTTACCCATGCAATCTATTGATTCAAAACAAATACAAGAACAGTTCCCATATCTAAAGGGAATAGAACTGCAATCTTACGATAAGGCAGTCCCAACGATATTATTAGGATTACCACATGCATATCTCTTTAAGGGTATTGAAGAAAGATCGCGTGGATTTTCTGAACCTATTGCTAAGAAAACAAAGTTGGGATGGGTTATATTCGGTACCAGCCGAAATAACACCGAAAACAAAAATCATGTGTTTGTAATGAATGAGGTGAATGAAGAAGAAAAAACAATGAAGGAGATAATGGCAGATTACTTCTCTACAGAAGCCTTTGGCGTAAAGGTACCTCAGAGCGAATTAATATCAAAATTAGACGAACGCGCTCTAAAAATTATGCAAGAAACATGGAAACCAACTGATAAGGGTTACGAAATCGGTCTCTTGTGGAAAAATGATAAGGTCGAATTTCCAAATAGTTTTTCTACGGCTCTGAATCGCTTTCTGTTATTAGAGAAGAAATTAGAGAAGGATTCTTCTTTAAAAGAATGGTATAGTACACAAATTGATGAGTATGTAAGGAAAGGATATCTTAAAAAATTAAGTCCTGATGAGTATATGATTGATACTGCGAGAACCTTTTACATACCTCATTTTATAACTATCAACCAAAGTAAACAACCGCCTAAATCAAGAATGGTATTTGATGCGGCAACTAAGATTGATGGAGTTTCTTTAAATTCACAATTATTAGCAGGACCTGACATGACAGAGTCAGCTCTTGATATAAAGATGAGATTTAGAGAAGGTCCAATAGCAATAACCGGGGATATTCAGGAGGCCTTCCATCAGGTGAAAATCAGAAAAGAAGATCGAGAATCACAAAGAATGGTATCTCGAAAGCAACCTAATACAAGATTGGACATCTATGAAATGCAAGTAATGACCTTTGGAGCTACTTGCTCACCAGCTTGTATGCAATTTGTCAAGAATGAAAATGCTAAACAATTCATAAATGAAAGACCTAAAGCAGTTGAGGCTATAATTAAAAATCACTATGTAGATGATTATTTAGACAGCTTCAACGAAGTAAAAGAAGCTGTAAAAACTGTATCAGACATCATTCAGATACATGATAAAGCTAACTTCCGAATAAGGAATTTTATATCAAATTCGAAGTCCTGCTTGAAGCAATTACCAAATGACAGAATCTCTCCAATAAAGGAAGTGAAACTGGATGATAACGAAAATGTATATGAAAAGGTCCTGGGTATGTATTGGGACACGCAAAACGATAAACTTACATTTAAAATCAACATTCCCAATTTAGTAATGTTGGAACCGACAAAAAGACAAGTGTTGTCTTTTATTATGAGTGTGTATGATCCTCTTGGGTTAATCGCACATATAACAATCGAATCTAAAATAATAATGCAAGATTTATGGCGACGTGGTATAGACTGGGATGATAAAATTCCCGATGACATAAATAAGACTTGGCAAACCTGGATTAATAGATTGTCTTCCCTATCTAAGATAAAAATCCCAAGATGTTACTCTTATTTTAAAGGCGTGATACGTCGAGAACTTCATGTTTTTTGCGACGCCTCACTGAACGCTTTCGCTACTGTTATATATATGAGAACAGTAAGCAAAGACGGCATTGATGTAACGATTGTTGCTGCCAAATCAAAGGTTGCTCCCACGAAAATAATGTCAATACCTCGTTTAGAACTACAAGCTGCTGTATTAGGGACAAGATTATCTAATACAGTACAGAGAGCATTAAGACTACAAATAGACCAGGTTATATACTGGTCCGATTCAAAAACAGTCATAAGTTGGATCAAATCTGAATTAAGAAAGTTCAAACAATTCGTTCAATACCGTGTTAGTGAAATCCTCGAAAGCACCGTTGAATCACAATGGAAATATATTAGTTCAGCAGCAAACCCGGCTGATGAAGGAACTAAAGTAAGGCAATCGAAATCGTCTTGGATTGAAGGACTCGCGTTTTTGAAGCTGGACGAGAAACATTGGCCATCCGTGAATGGGGACAATCATAATTCAGACTTAAGTCATGAAGAATTACGTCCCGTACATTCGATAAAGAGCATAAGCAAACCAAATTTAGATTGGCTGAACGTTAAATGGTGTTCGGATTGGGACCGTTTAAAGAGGTCTGTATGCATTACAATAAAATATATAGAGTGGCTTAGGTCTAAAACAAACAAAGAATTGAGATTCGATAAGACCATCAGTGCTGTTGATATGGAAAGGGCAGAAATTTTGCTGATTCTGAAAACTCAATGGGATGCATTTCCAGATGAGTTAACGGAACTCAATGTTAAACAGACGGTTGACAAATCTAGCAAAATACGAACGCTAACACCATTCCTAGATCAAAATGGTACAATAAAATCAGAAACACGATATAAGGATGCAGAGTGCGTTCCTTATGCGGCTCGATATCCTTACATACTTCCAGCAAAGCATCATGTAGTTGATTTAATATTGAAAAATCAACATGAACAGTTTAAACATAAAAAAATGAAGGCTACGATAGCAGCAGTGCAACAAAAATATCATGTTATCCAAATAGATGCTGGAATGAAGAGGACAATAAAAAAATGTCAACATTGTAAAAATGAAAATGCGAAGATAAATACCCCTAAAATGGCACCTCTACCTGAGTGTCGATTGCAACCGTTCGTGAAACCATTCACCCATACCGGAGTAGATTACTTTGGGCCGTACAATGTGTCCATCGGACGGAGAACAGAAAAACGATGGGGAGCATTGTTTACATGTATGACAACAAGGGCAGTATATCTTGAAATAGCCCATGATCTGTCTGCAGATGCATTTTTATTATGCTTGAACTCAGTGCAGAACAGACGAGGCAGAATAAAATTCCTTTATAGCGACAACGGTACTAATTTTGTAGGAGCTGACAATGAACTAAAAAAGATTCAGCACAGACTTGCGTCAAGAGGAATTGAATGGCATTTCAACCCTCCATCATCTCCACACTTTGGTGGAGCATGGGAAAGATTGGTTCAAGAAGTTAAAAGTCTTTTACCAAATCAAACTATGCCAGAACACACATTCCGTGCGTTATTAACAGAAATCGAAAATATAATAAATAGTAGAGCTTTGACGAAAATATCTTTAGATGCCACGGATGACGAACCACTCACTCCAAACCACTTCCTAATTGGTTGTGCCGGCGGTGCCGAACCATCATTGAATGATGTGTCGAAGGCAGAGGCCACTAGACAACAATGGAAGAAAGTGCAGTCTATGGCTAAAACTTACTGATTGCGGAAGATGATCAAAAGGCAAAGTGGAAAAAGGGAGTTGTTTTGAAAACACATGTAGGCAAGGATGGTCAGGTAAGATCGGCTGTTGTGAAAACAGCCTCTGGAGAATACACTCGACCAGTAGTCAAATTGGCTATTATGGATGTTGAGCCGCCAGGCGAAGCTTCTTCAAATGAAGACAATAAAAAAGAACAAGTAGCATCAAAACGGGTGTTGAAACACCAAGATGTTGAAACTATCATTAAAAAAGATTGCTTTGTGGGAATGATACACAAAGTAAATGACGAAACACTCGCGGAATAACGATCATATATAAGTAAACCTAGAAGGATTTACGGGCTCCGGAATGTTACCGCGAGGCAATTAATTTCAAACCAAAACCATAAGATACTCACAGTTGCATCCCGTTTGCATAGCCCTAGCTGACGTTGATACCAAGGCCAAGAATATGAAATGAAAAGTAGGGCAAAAGGAGCGAGAGCTCGTTTTACATAATCTAACTGCAGTATTTACTTAGGAACGTTTCTGCGTTCAAGTAGGATGAACACGCCCACGCATGGCATGCTTGCGCATCTAGGTTACGTTTAGCTTTCCCTCTCTGTTTATCCTTAACGAAGGATATAATTATAATGTTTAAACGTTACAAATGTCTCATTCTTATTTGTAGAGCCATATCAGATCTGAGTTACAAAAAGAAATAAACTTACAAGATAACCCGAGAAATCCCAGATCTGAGAGGGCATAGTATATAAGATCCAAATAACACAAATTTACCCTTTCAAGGGCGATCGAAATCCTAGCTAATAGAATAGGCAAAATTAGGTCAAAAGTCCGGTATTGAAAGGGATATGTAAAACCCTGGACGAACCAAGTAAAAGTTTTACATAATTATAAGTTGCTAATGCAACACGTAGCTGTAAGATCACTTTGTACAATTTTGTTGAATAAAATTAAGTTTCATAGGTTACTCCAGATTCTTCTCTTTTTTGAATCCGAAAGAACTTTCGGCCTAGAAGTGAAAACTTCTCTCCTTAACCGGGGAAAAAAGTAGCTCCTAGAATCGAGAAACAGTGTCTGACCTGAAAGCGAAAGACTCTCCTTAACCGGAGAAGAAAGTAGCTTTTGGCGGCGACAGATATTTTTCGCATCCTTCACATTAAATACCATTTCCAGAGAACTTTGAGATTTGGGCGTAATTGCTTTTGTAAACAAACACGTCATTCAGCGATTTCTCACGAATCAAAGCACAATCTAGCGAACTATACTATACCAAATGAATCATTCCTCTACCTGTCTGTGTTGTTAGTTTTTTAGATTGAACTTTAATTCACGAGAAATCGGCGAATTAAGTGTGTGTTTACAAAAGAAATTACGCCCTAATCTCAAAGTTTTCCGGATTTATTTATAGTTTTAGTTCTCAATGCAACCAGCTAATAGTAGATACTTGTAACTCAGTGCTGTAAATTTTCATATCATTCGATTGAAGATGAACCACTACAACCATTCAATCAATTCTGTGTAAACGAATTCTCACATGACCATAATTTGAAGAGCCCCTTTCTCATTCGAAGCTCATTGTCACTGTCAATTGAGTCACTCAGTATCATTTGATATACGACAGTGGAGTATGGAAGAAATCCAGGAAAATGGTCCCGAACAGACAAGTCGACCCGATGTCGGATCAATGTAAGGCTAATTTAAGGTCGATGTCGACCCAATGTCGGGTCAATGTCGGGTCAATGTCGGGTCAATTTTGGGTTTATGTCGGGTCAATGTCGGGTCAACATCGGGTTGGGGTTTGATAGAAGTCAGGTTGGTGTCGGGTTGGCTTAGCTTTTTCGCCGGAATGTCGACCGCAACTGATATCACCCATTCGGAGGAGGTCCCCTTTGATAGCGAATAGCTACTTTTCTCATTTTCATCAAAAATGTTCAAATGATTTTGAGAATTTACAGCACTGGTAATAGCACAGTAAAAAAGTTCACCACCACCTATATTCCCAACCATCCCCCTGCATATAATTATTGCATAAGAGCTTACAGGAACGATATTACGAACACTAGTCATGAGAGAAGCCATGCATTAACTGTATTTCGTGAAAATGAGGATACATTAGGCGCTCCTCCTTCCGCAACCCCCTATCCTGAGGAACGGTTTTAATATAAAAATTGCTAGTCACAAAATCTTACACTACCCTCCCCGTTCCTCGTTAATGTCGCGTTGACACTTGTGCTGATTCATTCATTTTTTTTTTGCCAGAAACCAATGCACCAATCAATCAGTTGCACAAAACTGTTCACATCATCCTGATAACGGCTACTTTAAACAACAGGCGCCAGTAGACAGCCAGTTTAGAGATTGTATTGATTTACTCGGGATAGCTTTCTGTCTATAATCTTTCCCTTGTGAAATGTGCAGTGCAATTTTCAAGAACGAATGTGGTGTAAAGAGATAGAGAGAAAAAATGATCTGATATTTTTCGTATCCTCACGTTGGTGATTCGAGTTAAAAAAGTTCGCGATATTTCATTCTCTCATCCCAGAAAGTTCGCTCAGGAAATATTGGAGTGTGAAACTAGTGAGGGAAAGTTCCCAAGAGAAAACGTATCGCAAGCGAAAATGATATTTTGGTGAGAATTCCATCACTGACTGTGATATAACCACAACGGGATAGCCGTTCAAAATGGTTCAACGGATGTGAAATAAGGGAACATTTAAAGTATTTAAATGCAACATTAATTTGTTTGACTAAAAATTAATCCATTTTTCAATATGTTATTTTAACTAATTTCTGGAAGCTTTACTTGTGTTTCTACAAATAACGGGTGTTCAATAAAAAATGAGAATTTTTCAGTCATATAGCTAGTAAAAAATTCAGTGATATAGTTTCAACGAATTCAGTATTTTTTATTAATAACATAATGTTTATTCTTCAAAAAACGTCAATGAATATTTTAGAAGGGCCCCTGGTAAGCCGTACGACGCAACTTAGTCGCGATGCTCTCACAAGAGCGCTGGACGGCACTGAAATCATTCTCATTTTTTATTGAACATCCGTTAGTATCAATGTTTTGCCATTTCACTCAGGCTTTTTGGAACTACATGTGGTGAAATATGAAACGCACCTTTTAAAGTTAATTGAACATAACAATGGCCAGTGTCATCACTTACTCACACATGAAATCTGCCTCGGCCAACCTAGAAGAACGTGCTCTAACCCTAACTGAACAAAAGAGCAGGAAAATCTCATCCTCCGACAAGGTACGAATGGCGTAAAAGTGACTATAATAATAAAAAAAGTATCCTCAGAAGGCTCTATTCAACATTGAAATTTAACATTGTAATCTCTTTCTAATGTACTGCATGGACAAAACCGAGGTGGACGACTTTATCTACGAGGCAGGAAAGATTGTGTTTTGCTGTGGCTAGCTGCGTGCACGCTGAGTAGATAGAAAGAAGATTGACGATGATTCTGAAGATTTCCTGCAAAAAGATGATGCGCGATGCAAGTAGATGCGAGAAATGAAATAAGATTTTTCGAAGATTGATTCGCTAGTTGGAGATTTGTTAAGCATCTAAACTTGAGATTAAGATGTGTCGCCCCCCTCGGACAAAACATGACCTTCAGTATTAATTTCGTAGAGATTATAAAGAAGGATTAGTAATTTCCATTCAGTTCCACAACCTGTGGACACCTGTGGGTGGGTTTCAAAAATCGAATTGATTTTTGTATTTCTGTCAACCTTATACCTTCTAGAATGTTGTCGCTGTGCTTTGATCAGAGACCGTATAGGGCATCGTTGTGCCAGGTCGTGGCACATTTCAAGTAGGAGGGGGTGATTGCAGTTTGATCAAAAGTGCCTGAGTAAAATCGAAGACAACATATCAAGAAGACTGCCAACTCACAAACGACCTGTATTTTACAAACGACCGGTATTTTACAAACGACCAGTATGACACAGGCACAATCGCATCATCTGCCGCTCAAAGGTAAATACTCCGAACAAATTGGGTAGCAAAGGTTCCATCCTCAGAAGAAAGATTTGTGTGTTTGCTCATTTATCTCGAGCGCAGCGCTACTGTGTCTGTCGTTCAGATTCAGGCAAAGTTGCCAGTCTTCTTAATATGTTGTCTTCGGTAAAATGCAAGTATTTTCGATGATTACCCGTAGTTGCGATAGTGAAGATGTATACCCTTATTCTCGTTTATATCCGCGCGTGTTTGCCATACAGAAACCTTTTTATTTGATTTTGTGTGGGGGATGGGTTTCGGATGTGGCCGGGCATATGGGTGATAATACCATTCTGATGGCCCCCATTACCATGCAGGCGCCGTGGGTCGGCAAGGTCCAATATGGGTTAGCTGTATTTTTGAGCTTTATCTCTATATGTATATCATTTGTGTATTTCCTAGCAGATAATCATGTTGGTGTTCGCTGATTCAAAGAATAAATGGGATAAACATTGAGCTGCCCATAGTTGGGCGTTGTTGAACTTGTGGTACTTGCACAACATTTTATGTGAGTATCGAAGTAACCATAAAATCACAAAATATCTTTAAATGTGAGTTCAGAGTGAAACAATGTCACTGAGAAACGATATGGCTAGTTGGGTATTCAGATGAAACTATTCCCGACCATAAGGGAATAACACATTTATTACAGCTTGTGTTATTTTGTTTCACTATAATTTGTAACACAGCTTGTTACACTTAAGATCCCGGATGTAGTTAAAATAACAAAAAATGTAACAAAAATTTCCTTTAGATACAACAACAATATATTTCACTATGTTACTTTCATAACAAAAACATAACAAATTTTGCAACACAATTCTGTTGTGCTATTACAAAATTATATCAAATCGTGTTATAATCATATATTTCACTTTGTAAATCAAAAACTCAGATTGATTAACAGAAATACAAAACATTATCAAACTCATAGAAAATATAATGCTTGAAAGACACAAGAAAAAATATATTTGATTTTTTATTGGGGTTTGGTCAATAATATCTGGTTGTGATAAAATCTTGTTAAGAATCAGTTACAAAATCATAAAAAAATCAATGCATTTAAATTTGTTTAAGATTTGTTATATTATTTTCTTGGTGATAAGTTTCCTTAACTTAATTACATCATAATCAGTTATCCATAACAAGGCTTGTTAGAATCTTGTTATTTTATTGTTATACCCTTCTGGTCGGGTTACTTTAAAAAACTAATCCTGGTTGATTTTATTCTTTATTAGGGAGTTGTATAATGTTTTCTCCTTCACTTTTCTTAAATCTTTGGTTTTTTAGTAAGGTAGGTTTAGATTCTACACATTATAGTTTCATTTTTATACCTGTAATCTTGACATTTTTAACTAGGGGATGAGTACTCAAGGGGTTAGATTTTGATAAGTCTTTAGTGGGAATGACACTAATGAAGACTGCACATTGTAGTCGAAATACGTATCTGTAATAGATATCAACGGGGCCTCATAGCCTAGTCAGTAAAGGCACGGTATTAGCAAGCCGAAGGTGGCGGGTTCGATTCCCGGTCCGGTCGAGGGAATCTTTCGGGTTGGAAATTTTCTCGACTTCCCTGGGCATAGAATATCATTGTGCTTGCCACACAATATACAAATGCATGCATTGGTATTGGCATCGAAAGCTCTCAATTAATAACTGTGGAAGTGCATTTAGAACACTAAGTTGAGAGCACGTAATAAGCTAATATGCGCTAAGCAATAAGCTTGAAATGCGAATAAGAAGAAGAAGAATAGATACCAAAATAATTAAGTGGAATTAAATGGAAGATAACATTTTTGCTGTTTTATAATACTGGTTGTAGGGGAAATGCAGGTAATGTCGGCCTAAGTGTCCCTAACAGTGCTGTAAATTCTCAAAATCATTTGAACATTTTTGATGAAAATGAGAAAAGTAGCTATTCGCTATCAAAGGGGACCTCCTCCGAATGGGTGATATCAGTTGTTTAGTCATTTGACGAAGGCATGGATCATTCTCATTTGAGAAACGCTATATATCATTCGATTGAGTGTAACCTACACACAAACGGAGCTCTGGTCGACATTCCGGCGAAAAAGCTAAGCCAACCCGACACCAACCTGACTTCTATCAAACCCCAACCCGATGTTGACCCGACATTGACCCGACATTGACCCGACATAAACCCAAAATTGACCCGACATTAACACGACATTGGGTCGACATCGACCTTAAATTAGCCTTACATTGATCCGACATCGGGTCGACTTGTCTGTTCGGGACCATTTTCCTGGATTTCTTCCATACTCCACTGTCGTATATCAAATGATACTGAGTGACTCAATTGACAGTGACAATGAGCTTCGAATGAGAAAGGGGCTCTTCAAATTATGGTCATGTGAGAATTCGTTTACACAGAATTGATTGAATGGTTGTAGTGGTTCATCTTCAATCGAATGATATGAAAATTTACAGCACTGGTCCCTAATTTGGGCCCATACAAAAATTCAGCAATCGACTAAATTTTCAATAGCAACCAAAAATATCCATTAGTAACGTCCCAATAACGCGTTCATCTAGATACAATTGATAAACAGCAGGTTTTTAGCGATGGGCCCAATCTTAGATCCATAGGCCAACATTAGAGACATTTCCCCTATCTCTTTTTAGTTTGCTACTAACCATATCAAATCTAATGTTACTAGCCATATCAAATCTATGATGCACCGAGCGTTCATTCCGGATGGTAAGCGAACCTGAAGAAGAAGAAGATTACTATACACTATGAGTGGTACCATACAGCCCCTTCACGGAATGAGTGTATTGTTAATGGTCTATGATTCAAGGTTGGCTTCTATGATGATTGGTATCACATAAATGGTAAAATAGGTAGCACCATCTTCATAGAAATGTAAGTAATATTGACAATAATAATAACTAGATGTAATGCAAATTTACCTGATAGGTAGCTGGATCAACGATATTTAAACATGCGCATTCAATCTAGACGAATTCTAATTATACATGACTCTCCTTTCTCTTATCTTTCACCTATGCATCTACGCTTCCATGTTAAGAATTAACTTAGCCTTCAGCCAGCAGATTTCAATCGACTCGCATATTTTTGTGGCCGTTATGCTTCTGCTTATCTGATTATTATATTACATATTACTATAGCTTGCTTGAGCTTGATTGACCGCCCACGGTTGCTACTCTGTTATTGCCAGATCAGCTGTAATTACACAGAGAACCAATAGACGATGCTTGGGACTAGCAATCATCCTCAATGTGTAAAAACTGGTGATCTTGAATTAGGCAATACCAGCGCCGGCCGCGCCCGAACACAGGTCAAGAAAGGAATGGGAAGGATTGTGTTGACATGACACTCGCTTTGATGGAAGCCGAGAACACCTCTGCACTTCCACGAGGAATCACTGGGATGTTGGATAAGAGGGTTGGGTTTGCAGCAGGGTTCGTTTTGGTAAACGATAAGCTGAATTAATGTCCTAACGATCATATAACGCGAAGGAGCTTGGGACTAAACCCACGGTCTTCTGCTCAGTAAGCAAAAACGTTTGCCACTAGGCAGACGAGCACCTTTTTAATCACCGAGTTGCTGTTATTACCATGTAGTCATATTAACAAATAAAACGATTGACGAATCTTGATTGTGGATGGGCCTGAGATTAGACTCATGATGTTCTGCTCAGTAAGCAAAAACGGTTGCTCTAAGGCCACCGAGCCCCTCATATCACATAATACCGTTGCTCAAATTTTTGTATCCATTCAAACCCGGAACCAACGACAACAACGAGTTTCGCAAAATACACGATACACAAGCGATTTTACTATAAATCTCTTTGATATGTAAGGACCTGGGACCGCGTTTTTCTGCTCAGTAAGCAGGCCACTGTAACCGACGATCTTTCAAATCCGAAAACTAAAAACTACGAAAAAGTACTTAGGCCTTCATTAAGTTCCACATTCACGCGACGTACAATGTTTCAATTTGCTCTTCACGTATTGTTCAGGCTAGGCCCTTTTCAAAATTTACGCAAAAAATACGCACAATCGTCACCTACCTCGCAAAACTGGTTCCAAACGACAACAAAGGCATAAGCAACGATGGATTGTTGAACTTTGCTGGCTCCGGTGGTGTAGTGCACAGCAAAAAAAAAATGTAATATCGATCAACGTAATTCAAGCTGATGTATGGAATAATGATGTAGGGTAGATGTACCAGTCATGGCTATACGCTCCTATTATGATGTGTTCCAATCATGGCATATAGGATTTCCATAGGCCATGATTGGAACACACCACAACAGGAACGCACAGCCATAACTGGTACATCTACCTTAATTGTAATTTTGTAATTTATCCGCACACACCCTGGTCGACCACTGTAAACCAATCTGCCGTTCAGCGTTTTCGGTTTTTGTTTCTGGATCTTTAGTTGCCTCTGTGATATACTTACTTGCGGCATACTATTTTGGGAGTGTATATGAGCGTGTACCATGTACGGTAGCTCATCTCTCATCGTGATGGTGGGACATAGTAGACAAATTAGAGAGAAAACAAGGAGGTATTAGTATTAGTTATATGTAAACAAACAAAACAAAAGTTAGATAATGCGGCACTGTAACTACTACTATTTTAGAGGTATGATTCGTCATGTTTAACTCAATGTTTCAATTGAGGCAAACTATCTATCTTACAATTACAAAAGCAAACCTAAACTTACAATTATATGCAAATGCAAAATGAAACTTGACAAATCATCGTCAATTCCCTTATTCCAGGGCAGGGCCTGACGATTTGAATCTAATTTTGATCAGTGAACGGGCACCATATGGTACATTTTCTCACCATGAACCTATCATTTCCAGCCTATCTGAACTAGAGTCGGTGTATAATGAGTCACGCCAAGAGAAAAACAGTTGAACTCGCATCACGGTTTTCGAACGATTCCCATTCTTTTCACTTGGCAACAGAGGACTTCTACAACAACTTCAAATGACTTCTAGCAAGAGAAAAAATATTGCGGCTGTAGTAAATCATTATATCAGTGATTTTGTCAAATTATCTTGACAAAAAGTAGTAGAAATTCTCATTAATGATCGCTACCAAACGTATCCCATGACAATATAACACTCACTGCGTGTTTATGCTCATTTCTTCGATTATATTTTATATTTTATTGCAATACCTTTCACGGACCTTTCATAGCATCGTAATGTTTATTTACTTTGCACGATAGGTAGCCGGTTTGACAGTTCAATAGGTAGACTTGGCTTCACTCTTGGCGTGACTCATTATACACCGACTCTAATCTGAACTATTTAATAAATGGAAGCCATAACATGGGTTACGCTCCCCCTAAGCGGGCCCTCCGCATCCTGTCTCTGTCTTATCTCAAATACAAAATGCCAATGGTATGAATGTATCTATATATAACTTGGAAATGACGTACAATCAAATAAACCCGTAACCCACTCACTTGGTCAGGCTTCAGAATCGTCCAGTGGGCAGTGCACTCTACACTCCAAGTTCCCTTTTTTTCAAATCTACCGCAAATTTGATATTTTACCCATTGAGTGTTGATTAGTCACAATGAAACATTGTGACAGAAGTTGAGGTTACTAGTGTATTAAATAATCTAGGTCCTATTTAGGATTATATCTGAAAAATCCAAATCTGGCCAACGCCCACCCTAAACCTAAACCTGTTCTAATCCACCTGAAATGACTAACGAATGGAAGACTTTGACTACCCAGCCATGCAATAGTCTCATTCCGTGCCTTATGGCAACTTGATGATTCTATTGCGCTCATCTTCTGGCACCACCCAGGGGAGACTTGGTCCTGTACCCAATGCTTAACTTATCTCCATTCCACTCAACTACTCGCAATTTCGTGTGATATAGTGGGCGGAATATTATTATATGAGACAATTCAATGCAGACGTCTTTCCAAATTTGGCAGATCGACAGGTAATCGGTGAGTTAGCACGATAGTTGCTATTCAACAACTCGACAACGTCCCATCGTCAACGCCTGCTATGAGAATTTCCCATAGCAGACGCCAACGAAATGACGTCATCGAGCTATCGATCAACTACCCTGGTTATCGCCTGGTACCTTATAGCACGATGCTAGGAGGCGAACCGGAAGAATCGATGAGCTACCTCCCCCTATTATATTACATATTACTATATATTAAAAATTCGGAATGAGGAGGGACCATCAGTCCACCCTATTGAAGCGATTTGGATGGGGAGAGTGAAGATGTCAACTCTCTGTTGCTAAAATTTCGTGGATAAAGGGCGGGCTCTTCTCCCCATTCATTGGGGCATCTTTCTGTTGGATGGCTCGTTTTCTGACCAAATGGCTAATTAAGTTGTTGGAAGGAGATTCTTAACTGTCCCAAGGAAATGAATAGGGGAATTGTTTATCAATCCATCCATTCGGTTTTGGCCCTTCATACAGCGATTTTCAGATGACAATAAGAGGTCAATCGAGTTCAACAGTGAGGCTATCGGTTTCTGTGCTACAATGAGTTTCGCTATCGGTAGACCACTATCATCAACATCATCATCATCATTTCATTTTTTCGAAACCACATTTTTACCTTTCAAACTATTCGATTAATTTAGCTGATTCTTCTGTCCACGATGTAAAAATGAATTATCTAAGATCTTACATAGGATTTTTCAAATATTCCATATTTTTGATTTTCAACGCGCATTTGAGTAGCGCTTTTTTCAACGAAAAATCGATAGGGTAGAGGGCTATTTCGTCGTAATCGGCCATTTCCGTTCTATCCATCAGAAAAGATCAATAATATCAATGATTTCACCGTGTACAAATCAATAATAGGTTTGTTCCGATGCGTTAGTTCATTAGCTACAACACAAATCCTGTTAGAGCGCAGTGTTTGAATATTTACGCTCATTGTTCTCAAAACAAAAGAAGCGCTCCTAGCTAATCCCCATTTTCTATACGTTTATCCGCAGGACGAAGAAAATCTGATGGCGTTTCAATGCGTTAGGACGGAATTGAAACTCGTAGAACGAATTTAGAATCAAGACACAGTATTAGATTTTACACAATATCTCAACAATTGGTGACTCTTTATCAAATCCAACGGTACGTATGGAAAGGTGAATAAATTTAGAAGTCATCTTCGACATAAATATTCCACTTTTTGTTTAAACTCGTTCAGAAAAGAGAGGTAAAGCGTGGGTTGTGCTTAGTAGAACGGAAAACCCTATTAGATTTTAGATATTTAAATGAAGAGCTCAAAACACTAATTTTTTTCTCTCCAATGTTACAGTGCTAGCAACGCTGTCCCGCAAGCGACAAAAACATTGCCTTCATCTGAATTTTTCAAAAATATAGCTGCGTTGAAGGAAGTATCACAACACAGGTAATTGCTATTAGATATTTTTGCAGACAGTGACAGATGATGGACACAACGATCCAGCGGAGGTGCCTCGCAAAAGTGTTACCAAATTACCATGCGAGAACTTACTCATATTTGGTCGTGGAGTGTTATGGCTTTGAGATGCTCGATTACCGTGGAAGGATAGGTTTTGCTTACTGAGCAAAAAATCATGTGTAGTATTATATTCTTATATTCTACATATTTTCATATAAACATATAAATACATTGGGTAGGGATGGGATCATCGCCTGATTGAAGCGATTTGGATAAGGAGAGTGGAATTACCAACTCCCTGTTGTTAACATTTCGTGAATTTATGGTGGGCTCTTCTCCCCACTCATTGGGACATACCCTCGTATGATGGCTTGTTCTGTATCGGGTTGAAACATTTTTATCATTGGAAGAAGATTCTTCTTGCTCCCGTGGATCACTCGTAAGTGTCTTTGATTACGGATCCACCCTCCGGTTTTGGCCCTTCATACAATGGTAAATTGAATATAAACAGGTATCGTACTTGATCAAGTCATACGAGGTGGACATTCCACTGTCTACTGGCTGCACCCTGCAATAATAAGTGGTATCCTTCACATACATACATACATACAATTTTTTTTAAATAAAGCTGAAATGTTGCTTAACAACATACTGAAAACCAGAAGTGCATTTATTCTAATGGGTTTTTAGAGATCTCAACAGGTGTCCCCCTTAATTGCTTATCCTATATTGCTCGAGTTTCGAATATGACTTATGATAACTTCATAATTGCCAGGTTTTGAACTTGAACATTTAAGATGAATGTTCTAAATATGTAAACACAAATGTACACCCAGCCGGGACATGTACGATTCTGTTACAGATTCAATAAAAAGTATACATAATTAATACTGAGAAAGTCTTCTAAATTTAATGTTTCCAGATTTTGGGACTTCAAAATAATACTTATAGATTTTTGCCATAGAAAATTATTGGAGTTCCTAGACTTAGAACACATTTCAATCATGGAGGCATTTCAAGATCCTGAGCCTTACGAGCGACCCATTAAGTACGTCGCGCTCTATGGGGAGAAGAGGGTTTAAGAAAAATGTAATAAGCATTGTATAAGGTATATTTGAAAAACGCGACGGAACACCCCTTACTAACCCTCATTAGGGTGGAGGCGAACCAGCCGAAGGCTGAAAGCCTCCCTAATAAAGTTAAATAATAATATCCCTCATTAACGGATGAGTTTGATAAAGGAGATGCTCTATCGATTCGTACCTTGCTCAAAATTGTCCTTTCCTCGCTTTCTACTTGCTATATACAATTTTCACACTGCCGTACTATAACGGAACTATCAACTCTTTACTTTCATCTCCTTATCTATCGTATAAAATGTCCACTTTAATTTTGTTGATTGTTCTGCAAAGAATTTCATGAGTGCAATATTATTTTTGTAAAGGCTTATTTTTGAGACAAGTTTAAGAGAATGGGAATGATTCTAAAAAAGTTCTTGAGATCATTCTGAAGAAGTTCTGGGAAAAGTTCTTAGCGAATTATCAAACATTCGAACGCAGAATCAAATTCAACTTTTAAAAAATGCTATCGTTGGGAAAAAACTCTGTGAAAATCCGGAAATCGCTATTTGCTGGTCATCATGTATAACTTAAGTAAAAGTAAACTATTCAAGTCACTTCAATTGGTCTTCACAGGAGATTCCGTTGTGATATTTCAATTTTTATACTCATATATACAATATAACTTGAACACCAGGATAAGTTTTGCAATTGTATCAAGCCAGATATTTTTTTATTTGAGCTCTTCTAAAAGATGATGCACACCAACTAAAATAAATACGAATTTCGTAGAACAAAGTGTTTGTACAATTTTGCATAATTTTCGGCGTCATTTTTCATCCTACGTTTACAACTTTGAAGCAATAATATATCAAAAAGGCGGATACTGCCCAATACCGTTACCGAAATGAGGCTTATTCCATACGTTTTTCCATATAATCTTTGGAGTGCTTGTGTAAATTCAAGCTGCAACCAAATACATCCATATTGGGAGACAAAATTGAAGGGAACCGCCAAACAGATCTAACGATGACAATTGGGCTGTTGCACAAAACCACATTTCAAAAAAGCCCTTCCTGTTTTATCGTGTGCATAAATTGAGAACAAAAAACACATTTCCCGGTGGCGACTTTGAGTCGCAAACGAATCCAGGTCGATGACAGGAACTGCACTGCGTCGCATCAAATTTTAATCCACAGGTAAAACATCTGACTTATTCGAACACATCAGCAATTAGTTCTGGCACGAGCCCTGTTTCCCGCTACCGCATTTGTGGTCACCGCTGCTGGTAGCAGCATGCTTCATCGAAGACAACCTGTGCAGCTAGAGCGTGTAATTAATCGATTATGATACCTCATAATTGGAAACCCACCGGAACAGCATCGCAGCGAGCGCGTGAGATTGCCCCTTGGATATCACGCGAGTCCACATCCGTAAACACCTACCGTACATGTGGACCCATTTGACTTGCTCCAGTTTTTACCCAGGTGGGAACCAGTTTTGGACGGGAAGAGCTAGATTTGCATATCTTAAGAGAAGTTGATCGCCTCTAGTCCAAGGTCTCGCAACGGATCACGTATTCGATTTAGATAGTGCAAGTGAAATCGGCTTACTTTCATAAACAGGAACTGACGCGCGGGAAAAATGCGATTTCTGGATCAACCTATAGGTGTGCGGTCTCCGTTTTCATCATTCGAAACCTTAATCGAATAGCTCAATTGCACCCAGCATTTTCCCAGAGCCCAAAGGTGAGTCTTTTGCTTTCCGAAATGAGCTCGCTCGCAAATCGTTCCTTTTCTCCGAAATTGTTAATTGCGAAAAAAGGAAAACTCAAACAAAAGGAAAATTGAATTCTGTCGAACCGATGCCCGCAGTTGAGAGCTGAGACATAAATTGAAGAGCTGCGTGTTGTTTTCACTGAAAAATTGAGTGCATCATCCGTCCGGCTGACCGAACATCGCGAGCCATAGAGCAAGCAGAAAATATGCTATCGCGCGCATCCATTGATGCAATTTGTTGCCGGCTGTATTGTTTCGTTTAGTCCGAGAGCGTGAGCCCGAAAAAAAAGGTGAACGAAAATAAAAGATGAAGATAATGATCATGAACTTCAATTTGACGAAGAAAATGAGAAAACGTGAATAACCGCTTTTCGGCGCTTTTAAGCCGTTGGTTAGTTGAGATTGAGAGAGAAGAAAATCGACCTGAAGGGGCTCGAAGTTTGTAGAAAATTGTTTGACAGTCGTTTGGTGACCCATAGCAAATGTTAGGGAAGAGGTATCCAGGCAGAAACGACCAGATAGACAAGACAGGCGATTGAGATTTATATGTTTTCATATTATAAATACTAATTCACATTCACTAATCACTGCAGTATATGGATGTTGTCGTTGTATTTCGTTGCTACCTCCTGCTTATCAGTTTCTTCCTCATCTGTCATCGTATTGAAATTGGGTATACTTGTGCTATGAATATGCCATATTTCAGTACCTTATTATTTTATTACATTGCACTGAACAGAACAATACCTGCGTGATTACACCCCTAATATGCCGCACAAGTTGTTTCCAAGTTCTTATGCACACATTAGGGTTCTATGCTTTCTTAGTGAGCATCTAAATCTTCATGGAAAATATGAAATATGGGGAAAAGAAAGAAATAAGGATTAGAGTTTTAATTTTTGCATTATCCTAGCAGAGGGACGAGGATAGCCTAAAATCTCTTATAAACTGTCCACGTGGGTTTCGGATAGCACATCATTTAATTGCATATCAATTGAGTGTAAGGCATCTATAACTAAGGTAAATTGTATAGAAAGCCTTATTTCTGATGGATCTCATTATCACTTAGAAACTTCAAGAGCACAAATCTAGATAGAGCTGGAATTAAATAGGGCGTAACAGCTTTTTTATACAATGACTTCTCTCGACGATTTCTAGAAATCTAAGGCTCGCCCACACAAATCAACGTCACCATCGTGTAGGGGAAAACTTCCCCTTTCCGTTGGTTATGTTGGTTGGCGTGGGGGTGACTTGAGTTTCGAGAAATCATCGAGAGAAGTCATTGTTTACAAAAGCTGTTAAGCCCTAATTCCAGCTCTATCAAGAAATATCAGATCCCACAAAACATACAACAATGAAACTTAGAGTAGCAATTTCATGTGTGATGTCCCAGTAGTATCCAAATTGGTGCTCTTGATTGATTCAAATTACATCAAATTTAGCTTCTTCATAGCTCATTCGACAAGTACACATTGAACTTTTTAAGTCTTTGATTACAAAACTGTAAATGAAGTCGATACTTTTGAAATGATTTATCTCGGATTCTATTTATTCGTTTTCCAATGTTTTTAGACCACTAGAAAGGTTACGTCTTCAACATTTTATAGCTTCTTTGAAAGTTTACTATCATGGTTCGATTTGAGCACCTTAAATACCAGATTATATTAACACTCCGAGCACGACGCCTCCGATAAAATGTGTATCGGAAAATTGACAATGTATGAAAAATCATTGCTCAGCAATTTATCAAAAGATTTTAAATCTATTGATACCGAAGCTCTTTTGGGGCTGTTTAAGTATTTTTTTAATATAGCATTCTTAAGATAAATCCAATTGAATTTCCATCTTCATCTTAAAATGTATAGTTTAGTGCTACGAATATCTTTATTAAAATTCGAAATTTCCGCACCGCAGACCTACAATCCGTGTTTTAAATCTTTTGATACCGAATACATTTTAAAAATCACTTGAAAGGTGCCGTTAGATTTGAAATTTGCCAATAAATGGCTATGATTTTTCAATTTTTCAATTGCCAGTTTGCCGTTACACATTTTACCAGACGCATCGTGTTCGGAGCGTCAATTTATCAAAAATCAGTACTCCTTCACAACTGTAACTACAAATTTGACCAGGGAGCATTTTGCTAGATATGATTTATATATCATTTTAAATTATATGTTGCAATGAAAAATATAACAGGAGAAAGCGATTAATAAGAAGTTGTCAACACATTCAACAAACATTTAAAAACCAAAATTTGAATTACCCATCGAACACATCACCATGTGACATAGTCAATAAAACCATATGAAGAGAAAATGAATAGGGCAAATGGGGGTAAAATGGCCATTAGGGTGCTTTATTAAAAAAAAAAACTGTTAGTTTTCCTATAGGCCATCCTCCAGTTTAATTCATAACCCCAAAATATGAGTCAGTGCAATCAATGGGCAAATTAATTCGAAAAATAATATAGTGATCATTATGCGTTGCGTTTTTAGTGTTCACGTAGAAAGTTGTTGAGAAATGGCGAGTCACAAAAAAAAAAGATTTTATGGCATAATTTTCAATTGTATTTAACGGACGTTCAATAGCATTTAAACAAACGGTCATAGGGTTGCAACAACTGTTGTCTTTAACTTCTGCGAAATTAACGATGGTTTTGTGCGATTTTCATAACGGGCTCCGAATGGCCGAGTGTCACATTTCGAGAGATCGACGAGATCGGCAAATGTCTGTGTGTGCGTGTGTAACAAAATATAAGGACTCATGTTTTTCGGCGAACCGTATTGGATGCAGCAATCGTCAAATAAAAGGTACTACGAAATATTTTTGAGGTATGGCCGAGATATCCCAAGTAATAATTCAGTAATCATTTGGCATCCACTCTGATTTATGATGGTTTTATAACGGCAATGAACAATTCATTTAGTTTAAATACAGCATTTCTAAGAGTAAAACGTTCCTGCTTAGTAATTCAGCTTTTTGCTGTTTTAAAAACCTTTTATAGTCTGGCAAGAAAGTCAAAAACTGCCTTGTTTTAAAAATAAATTTAAAAGAGTTCTCAATTCCTCCTTAAAACTGTGCTGTAATTCAAGCATAAACATCATTAGCAATTGTTTATTAATGTATTGATATAATACTTTACAAACGTGTTCTATTATTATAAAAGTAACCATAAAACCATTAGGTTTTGCATTAGAGCAAAAAGCATTTATTGTTGCTTTTTAGGATTTTTAAAGTGCATCATAAACTCCCCAATTGCTCTGTTTACAAATTGAGCTTAAAAAATGGCTCCTCATAGTTGATAAAAGCCAAATTTATGACAAGGAAATCTCGAAGGATAGACGAAGTAGGATAAAAAATGCAAGTCGATTTCAGCAAAATTTACTTCTTTACAAGAACCAGCACACCATCTGGCGCAAAAGAGTAAAGTGGGCGTGGCCCTCGAATTCATAAAACATTATCGAAAGTTTAAAAACATAATAGCCTTCTCCAGATCTTGCGAATAGATGACAATCGAAATAACAACCGACAGAGAACCACTGAAACTGTTAGTTAGCGGAGATTAGCTGGTTTCCGAACCATAGTAGCGATTTTATTCGGCGAAAGAATCAAATCTTGGAAAATTTCATTCAAGCCTACATCCCTGCATCTTTGGATAATGCACTTCTGTAACCATCCGGAAGAAGGGGATCTTTTTCGGGAACGATTGCGTTTCCAGCTGTTCGAAATGCGAAATGTTGCAAAACAGTATCGCTAACTATCTGAGTAACTGCTCCCAATCCATCGGGTGAAAACCGCCTGGAAAAACCCTGGATCCCACAGCGCAACTATCGAAAGATAAACAAACTTTGACGTTTAACTTTAAATGCTGCCATAAATCTGAACGGGTTAGGATCAAGCAAAATGGCTTTAGATAAATACAATTCAGCCTGCAAGTTTTCTTCATAAAAGCCATTTTGAAACCTTATGAATTTGTTAAGGATTTCTAGAAAGCAAAACAACTTTTTCACAAATGACCCATGAAAATCAACTTTTATGCCACCGCCACAATTAGTTTGCTTGTTTTTTACAATCTTCGATTTTCAATCTATATTTTCTTGGTTATAACTGTATTTTGGTAAATTTAGCAAGGAGCCAACATTTAAATGCAAAAATCATAAAAAAAAATCTCGGCCAAGCTCGATCTGAAGAATTTTTTTACAATTTAAAATAATTAGTAAAATCGAAGTTTTACGAGGGCGGACTTATTTTATTCGATGTTTTCACGTACATTTCACGTAACATTCAATAAGGCACATAAAACAAGGCTACTTAAAGAGAAGTATTGTAATTAATTTCGATATTCAACAAGTTTTTTACACCATCAGTTTTTATTTTAATTATTTTGATAAGATCGGATTCATAAATCTTTTTCTACCTTGATTGATGCTTTCCTAGTGAATTTAGCAAGCGGCTAGGGGAAATGGCTCGGAAAGGGTTTTTATTGTTGCTAAATAGCTTTTATTGTAGCTTTCAATTGGTTCTCAATGCATTCGCAATACAACCTTTTGCAGCAAATCAATCTTGAAGAGCTTCGAGAATACACCCTTCAGAACCTTCTTCAGGGTGGGCCAACTAGACATGTTCTAGTCTTAATGAGGTTTTGGTGGATGCATTATTGACAAAATAGCCTTGACCATGGTTTTATGAATGTTGTTTTATAGTTGCTTTGTAGTATTTCATAAAACTTAAAATGTTACTTGGGATGTTCCAATTTGTATGGAGCATGAAATTAAATTCAACCTGACCTCATGTCATTTCATGTGTCACATCATCAAATGACATGAGAATTCAAAAACCAGGTCAATTGAAGTCATTTAGAGTGTCCATGACTACGCTGGATGCATCCGGCCACAGAAATGGATGGCTCTTTTGGAGCCATCGAAAATTCCGCACCGCAGAGCCACAATCTGTGTTATCACTGTAGGTGCACTTGAGAGCACTCTCGAGTGCACCTTCAGTGGAAACATATAGTGTGGCTCTACGGTGCGAAAAATGTTCACTTTGTTAGGGAGATTAATACCCAACAAACAATTTGAGTTGAGAGAGAGAAAGATTAGTAATTTCCATTTAATTCCACTCCCTTAAATGGAAATTACTAATCTTTATCTCTCTCTTTATACAGGTATTCCACTAAGATGCCCACATTCATCAGGATTCAATTTGAGTTGATCAACAGCTATCAATAAGCTATTTTTTTTAGCTGAAGAAGCTTGTTTTTGCCTGAATATTCAACATTCAATGTTTGTTTGGTAGCATTAAACTAAAATTAACTGAATATTCAACTGGATATTACGTTAGCAAAAAGTGATGAAAAGCCCAAAAAGAGCGATCCATCACTGTCCGGACCTGTTCCGGGTATCCCGGAGAAGTGGTAGGTTTCTGATTAAGGTTAAAATCCATCTTCTTCTTCTTCTTCTTCTTCTTCTTCTTCTTCTTCTTCTTCTTCTTCGCTTATTGATTATCGCATATTGGCTTATTGCGTGCTCTCAACTTAGTGTTCTTTATGCACTTCAATAGTTATTAATCGAGAGCTTTCGATGCGTGTACCATTTTTGCAATAGTATGATTGTGTGGCAAGTAAAATTATAATTCTATGCCCAGGAAATTTTCCAACCCGAAAAATTCCTAGACCGGACCGGGCATCGAACCCAGTCACCTCCAGCATGGTCTTGCTTTGTAGCTGCGCCTTTACCGACTGAGCTAAGGGAAGCCCAAACATCCATCATGTGATACCTCAAGTCGCATGAGAATGTATCATCATCATATGAGCACTTTTTTCGGAATTTATATTAGTAACATGGGTCAGATCTCACCATAGGTGGATTAATTCTGATTTTTAGAAGTTCAAGAATGTCGGGTAATTATGTTTTTTTTTAATATTTTTTTTTCTATGTCTGAATCACTTTAATAATTTCGTTGGAACTCTTCACAAATTTGCTATGGAGTTCTCTCAACAATTTAATTAGAATAATCTCACAGTTTTCTCAGAGTTCATGTCAAAAAAATTAAGTATAAATTTAGGATTCTCTCAGGTATTTTCTTTAAAGTTTTGTAATTCTGCCACTCTCATTGAATTCACTCATTGGAAAGTGTATTGAGTGCACTCTAGCATTCTCTTCCAATTTGTAATCATACCTGCAAAAACTGCATATTTTTTCTCTTCACGAGAAAAGCATAAAATTTTTCGCAGAATTGCCTGGAGATTATGCTCAGAACTACCTTAAATTCAGTTGTAAATTCCCTAGGAACTTTCTTCAGATTTTCTTAGGTATTTATCATCAAAATCTTTTGGAATTCTCTTCAAAATTTCCTTGGAATGCCTCTACACTCAACCGGGAAATGTAAGATTCTATTATATATTTGCATGAAAAGTATGTACAATTTGCAATGTTCCGTGACATGAACAGATTTTGTAATGTGGTCACCGGAAGCTTTTTATAATAATTTTGTAAATGTTATGTGTGTGTGTGTGTCATCCTCTATCCCTCACCCAGCCGGGGGCGTTGGACAAGTAGAACTGCGAATAATTTGATCAAATCTCATGCTCCGTAATGGTGCCCTTTATGTTGTGAAGACTAGTACTTCATAAAGGGTAACTTTTGAGACAAGACAGGGTGTCCTCAACAAGTTAAGGGAACAGGATGTACTAGATGTCCACAACAGGTACAGCAAAACATCACATAGACGCCCTTATTCACACTAACTACTCAGGGGGTAGAAGGTCAAGAAGAGCCACCGCCGTCAACTAAAGCTTGAACCGAGTACCCGGGACTCCCACGATATACCCGCGGCAATGGTCAGCAGACGATGCCCTGTGCGTATTTAGTATGTTATATGGTTTATTTGGATACACAAAATGTTTGAAGCCATGCGTCATCTTAACCATAATTTGCATCACCACAAATACACTTTTCAACAATCTTCAACTGGAACGTACTCACCAAATCACTACACCCGGGAGCGCATTCCCGATGCTTCCACGCATATTTTTCTCTAGACATCTGTATTCCTCCTCCTCCTCCAGCGACTCCAACCACACAACAACCAAATATCACTTTTCTTCGTTTTTTTTTCAAGTCACTCTGTGCGTAAAAGCAATGCACATCGCAAAACCCTAACAATAGATCAGCGCCGTTCTCATCACCGCGTAAATAAACTGAAATTAAAATTTTACTCGCGATGCCACAAATTTCTAGTCCGGGAGAAAAAATCAAACCACGCAAATAGCGCCAAATCTTCTGATGTTTGCAATTTTGCAAACATGATGAATCATATATTTTCTTTCCCGGTTCTAAAACTTCTCGGAAAGCGAGAAAATCACCAATCCACCACACACGTATAACCGTCCGGGAGGCAGAGTGCCAGCGCTAATCCGGCAAATGCAGCCGAAAACTATGAAAGCGAAAGCACACACAAAACAGAGAGCAAACTTTAGACACAACCGTATCCGAAGGGGTTCGAAACTCGTCTCCTTCATAATAATTTTGTAAATTTTATGTAAGCTTATTTTTCAAACAAAGTTTGTTTCCCCAAATACATTGCTTCTAGAAAATCATATCGTGGAGGTTTGAGGTGCTTCCTTGTAGAGTTCATTTTTTTTATCACACCTCGCAATTTCAAGAGCACACAACTCAAGATCTACGACGTTTATACATCTGCAAATTTCAGACAGCAAGCAACAAGTAGTAGTTTCAGCTAAATGAAATCACGGAAACATTATTATTTTTACATGTAAAATTTCGAAGTGTAATACGCTACAGGAAATCACCTTAATACAAAAATGTGCGTTGTAAAGGGTGATACGGTCAAAATTTGGTCAATATCAACTTGACGTATTTCTTTCAATTTTGCATTTAAAAAACCTGAACACCCCTCATTTTGAAGGTGTGTGTGTGTGTGTAGAATGTTGCTCCTATTTTGATTTTGGAATTCACTCTTCAGTTGTCAAAATGCCGTCCAAGCAAGAAGAGCAGCGTATCAAAATTTTGCTCGCGCATCGCGAAAATCCGAGCTACTCGCACGCAAAGTTGGCAAAATCGCTAAAAGTTGCCAAATCAACAATTACAAATGTAATTAAAGTGTTTGGGGAACGTTTGTCGACAGCCAGGAAGTCTGGATCGGGGGGAAATCGAAAACCGGAAGCCGCTGAGACGACAAAGAGAGTTGCCGGTAGTTTCAAGCGAAACCCTAACCTCTCTCTCCGAGATGCCGCAAATAAGCTGGGTGTATCGTCTACAACCGTGCATCGAGCCAAAAAACGAGCCGGACTATCGACTTACAAGAAGGTAGTGACTCCAAATCGCGATGATAAACAAAATACGACGGCCAAAGCGCGATCCCGGAGGCTGTACACGACGATGCTGACGAAGTTTGACTGCGTGGTAATGGACGACGAAACCTACGTCAAAGCCGACTACAAGCAGCTTCCGGGACAGGAGTTTTATACGGCAAAAGGAAGGGGAAAGGTAGCAGATGTTTTCAAGCACATGAAACTGTCAAAGTTCGCAAAGAAATATCTGGTTTGGCAAGCCATCTGTACCTGTGGCTTGAAAAGCAGCATTTTCATAGCTTCCGGGACTGTCAACCAAGAAATTTACGTGAAAGAGTGTTTGAATAAACGTCTGCTGCCTTTCCTGAAGAAACACGGTTGTTCCGTACTGTTTTGGCCGGATTTGGCATCTTGCCATTACGGTAAAAAGGCCATGGAGTGGTACGCCGCCAACAACGTGCAGGTGGTTCCCAAGGACAAGAACCCTCCCAACACGCCAGAACTCCGCCCAATTGAGAAATACTGGGCTATTGTCAAGCGGAACCTAAAGAAGACCAAAAAAACTGCTAAGGGCGAGCAGCAGTTCAAGGCAAACTGGCTTTCTGCGGCGAAGAAGGTGGACAAGGTGGCTGTACAAAATCTGATGGCAGGGGTCAAGCGTAAGGCCCGGCAATTCGGATTTGGAAAAGCGGAAGCCTAACTGAATATTTTTCCTGAATTTTATACTAATTGAACTTGAAAAAGAAATTTAATTTGATTTTTTAAATAAACGATTTCACCGATTTACACGCGTTTTCCCTTGACCAAATTTTGACCGTAACACCCTTTAGAAAAACTTACTTAGGGGAAACAGTCCTATTGTTGCGGTACGTTAGCAGTGTTAGAAGCCTCTTGTTGTGTATGGAGACCTCCATACATAACAATAGGCTTCTAACGCTGCTAACGTACCGCAACAATAGGGCTGTTTCCCCTGCAGTCCATTGCAAGAACTGCCATTGCATTTGTTGTATGGAACGTATGCAGAGGATGTAATAAATCCAGCCTTAAATTGGATGCAAGAGAAATTTGTTTTGCGTGTAGAGATTAATTGATAAATACTATCCTGATACTTTCAAGGGATTTCCCTCAAACATTCCCCATACATTGCCTCCAAATTCCATTGCAATTCTTCTCAAAATTACATTGGGACACTCTTAGCAGGTCTTTGATATTATTCAATATTCTTAGACTTCCCTTGAAATTTACCTTACAATTCACTAGAAATTATCCTCAGAATTAGAGCATAAATTGGCTTCTGACGCGACTGGTGGTGCTGAAAATAATTGTTTAAAGTGCCAAACATAACAACAACAACAATGTTACACACTTAGAAATACCTAATTTTACACGTGACGGAATCCATCTTTGACATACAGGATGAGACGTAAACAAACATGTCATGTAAAATTATGTGCTTCGAGACTGAAAAGTTCGGTACTCGACGAAAAGTACGTTTGATTGAGCTGAGTTTTGCGTCTATTACGACTCAATTTTATGTCAAAAATGACGCTCGTATATGTCAGTCTCAGAGCACCTAAATTTACATGAATTTTTTTAAGTGTGTATATTTAATCATGATTTCCAACAAGGTCGGAAGTAGGTTCAGAAGTTGGAAGTCAGACTTCTGAACTTTAATTGAGTGCCACAATATTTAGAATGAAAACTGTGACTAAATCAAAAATAAATCTCTCTCTCATTCTAAATGCGTAATTTGACTTAGTCTAATAACTAAACCACACACTTAGAAAAATTCATGTAAATTTAGGTGCTCTGAGAGTGACATATACGAGCGTCAATTTTGACATAAATTTGAGTCATAACAGACGCGAAATATAGTTCAATCAAACGTACTTTTCAGTCTCGGAGCACTTAATATTACATGACATGTTTGTTTACGTCTCATCTTTTATGTCAAATATGGATTCCGTCACGTGTAAAATTAGTTATTTCTAAGTGTGCATCTTATAAGTACACTATGTAGAACAGGCCTGCCCAACGTTTTTGAACGGGGGCCAAATGATAGAATCCATATCAGCTTTCCATTTCCATTGGGAGTCGGTTTTTACGTGTTACGTTTTTAACATTTTCCCATCACATTATATAATGTGGGCCAAGATTAATAAAAATGCGCACATAAAAATATTAACAATTTTTGGTGTAAATCCACAGACATGAAAAATGTGTTTTTTGTTCCTAGCACGCAATCATTACATGAGCTACCAAAATCCAACATATGAAAATGTTTCAGAAATTATCGGTCTCGGTTTGTCGGTTCTACCGCGGTTTCCCTCATTTTTACACAATCAGAAACTTTTGTATCATTTAATAGGCATTAAAATTAAAAAAATAAATAAATAAAACAAAGGAAGGATCTTTCCAAGTAGCTCATTGCCATCATACAAAATTGCAGCGACTTGTTTATAATTGAAATAAGTCATAGAGATGCCTCTGCAATTATGTTATGACAAGCGTGCTACTAGGGTTCAGCAATGTTTCAAACTTCATATTTTTATTTATTCTTGTTAGTTTTTAAGATAACAGCGGTCAGCATCTTAGATATTCAATAGTAAATTTAAAATTGATAATTGCTCTCCAACACTCGTTGAAAAATTTATCCGAAAAACTGTTACCGACATCCACAAACATGAATCAACCCGCTTTTCGGGTAGGCCCGATCTAGAAGGATTTGCGCATTATCTCTCTCAGCATCAACAGCCTGAAAAAGTTACTGTAATTCGCTCCACCTAACAACAACAGAATATCAGCAAAATAAAACACAGTTTGCAAGAGAACAAAAAAACGTCCCTCACATGCATACTCTCACATGACAAAGATACATGCATGATGAACAGAGAGAGGCTTTCCGTTTTACAGCTACATTTAATTAACCACGCTTTATTGTTAGTGGCTCTTCAAAGGAAGCCAGCTTTATGACTAAACCGCACAATGATGGTTTTTAAGGTCGAAGGTGTTTCAAGCGCCACCAAGAGTTCCCAGTACTGGTTTCACATCCCGGAAAGCTGCGGATTGTACGGTTGAGGTGGGCTTCCGATCGTTGATTTCTATTTTTAACATCATTATTTACTTCAGATACTTATTGCTGATCGATTAATTGTATTAAACTTCTTCAGGCTTACCTCGTTTGGAGCTTCTATTAACTTGTTAGGATTTAAGACGTCAGTATTTATGAAAGCATGAAGATCGTTAGGCTTATAATTAATTCGACAGATCCGCTATTCCCTTCAGTCAGACGCCAACTGGTCTGTATCTCCCGGAAAAAAAGTAAACAAATCTCCCGTTTAACCTACCACGGAGCACCTACTCATGCTAGATCAAGATAGCGGCTAATCCTCGTTCGTTGGAATTGAAAGTGCTTTTTAGTGGTTACCGCCCATCTCCACAGTTTTGGTATCAAGCTCATTCGCAGACAGCGGACCCCATCATGGGAACATAAGAATCAAACAAAAAATTTGTTTTGGGTCGATTTCTTTCCTCTCCACATTAATATCAAACGGTTCACGTTAATCTTAATGCACCCCCAGCCGGCATCTCATCATCTGCTGCTTTCTGTTAAAACTGAGTGTATCTGGTTAACGGCAAAGACCGTGACTGGCCCGCGTGAACTTCTCAAACTCTATACCTAGAAGTTCGAAGCTTGCCGCGGATTAAGATGAAGATCATGGTCGATGATGAGAGCAAAAGGGCCAATGTGTGCACGTTTCTCGCGGCGCACTCTACAATTACTTCCTCCACGAGAGTGATGTGCGAAAAAACCTCCCTTTTTTGCTGTGAAAAAAAAAAACAACTAGCGGCTAGCGGCACTTTGTGTAAGTCTTCACAGGTAACCATCGACTAATCAAATGTTACCAAGACGATCGCACAGCATAGAACCAGAGGCAGAGCAAAACTGTGCTAATCAAAATAGATTGCTCCTCGGCGGAGCATAAAGTGTTATAATTAGACACCTTGCGATGGTGAAGACACGAAAGGCTCTTGAAATCACCCAGTAAAGCACCGTTTTCGTTAAAACCTCATTTACCGAACAAAACTCTACAGTTTAGACATTCTAGTTTCCTCCGCGCCGTACCACACCCAATCGTTCGTTGTTTTCGTATAATCATTCCATACCACGATACCACGCTATTCTCTGTCCCGTCCGACTGTCAGTAGGTATGCGGAGGGAGTTCAACAGCTGATGTTGTTGATTAATATGAATTTCCTAATTATGATAATGAAATGGTAAGTTTAAAGATTTGTTTAGATGGATCTAGGCGGGGACGCGTGTAAAGTGGGCGTATGCTTGATGCTTATCCAAATTTTATAACGGGATGCTCGGTTAACATGATTTTAGGTTGCAGTGCAACTAGCAGATAAATTCGGATACACCAACAGAAATGTTGATATTGCTGTAGGATTGTGGACTTTGTGGCACTTTGAAAATTTGATTGACATTTATTGTTATTAATGATTATAAAAATTTTGCTGAAAGCGTTTCAGTTAGGAAAATAATAGATGAGCAATTCTCGCTGAATCCGACCCACTATTTGTTCGAGCTTCTCAAAAACCAACTTTTTTTTACATCCTTGCAGAAGTTCTAGTTATGAAACGAGAAAAAACGATCAGTTAAGGTCAAATTGATAAACCTCTCGGTAACTAGAGGCTCCGAAGTGTTAAAGTTTTAAAATGTTCAACCAAATTGCCAATAAACGACGGCGTGCTTAGGAAATTTATTTTGAATTATAAATTTTAGTTGGCCATTTTCAAACAGCCCGTCAATTTCCGGCAAGCGCTTCCAATAATAATTATTATTATTTAGCTTTATTTAGGAGGCTTTCAGCCTTAGGCTGGTTCGCCTCCAACTTCCAATAATTTGATATTACCAGTGCTGCAAAATCTCGACAATGCACGGTGATAGTGACAATTCCGCTTTGGTCACTCATTTGAGCTAAGAGTCACAGTCAAGGCCAACTATGTCAATTGTCAGTGACAATTCTGTCAGTGACGAACATGTACATATTTTTTTATTAGTTAAATTTGTAACGAAATTAAATGACTTGAGCAACACAATTACATGGAGCCGTTAATGTGAACAAGCATCTACGTCCTGAACTGCTTGGATAACAGTAATGTGACACAGAATATACGAAATTACAGTTTTTGTTACCAGGTGATTCTTTGTCATTGACGAAAAAATGAATGAGATTTTGACGAAGGTTTTTTCGAGGATCAAGTCTGTCAGTGACTATGTGACGAACAATTTGGTCAATATCGCGTGAAAGCCTGTAAATGACAATGACAATTCTCAGCACTGGATATTACGTACACGCAAAATACAGGATATTTGTAGTTCTGTGTCAAAATTTTAGCTCAATTTGCCACTATGTTTTGTTATGATCAATTCTAGATAGAGCTGGAATTAGGGCCTAACAGCTTTTGTAAACAATGACTTCTATCGATGATTTCTAGAAATTCAAGGCCCGCTCACGCAAACCAACATCCTCATCGGGTAGAGAAAGACTATCAGATGGTTATGTTGGTCTGCGTAGGCGTGCCTTGAGTTCCAGAAATCATTGATAGAAGTCATTGTTTACAAAAGCTGTTACGCCCTAATTCCAGCTCTATATAGAATTGATCATAACAAAACATAGTGGCAACATGCCATAGTGGCAACATGAAAATCGGCCTATTGTGCTCATTTAAAGGCCACCACTGTATATCATTGAAAAGGGGAAAGTTAGGGCTTTCATTTAGCGTGTTTAAAAATTTGGCAGCAATATTGGATTTTTTCTTAAAATGCGTTTTTATGAGCTTACCTCCCACCGATTTTGAAAAGAAACTCACTGTTAGAAAGCTGAGACTTTTTCCTATAAGATACAGTTCAAATTACGATGGAGAAATACAGTCTTTGCATACAGAGCCTTAATACGCTTCTAATTTAAATCACTATTTCTTCTGAAATCTTCGAGAAAACCTCTAATGTTGCATATCATTGGAAAGAGGTAAGTAAAGCCTTTCATGGGATATAACCAAAGTGCGAGGTGGCTATATTAGATTTTGCCGCCATAACCTATAAATCATTTTTAAATTTGTTCCAAACTACATATGGGAGCCTTGACCTCACTCGCTTCTAGATAATCTAGCAACGCCCCAGCTCAAGAGCAACGTAACCTAAGATCATGTTCAGTACAAATAGATCACTACGGAAAAGTCGCATAGCTCTGCAAACCAAGTGCAGTTAGTCGGTTATGCCGTGGGAATCGTATTTTTCCAAGAAAGATTACGGCTTGCGTTCTTCTGTCGCTTGGGTTTGTTTTTTCCCCCTCAAACAACACAACATAAAAACAAAAAAAACAAAATGCCATTCAAGCTTGTCACGCATGCGTTCTGAGCGATTCGTTGGTACCTAGATTTGTAGGAAGAAGGTCTTCTTGCTGTCGAAAAAAGAAGAGTTACCGCTCATTCTCATTTCCTTGTGGTTGATGATTGCTCCACCTGCTTGCCATTCTAATTTCTTCACTTATTATGTTTGTCGGTTGCGTTGCTGTGTTCGTTTTTTCTCGTTAGTTAGTTAGTCCCAGTCGACTGGTTGAATGGGAGTAGGAAATTATTCACTTTGAATTGGAGTGAATCCCATACTACGAGCAAACACTATCCCCCGGTGGTGATGCGTTGAGGTGAAGACGTGCGGTTTCCGTACGGAATTGGGCTGGGTAGTAGCCGGGTTCGATGACTGCTAGGCCAGGGGCGGTTCCCCAAACAACGGCATTTTCCGAACTAACCAAAGAGCATACACATTCGTGCTAATGAACATCTCATAATCTTAACTTGCGCACGGTGCCGCGGTGTGGCAGGTGATGTGACATAGTACAGAAAACGAAGCCACCACACTGGCGATCGTGATAGAGTAGTAAATAAAGGCTCCGCGATCTAATCAAGAAACCAATAAAAATTGATTTTGATGTGTGGTTCTCTCCGCTTGCCGGGGAATTCGCCACCATATGGGCGTTCATATCGGAGCATTAGCTGTTTTAATGACTGCGGAGAAATGTCTTTGATTGTTCCATTATTTCATTTATTTGATATTCAAATCGTGTCCCCACGTGCCTGCGCTCATGGAGGGATTTTACCCGAGTGGGTACCGTAGGTTGGGGTCGGTTTGATAGGATGGCTAGCTGAAATAGTAAGCATATTTTTGCAGATCATATATATTTATTTATTTATTTATTGATTTATTAATTTATGTTTTTATTTATTTATTTATTTATTTATTAACTTATTTACTCGTCATTCAAAAACGTAGACTACATAATAACATTATAACTTATAATCTATGATTTCGTAGTGCTTGGAAATATTTTTTTCAAATTTTGGCAGAGGCATATTAGGTCTACACACTTAAAAAAATTGATGTAAATTTAGGTGCTCTGAGACTGACATATACGAGCGTCAATTTTGACATAAAATTGAGTCATAATAGACGCGAAATTCGGCTCAATCAAACGTACTTTCGAACTTTTCAGTCTCGGAGCACTTACTTTTACATGACATGTTTGTTTACGTTTCATCCTGTATGTCAAAGATGGATTCCGCCACGTGTAAGATTAAGTATTTCTAAGTGTGTGGTCACAAATGCCTTGCCAAACTGATTTCCTACGCAATGAATCAATCTTTGATGTGAATTTCGCTAATAAACACGAGGAGCATTTCTTATAGCAAACTTGCCATGGGCATGGTTCATTTTAGTAAACAAACTAACACTTCTTCCGACTGTGTCACCTCTCTTACTCGCCTAGAACTAAAATAATATACTAAAGACAATTCATAAATATACTATATCATAATATACTACCAGCGCAGAGAAGGGTGAGAAAAATAAAACATACACACTTAGAAATTATTACCAACTTCGGTAATTTTTAACCGAACATTCAACACAGCAACAAAAAATGTAATATCGATCAACGTAATTCAAGCTGATGTATGAAATAATGATGTAATAGCAAAACGCAGATACAATATTACATCAATGTATGTAATTTGGTTCGCAAAATCGATGTACTTCGTACAATGTGATATTACACAAACGATGGATTGACCTGGTTGCAGCAGTTTCGATGTAATATTCAACAACTTTTTTTGCTGTGAATAGCTAAGCGATCGGTAAAACTATGACCTGTTTCACTAATTTCAAAGCACTGTCAGTCTTGTTTAAATCATCGTATCCTGCCATTCTGGTGAAGTTTTCCTTGTTTTGAAGCCTTAAAACTAATCAATTTTTTTTTTGTATATTAATTTATTTGATAAGGCTCAACCGAATTAACTTAACAGAGCCGAGGATTCATGGTCACTATACAATACATCTTAAAGCTATAGTCAAAAGGTACAACACAATAAACACTTTATCTTCCGCTATCCAAAAAGCCTCCTCCATCAGAACTGGAGCCGCTTCCAGTAGTTTCATTGTATGGCAAATTGTTGTACGCCAACGAGGGTCAGAGCGCGTCCATTGCAGCAATGGACGCAAAACGTGGTCAGCACTCACACACTCATCACGAAACGGTTGCTTTCCAAAGTCGACGACGCATCGACCGAAAGAACTGCTGATGAAGAACAATGAGGAGGACCACACAATGGTTGCTGCCGAGTAAACAGACGATCGCGTAGCACACATCGAGAGTGGCCTGCTTTTGTCGACAGCCGAGTGAACACTGTAAAACTAATCAATTAAAATTTCTGATTTTTACCGAACAGTTCAGCCAACCGGTCAGCACTGGTGTTTATTTCAGTTACCGTGGGGACGTAATTTGTGATTAGCCCGGTCCCTTTCAATTGTATCATAATTTATGTACGATCTTTATATTTGAAATGATGTTTCACGTTGATCTGGTGATGGCCGATTATATTCGAACAATCGATTAATCGATTAACAAACCGAAAAGTAAAACATTTGTAATCGGTCATATCATGCCGATATAAGCATTAACTTCTCCAGAGGATCATCACCCATCGTTTCAAACATGTGCTGTGCTCTCATTGGTGGAAAAATGACAGCACAGCGAACAAAATATAATCGATTAGTTGTTAATCGAGAAATTAAAAAAAAAAAAAAAACATCTCTCATTTTGGTGAGATTGTTTTGATAAAAAAGAGCGCAAAATTTCATCTCTATCGAGGGGGCAGCAAAGCCACAAAATAACCTTGCATACGGGGGGTATTCATTGGATGAAAGGGACCGTGAAAGAGGACACTAAAATAGAAAGTTTTTCTTCGGACTGTTTGATCTTAGTATTCTTCTTTGGTTCAGCTGTTGAAAGTTCGGTGAAATTGACCGAAGTCGCTAATCATTTCTAAGTGTGTATAGAAAGTAAGTTAATCGTTTTTCTTCAAAAATACTTTCATAAACCTGTTCAAATATTTAATGAACATTTTAAGCTAAAATTGTTTACGCTTATTTTATGACAAAAAATCGTTTTTAATAGCCATTTATTAATCCGGTATAACATCTGATATCCGAAATTATCGTGGGATTGCCATCATCTCGTACATTTCTAAACTTTTCGAATCAATCATAAACAGAAATATATTCAGCCAAATAAAACATAGAATAACAAATGCACAACAAGGCTTTTTTAAAGGACCTTCAACCCCAACAAACCTCCTGGAATTTGTTGGTTACTCATTAACTGCAATGGACAAAGAAAACCAAATGGAAGCTCTTTACACTGACTTCAGTAAAGCGTTCGATAAACTTGACATTCCAATGTTGGTTTTTGAATTAGAAAATTTGGGAATTGAGAAAGCACCTCAGAGCGTTAGCAAAGCAACTTTGTACATGCATCTCACAATACTCGACAAAGAGTGTGTGGTTCTCCCATTTACTTCGCCCACTCTTTTCCAACTAATCTGTGAGAAAGCTATCCACACAATGAGCGGTACACTCCGTGCGGCGCAGAGAGCGAATATAATACAACATGCGCTAATGTCTTCTTTGAGTTCTTTGCAGACTTTGCTTACCACGGCTGCATGCATAGGAGATGAAGAAGGGCATAACCTCGGGCATAACGAAGAAGAATTTTGTCTTTTTGCTGGGTTTCCCATTTGCAACCCTACACTGAGTAGCGCTCTTTGCGTCGGAGCAGTCGGAGCGATAGCTACACATTGAGCTTTCGTTATTCCTGGGTGTGTGTTTGTCTTCTTTTCTCCGCTGCTTTACACTTGCACAGGGTGAAAGACAAGCAAACTTTGTGTTTGCCTGATTCTCACTTTGTTTATTTCAGAAAATCAGTACATTGCACACCTGGAGTGATCAGATGACAAGCCTGGGGGTTGTGAAAGTTGGTTGGAAGAAAATGTTAAAAAATATAATCCTAGCATACACCTTCCGGTCGTATGAAACAGGTCAAAAACTGTCATAATCCGATAGATAGATAAAAAATTTTGTTTTGAATTTCTGTATGGCAAAATAGTGAACTTTTCGTGAGCATTAACGGCAAAGAACTCACCAACACTGGGAGACCGTGAGCTCCTACCTCCCTGTCATTTCCCATCTCGCTCTTCGCACACATGTCACTCACGGAGACTCACGTTAATGGCACCGTTCGGTTCGTTCAGGAATGTATGCTTTGCTTTCGTTATTCCAAACGCGTTCGGAGACGGTAAGCCTGCTTAAAAGACCGTTGCCAGGGTTTGAAATGTCGAAGTCAAGTCAACACGTTTTCAAATTCTGCATCATACATTTTTACTAAGGGACCTCCCTTAGCTCAGTCGGTAAAAGCGCAGCTATAAAGCAAGTCCATGCTGGAGGCGGCTGGGTTCAATTTCCGGTCCGGTCTTGGAATTTTTCGGGTTGGAAAATTTCTCGACATCCATGGAGTTAGAGTACTATCTAGAAAAACCTGGAAAATCATAGAATCTCAGGGAATATAATTTATTAACTGGAAACTCAGGGTATATAGGGTTTCCCAGAAAGTATAAGCACAGTTTATTATTGGAATAAAACAACGTTATGTTAATGAACTCAAATTTGTATTTCCTATATATGTTTCTCTATAGTATTCTTTTTCAATTGGATGAAAATAATCCGCAGTTCCTTTAATTGATCTGACGCTGCCGATGAGCTTCAGGACAGATACCTTGGCGATAATTTTGGCCCCTTTTGTCCAGTCTTTTTCAAATTCTTCGATTGAATTCGATGCGTTAAAGTGTTTCCGTAGATATTCCTTGGAAAGGGCCCTACAAGTTTCAATTGACCGGGCCTCCGGACAATTCGCAAGATTCATCTCTTTTGGCACGTATTGCACATTATTTGCTTTGTGTCAAGGTACCGTGTCTTTCGAGTAGTGCATTGACACCAAATCGGACCAAAATAGTACTGGGTCATCAGGTTGACGGATCATGGGCCGCAGTCACATATCGCTTGCCAAACCATGGCCTTCTTCCGAAATTGTTCGGTAAAAATTGACTTATCGGCATCGTCAACTTCCTGACCATCACGAATTGTGTAGTATTGGTCTCCCGGAAGCGTCTTGGAGTAAAATTTGACGTTTGTTTCATGCCAATTTTCCACACGGCAGGCTATCATGTAACCTCCTGAGCCCTCGGTTTGACGAATGCGGCTTGTTTATGACTCGGTTTCGGCTTCTTCTGCTTCTTGAAAATTTTCTTGGTATGTTGGTATGTTGGACGTTACTTTTCGATGTTCTAATTTTTTGGCCAAATCTAGAGCAGAGGCACTTTTCTTATTGACGAATGCTTGGTGATTTTCTGGTCCACTTTTCGGTCTGCCGGTCCCGGTTTATGGCCAGATTTCGATGAGTCACTTCCAAGGTAACTTTTTCACCGAACTTCCGGATGGCAGTTTGGATTGCTCCGATACTTACTTCCTCCACTTTCACGAACTTCCTTACTGATAGGTTGGGAATAGCGCACCATTTGTGCTCTTCCGAGGAAATGACTCGCATTTTGATGATTTTGTAAATAAAAAAGCGCTTTGCGCACACAAAGCTGTTGAGCAATAAGTAAACAACAACACCAATCGACGGACAGCTGATAAACTGCATCGGGTTAGAAATGGCGGTGAGTTGAAAGTGTGCTTATACTTTCTGGGACACCGTATACTTTGAAAACGCATCAGTGTGAATTGCATCAATTGCATAAATTTCTGCTTAAAGTTCAGAATTGGGTCTCGAAATGTATTCTTGACCTATTCGCTTGTTTTGGATTTATGTATGGAATATAGGATTTAATCGATTCACTATTTTTATATGATGTGATATTAATCTTAGCTTAGTAGATAGCTCAGATAGAATGCACGTCTAAGTTTTAGCGATGTTCAATCGAAGGCGGCGCCGTCGGGGTTTTCTGAGGCATACAATCTCTGATCAGGGAAGTGAAACCGTTGGTCCCCGTTCCATCAGTTATAGGATAGTCCGGGTGAGAGAGCTGCCTCCCTGGCGTGGGTAGCACAGGTACTCAGTACGGAAAACAAGATCGACGGAAAACAAATCATGGAAAAAAATGTTAGCGATAGGCCTAAAATTGTAGCATCTAATAATCTAATTCAAATCCCCATCGTGCTACGGTGTCCGTTTGCTACAGTCTCGAGAACGATTTACTTTCGCTTGTCGCTCCGTCGTCACTGTCGTCGTCATTGTCATCAACCAAACGGGAATCTGATAGGCCATAAAATTGTTCATAAAACTGGTACCTACTCTCTTCGGTTGACAATGGCAGCATGGAAATCGTTTGTCGTCTTCTGAAAGCCATCATCGAATTACACGGCGAAATCTCTTCTCATGAATGAACGCACGAGCGGTGGTACCAACAAAACTATTTACTACTCAAAGCGATGATGCTCATAATGGCCATTGGGAGGTAATTGGATGCGTGGAAATTGCCGCTCAATTTCACTTATCGTGTTGTTTTTCGTTAAAATTTTGTGAAAATATTTTATCTGCACATGTTCACGTGCATAGACAAAGCCATATGTACGCGCGTACTTTTCGCAGATCACTCTCTGCTGGCCGATGCCATTAGCCCAGATTGGTCTTGCGAGAGTTCGCGCTCATGCGCAGGCCAACCGACCGATCCTAGAGCAGTCTCTGCCGAGTGAAATTGAAACTTTTAACTCGTCGAGCCAGAAGAAATCAAGAGTAAAACTGCTTCTTTCGAGTCCATAGCCGCGTGAAAAGTGAAATTATTATTAGTTATATTTCACCCTAATTTGCGTAATCGAGCTTCGAAATGCACTAGCATGCTATCAACTTCAATGTTTGAACAAGCCATCGTTGGCAAAAAGTGATAGGAGGACCACCAGGTGCTATTTTCGAGTCATGATTTCCGCGAGGATGGTTCGCAATTTTGGTGAAGTGCTCCTCCATTGACCGGAAGGTGGTGTAGATTTAAGTTTCCCAGCAATCGAGTTAATTTTCACGCCACAATAATGATGGTCATCGTTTCTTTTCGCTTGAGTAATTTTGCTACTGCCTGGGAAACAGGAAGAATTGATAAGTTAGAACGCCGATTTGTTTGAATGGCGCAAAATTAGGCTTTTGGCGCGGATAATCGGGATAATCACGCGATGATTTCACGCTTAGAATGTGGTAGAATGGAACACCAAGCCAACAGTTTTGGGACATTTGTCTTCTAAATGTCATTCCTAATTTCGTAATTTATTGAGAAGCTATGCTCCATCTAAAATACATACAAGTCGCTTGATTGGAAAAGGTGAGCATTTAATTGGCGCAATTGTTATGATCGTTAATAAACACCGGCACCCGGACTTAAATGTGTATTTTTTTCCATCTTTAAATTAGCGGGGTGCTTAACCAGAACATCGACTGCTCATATCTCGGTTTGTACTGGTAACGGTTGTCTCTTGTGTTCTAGCTCTTTGTACATATCTTGTAATCTCCTCTAGGCGGTTTGTGGGTATGCATTGTTCATGTTCTAAATAGCGGGACGTTTCTTCTTTTCTGTTCGCGGGCTTGTGTGATTGTACGAGCTTTCTGGTTTTTATCAGCATCGTATAATGCTTGATGTTGGAGTAAATTAAATAAGCTTTGTTTGAATGTTTTGTTAAAATGTTCTGGTCAAACTCTACATCATCAGTCTACTATGTCTATGTCCGTTAGTACGAATCAGTGGCAAGCGGGGTATCAGATTGTTCCGCAAAAACCTCGACTGCACATTGAGGTTCATTTGGTCCAATACAGCTGGGCAATCAACTCTATTTTGCAGGACGTCAGCAACCAACAAATCTGCTAGAG